>NW_015092359.1:4697556-4824839 GCF_001431845.1 Calidris pugnax
AGCCACCACTGATCGGCTACCAGCACACAACACGGGTCAGGGTTTGGAGTCTCCTTATAGATGGCAACTGATTCACAATGATCTGCAACTATATTTTACCATTTAAAATAGGAACTTGTGATGGAAATCACTGCCTGAAGCTCAACATTAAACACTATTCCAGGATTTAATCTGCTGATGAAAACAGAGGCAAGAGCTCTGCCGCATACAATACTGTTGAAGGTCAGTTGAGCAGCCTTTCCATTGAATTAGTGATATAATTAATGCTACATGCACTGGTAAATCTGTCTGATCCCCCCACTGCAGGGCCTGATGGGGGTGGAGGGGATTCACAAGAGCCCAGGGAGAGCATGAAATCAGAAAAATTATTCCCAGCTCCTTCAGTCGCATGGAGTATGTTAAAATCTACAGCAGTCAGTCTCAGAATAATCAAGCTGGAACTGATGATCTATTTGTTTTCAAGAGATTATCATCAAACCGCTGAAAGGGATGTCAGCTCTGCCTGGCAACAGATGTGTCTCAAAAGTCTTCCTTCAAATGTCAGCTGTTTCCTTAAGATTGGAGCAGAGCAGGAGACAGGCTGCTTGGCAGCCTCCTGGCTTCTTCAAAGAAATCAACCATCCACGCAGACAAGCCGATCAGGAAAGAAGGGGAGGCTGAATCAATGCTTCACCCAACTCTCCAAGCCTACCAGGTGTTTGGTTTGCCCAGCCCTGGAGCATCCCAGCAGGGAGATGGGATGCAGGCTGGGCATGGGACACCGGCCGGATGCTGACTGCACATCCCACCCAGGCTGCAGGAGCTAGTGGATGTGTGCCAACAACTCACTGGAGGGGCCACGAAGATGATGGAGCACCTCTGCCATGAAGACAGGCTGAGAGAGCTGGGGTTGTTCAGCCTGGAGAAGAGAAGGCTCTGGGGAGACCTTGGAGCAGCCTTCCAAGATCTGAAGGGAGCTCCAGGAGAGCTGGGGAGGGACTCTTTGTCAGGGAGTGCAGTGACAGGACAAGGGGGAATGGTTTTAAATTGGAAGAGGGGAGATTTAGATGAGATACCAACAAGAAATTCTTTGCTGTGAGGGTGGTGAGACACTGGAAGAGGTTGCCCAGAGAAGCTGTGGCTGCCCCATCCCTGGAGGGGTTCAAGGCCAGGCTGGATGGGGCTTGAGCAACCTGGTCTGGTGGGAGGTGTCCCTGCCCAGGGCAGGGGGGCTGGAGCTGGATGATCTGTAAGGTCCCTTCCAACCCAAACCATTCTATGCTTCTATGATTTTGGCAGCTGGTTGGAGGTATGGAGGCACCAGCCATCATGAGAAGCAGCACAGGAAGCACATGCTTCTGCTTCAAAGACAGAAGGGGCAATGGCAGCCGCTTCCCAATCATGAGGTGCCAGCACCGCAGCCCAGACCTCCTGGGGCTGTATCATTTAGTCATTCTTGCAATTAACTGACACATACTGTTACAACAGCACCTGACAAATAATTTTCTATCAAATAACATAAGGTGCACTCATGATTGTATGACATCATTTCTGCAGTATTTAGGGTCAATTAAGCTTCTGGTCATTGTACAGCGTATGCAATGTTTGCATGAATAGCATTATACAAGGTGAGCTGTTAATAATACGTTTCTATAAAATGCAGGAAGGATCCTGGGTGTGTATTGTTATTAGATCCAACTCTGAGAAAACAAGCAGCAGCAGAAGGCTGCCACCTTCTCAGCGGAAGGCTCAGAATATTTGAATTCTTCAACCAAATTTCTCTTTTCATAAAGAGTGCGATTCCTGTTTTGCTGAAAATAATGGGAAAACTCACCCATTGGTTTCAACAGACTTGAAATCAAGACCACAAGAGGCTGTTTCCAAAGGAAAATACAATTGAAGTGGACAGATATATCTGTCAGATGCCCCTGTTAATGTAAAACAACATACATGAGCTCCAAGACTTAAAAAGTAATCTGAAGAAATCCCAGGCCGATTATTTAGGACTATGAAACAGATACTATCTGCTCTGCTAGAGAAACAAGAGGTTTACATAAAAAAAAAAAAAAGAATTTAAAGTATGACATCTTCTCAGGTGGTGAATTATTTAACAGTAAAAAAACCCTTAAACTTCCCTAAAAGGGAAACCTTATATAACATGATAAATTGCATTAGACACAAAAATGGCCAATTCCTTCAGAGTTTATTTCTGATAAAGCATGGCTCTGTAAGTTCTAAAGAAACTACAATGCAACCACTGTAAACCCAAATAATGACTCAGAAAGCATGAATTCACATAGCAGCCCAGTACACTATTCCCTAACCAAACCTATCCTAAACATTAGATCCCCACAAATACTCATGTACTAACTGTTTACATTCCTAAAGTCCATGGGACAAAATAATGGAATACAAACATCTTCAACCACAACGTTTCCTTTCATACCATGACACGCTATGCTTATTGTCAACTGATCCTCCGTTCTACAAAACTGACTTGAGCTTTTAGATGCTGGCTGGGGTGACAGTGTAATTCCTACGTACAGACCACAAACATAACTTAGCTCAGCTCCCCAGCACACTCTCACCAGAACCCACATATTCCATTTTTATGTTTTACATCTTTCAGGGATGTCATATAAGCAGAAAAAAAAAAAAAAAAAAAAAAATCACAGTGAGTGTGTTCACTGGAAGCAACACACTCCCAAGGAGCTACAGTCTGAAGGCTGAGGGGGGATCTGATCAATGCTTATAAATACTTAAACGGAGGGGGTCAGGAGGATGGGGCTGGTCTTTTTTCAGTGGTGCCCAGGGACAGGACAAGAGGAAATGGGCACCAACTTGAACATAAGAAATTCCACCTAAAGATGAGGAGGAACTTCTTTCCTGTGAGGGTGACAGAGCCCTGGAAGAGGCGGCCCAGGGAGGTGGTGGAGTCTCCTTCTCTGGAGACATTCAAATCTGGACACGTTCCTGTGGGACCTGCTCTGGGTGGACCTGCTTTGGCAGGGGGGTTGGACTAGATGATCTCCAGAGGTCCCTTCCAACCCCATGTGATTCTGTGATAAAGAATCTTTCTGAAGCTACTCTGTCTATACACACATCACTGCTGTGCATCAAGGAAAGCACAAGCCCAGGACCAGACAGAGACCAGTGCCCCTCTCAGAAGCCCAGCTTAGCTACAGATCATCTTACTCATTCAACTCATGAAGAGTTTCTCAGTCCCAAGAGCAGCTCTGACTTGATGTCTCCTTCAGGACATTTTTAGAAAAACAATTCAGCCATCACTGAACGGCAACTGAATTCCTGTTTTGTTTTTTTTTTTTTGTGTTGAAAGATAAATAAGCTTCTACAGTGAATTAAAGGAAACTGCCATCTTACTGAGAGCACATCGAAAGAGTCAACCAACGTGACCACTGCAGAATGTTTCCAAGCCCTGAGATTTACAACAGCTAAAGAGGAAAAGGTAAGATCAACGCAAGGGAACGCAGGCTGAAGACAGCAAGGATCAGTATCAGAGTGGACAAATGAGCCTCAGCACTTACAACCCCCCTTCCTGCCAGCATCTCATTTTTCATTCTTTCTGAAGACCTGCATCCTCTTTGGCATCACATCTTTTCCTTCCTGTTTTGATAAGCAGACCCGTAGCAACCCTCAAAGAGCACCCTGTGTGACAAGGTGGCAAAGAGCCAGAGGCGAGCCAAACTGGGAATGCTATTTCTGGACTTGTCCAAATGTCTGAATACAATTAAATATTTTGATATGTGGCTGCAATTTCTGGTTATTTTGCACAGTGAGCTATGAATTCTCAAGACCACTAACATTATTCAGTGTCTTATTCATCAGCAAGCAACAAAGTTTTACCCGATGCTTGATTCGGGGACAGAAAAGCTTCAGTGGTGTAAAACCTCTGCTGCCAGTTCAATGAAAGCTGGGACATTTGGATGAGAAGGAGAATGGTTCAGTAAAAAGGATGTTTGTCAGAGACATATATTCAGTTCCTTGCTGGACCACAGACTTCCTCTGTGACTACTGGCAAGTTATTCAGTCCCAGAAATTACACAACCCTAACTCCATCTTTGCTTCGTTTTCATTACTTGCTGGCTTTGAGTCTTCATCAATTGCAAGGTACAAAGACTACGGAGAATTTAGCCTATTAAAATAGAGACTTTTGCTCTCCGTAAAATGGGGACAATATCGTTTTCCTCGTGTACTAACAGTCAAAAGAATGAACATGGAAAAACTAAGAGATGGTCAGAAGCTTCAGCAATGGGAACTGTTTAATAACCAGAAAGAAGAGCTGGAATTTCCCACTGGTACTTGTCAATGAGTTTCCTCATAAACATGGCAGAGAACAGCAAGATACTCTTTATGAGGATTTAAGTGCCCTGAGAAACTGCATGCCAGCATGCTACAGGTTTCTTGGGCAAGTGGAAAGCAACAAGCACAACACGAAAGCCATATGCAGAAGTGCACTATACACGGTCCTTGCATCTGGGGGAGCGTTCTGAAGCAAAGGTCAGCATGGATCTTAATTTTATGGGGGGAGAGGGGAGGGAGGGCGAGGAGAAAGAGCAGGAAATTTCACTGTACTCACAAGTGCACCTACACAGCCACCGGGTACACTATACACAGGCTGGATACACTGAGCGCCTGCAGTTTCCAATTCAATGCTGTAGGTTCAGAATAGTGGTCCAACAGTACAACGTCCCAGGGATGGCAAGAAGTCTGAAGCAGTAGCTTTCAGGCATCATTTATTCCCACTCCCCAAGCCACGCCCCTGCCAGACCATCCTTCAGAAAATTTAGGACATTAGTTTCTTAATTGATGACATTTCTTACGCCCTTAAAGAGTCTGGCGTCTTGAAATTTCTCAGGCGTACCACATTACTAATAATTTTGAACAATTACAACTATGACATCACAAACAGAAGGTGCACAAAATAGCTACTCCAACATCTGTTTTTCACAAAAGAATTAATTACACAAGGAAATACCAAAGGACTGCAGAAAGTGACATGGGCATTTGCTCACAGTCCCACTGACATCACGATTCCCTCAGCACATGCATAAGTGACAACCTAGAAATATTCCTCAGAACCACAGAATGATATGGAGTTAGAAGGGACCTCTGGAGATCATCTAGTCCAACCCCCCTGCCAGAGCAGGTTGCACAGGAACGTGTCCAGGTGGGGTCTGAATGTCTCCAGAGAAGGAGACTCCACCACCTCCCTGGGCAGCCTCTGCCAGGGCTCTGCCACCCTCACAGGAAAGAAGTTGCTCCTCATCTTTAGGTGAAACTTCTTATTCAAGTTGGTGCCCATTTCCTCTTGTCCTGTCCCTGGGCACCACTGAAAAAAGACTGGCCCCAACTTCTTGACATCCACTAAGTATTTATAGGCATTGATCAGATCCCCCCTCAGCCTTCTCTTCTCCAGACTAAAAAAACCCAAGTCCCTCAGCCTCTCCTCAGCAGAGAGATGTTCTAGTCCCCTCATCATCTTTGTAGCCCTCTACTGTACCCTCTCCAGGAGTTCCCTGTCCTTGAACTGGGCACAGTACTCCAGATGGGGAAAGAGAGGCAACGTCCATTCTCCCTATTCGTTTGTGGGCTGCCAAACAAGGCTGATGTTTCTACTTACGAGATATGAAACAAAACAAAAGCGTGTTGCAAAACTGAGAAGCCGTTTCTGTCCCTGGAAGACCCTGTTTATTGCTGACCACATGAAGCTCTGGGTGAGACAAAGAGAAAAGCATACTGTCACTGCAGCACTGAGCGTTTGTTTACCAAAGACTGGCCTGGTAGGATTGCCTTAAGATAAAGAAAACATGCACCACATGAAACAAACACTTCCATGTGTACGTGTGTCGCTATGACAGCACTATGAAGCTGCTGACACAGAAACTGGTCTTGCACACTACACCAGTGGTCAATATAGCTCTCTGTGCCCTACAAGCACCAGCCACCACTTGCTTGGGTCTCCTTTGCCAGTAGCCTATCATGAGGCTATTTATCATCTGCTAGAACACCCACCCAGGCATTAGGGTAAGATTCGAGCAGCAACAGAACTGCATTTCAGGTCAACTAATCCTTATTTTTCCTAGAAGAAAATGTTAATAACAGCCTTTTCTACAATTAACTTCAGCACTGCCTCCCGACCTCCTCCATTATAGGTAATTAAAACACAGATAAAGGGATTCTGTCGTCTTTTGAAAAACTGTACTGATAACTCCTGCTATACCTCAGCTTTTTGTGATGCCAACCTGAAAGATGATCATTCTCCAAAGTCTGTCCACTGCACGAAGTCTCTCTGTCATATAAAGAGACCAAAGCACATTCCCCTAGGAAGCACAGCCCCAAAAGGCTCTGACTGACAACCCCTCCCTCCCAAAGCCTTAACAAACCTCAGAGTGTGGGGCAGAAGAGAGGACACTGTGACCCATGCTTACTTTTGCAGCGTGATTCTTCATGCCTGAGCTAAGCTACTCCTGCTGAGCACATCTGGGGCCAATGGCGCAAGTTAACTCTACAGGAAATACCGTGGAAGAGCAAAATTAAGTCATCAAGTTTAGTTATACATCACTTCTGTCAAGAACTACATAGAAGGGATGAGCACAGAAGATGCACGAAACCTAATGACAGCAGGCAGCCAACCTGAAGCACACGCTTTCTCATGCGGTTCTCAAGGTTCCATTTTCCAGCTGCAATGAGGTTAGGGGGACAAAAATCAGATATTTTTTACAAATATCAGATATTGCCCTGGGCGTGACACCCAGGGGAATGCACATTTTTAAAAAGAGTTCCAGGGAGTATCTGAAGGTGCTTCAACTGACACCCCGGAGGGCTGTGCTGCCATCCAGCGAGACTTGGACAGGCTGGAGGGCTGGGCAAGGAAGAACCTCATGAGGTTCAACAGGGAAAAGTGTAGGGTCCTGCACCTGGGGAAGAAAAATGTCAGGTACCAGTATAGGTTAGGGGTGGACCCGCTAGAGGCAACTACTGAAGAGAAAGATCTAGGGGTCCTGGTGGACAGTAAAATGACAATGAGTAAACAGTGTGCTCTTGCGGCCAGGAAGGCCAATGGTATCTTGGGCTGCATAGGGAAGAGTGTGGCCAGCAGGTCAAGGGAAGTCATTCTCCCCCTCTACTCTGCACTGGGGAGGCCACAACTGGAGTACTGTGTCCAGTTCTGGGCTCCCCAGTTCAAGAGGGACAGGGAACTACTAGAAAGAGTCCAGCGAAGGGCAACAAAGATGATTCAAGGATTGGAGCATCTCCCTGATGAGGAAAGGCTGAGGGAGCTGGGGCTCTTTAGTCTGGAGAAGAGAAGGCTGAGGGGAGACCTTATCAACGCCTACAAGTATCTCAAGGGTGGGTTGAAGGAGGAGGGAGCCAGACTCTTTTCAGTGGTTCCCACTGAGAGGACGAGGGGCAACGGGCACAAGTTGGAACATAAGAGGTTCCACTCAAATATGAGGAGAAACTTCTTCACGGTGAGGGTGACAGAGCCCTGGAACAGGCTGCCCAGGGAGGTTGTGGAGTCCCCTTCTTTGGAGATTTTCAAGACCTGCCTGGATGCTCCTGAGTAACATGCTCTAGCTCTGGGCAATCCTGCTTCAGCAGGGGAGTTGGACTAGATGATCTCTATGGTCCCTTCCAACTCTAGAAATTCAGTGAAAACTGAGGGTTCTACCTCCCTGCAACTGAGCCCCAACCTCAAGTCTGGAGAGGCCTCCATCCATGCCTGTGCTCCCAGGGGAATGTCACCTTCCTGGCTCATTGCCATGCATCAGCCCTGTCCTGTGATGGAACAGAACTGGGCGGTGGGGAGAAGAGAGAAAAGGGCTCTCACCTCAAATGTATTTCTTACTACAACGTGATGCATTAGATGTGTCATAAGCCACGTGACATCTTAAGACAGCCCCCAGAACAAAGAAACACTAAATGGAGTTATTTGGAATTATTTCTATTTTCTCTCTATAAGCGAGTCCATGCCAGAACAGAACTACTAGCTCTCAGTGCCTGTATCAGCAGCGAGCCAGGCTGAGTATCTTAAGGGAGGAAGCATTAGACTCCTTTAAAGTATGTAGGCACCTGAAGACACAGCCATCTGCCCTGCTGGATTTTTGAGAGCGTGGCAGTGAGCTCAGCACCAGCTTCTCGTTCATTTCAAACAAGATGCACTTAGGTTTTTAAAAAAAAAAACCCAACCAAACAAAATCCACAAACAAAGCAAAAACCACCAAAACACACAAAAAAAGACTGAAATATACATCGCAAATACAAATAAAGTATTTTTATGAGTGTTCAGATTACACATGAACAAGGAGCCCCTGCCATTTTTCCCCTAAAACAGACAAGGAAACAAAACAGATTTTTCAATTCAAAAATGGAAATCATAAACCTGTACTGCAACTTTAAACTACACAAATCCAGTTTAAGAAAGCTCTATTAATTTATGCCTGTGCATAATAAAGCTTACATTCTCAGCATTAATGGCAAAGAAAGCCACAAGCTGTTTTGCACCAAATACTCTACTCTGCATACAGGAAAACAACATACAGAAGAAAAAAAAAATGAGTGGTAATCTAACGACAAATACCACCTGTAAAGAGAGATGCCCAGTGTGGTGCTTCCTATTTTACAGAAAAGGCTTGCTAGAGATCACAGACTGTACTGCACATTTTGCAGCACTCGTTGCACATAAAACCATGTGCTTAATGTTCTGTATAAATATCCCATTTACCTTAAAGAAACTTCCTCTTTTATCCAGACAACGGGCTTTCATTGTCAAAGACGACATCTTCCCCGGGAAGACTCCACTCTATGCCTTGAACTCCTAAAAGTAGAAACATTTTTTTAATGGTTAGTCCAGTCTGTAGGAAATTCCTTTCTAAGCCACAGAAACAGTCACAACAAGCCTTCTGCCAAACCCCTTTCCGTCAACAACACGGTGCCATTTACTTCCTACCAGAGTCCTTACATATCCCTTTAGTCTCTTATTTTTTCCATAAATTACTCCAAAAAGACAGTGCTCCTTGGAGTTTCGTGTTTCTCCCTTCTCCTCACAGCTGATCTGAGTAGATTTTAATGTGCTCATTAAAGAAGAATGCTAAAACATAACGATCGCTTTGTTTGTTTTCTTGACCTCAGCGTGAAGTACAAATAGAGCAAAATGTTAGATGTCACTATGATCCACTCAAATATTTCAGTGTTTAATGGAGCTGACCAGGAGGGGAAAAAATAAAAATAAAAAATTAAAAGTCACCCAGAAGGGAAAAAAACATATTAACATGAATGTAAAAAACAAAACAAAACAAAAACCCAACAACAAAACGCTCCTGCACAAAAATTCACCAAAACAAACACACCACCACCCCCCCTCAAACATCCTCCTAAAAAAAACCTTCTAAAATGCAATTAAGTCTTCTGAGAGTCATGTCCAACTGAAGATGCAGTTTGGGAGAAATTGCATTTTCCACTACCAGGGAAGCTGAATGAGCAATTTAACACCCCAAAAAAAATAACAATGCAGAACTAGAACGTGTACACATAATGAGAAATATCACGGGGGTGACCTCCAGCTGGTTAGTACAGTTCCTCTAAAGTCACAACCAAGTCAAGCCAGAAATTCATGAACAAACTTCTGAACTAAACAGGAATCAAGTTCCATGGTTGAAAAGCCCTTCTAAGATTTTGGGTGGTGAGCTTGTAATTTCATGGGCTCAAACATGAACATAAGAAGTTCCACCTAAACGTGAGGAGGAACTTCTTCACTTTGAGGGTGGCAGAGCCCTGGCAGAGGCTGCCCAGGGAGGTGGTGGAGTCTCCTTCTCTGGAGACATTCAAACCCCACCTGGACACGTTCCTGTGCAACCTGCTCTGGGTGGACCTGCTTTGGCAGGGGGTTGGACGAGATGATCTCCAGAGGTCCCTTCCAACCCCATAGCATTCTGTGATTTAAGCAGCCTAACTCTTCTCACTCACACATTTACCAACCACCTAGTAGGTAGTTATGTTGGAAGTTCTCAGTTATGGCAAATATTGGAGATGCAAAACATTACTGACTAAGATTTTTATTCAATAGAAGTAGAAGTTTATATATAAAGGGCAGAGAACAGCAGTGAAAAACAAGTTTAGCAGCATGGGTGCAGATGGAGCTTGAGCAAAACAAGCTGCATTCTCAGCTGGGACAGAGAATGCAGAGACTTAAAAAAAAAGGCAAACAACCAGATTTGACACAGACACACACCCCCCCACGCACACACACGCTTCTGCTTCCCTCTAATGCCTTCCAAGTGGGCATCAACAAGCTTAAAAGGAAAAAAAAAAAGGGTTAAACGGCCAGCCCTGACAAGCACAAGTACTGGAAGGGGGCGAGAGGCAAAAGTAGGAGAAAAGAAACATTTTTCTCTTGGTTTTAACATGGAGCTTTAAGTTATTGACCCCCTTTCCAGAGGTCATTACCACAAGAGCACTAGAAAAGGTTACATTTTTCCACTTTGATTCTGGTTAAAAAGTAGCCATGAGAGGAAGCTCGGGAACCAGGCTTTTTTTTCCGGGCAGAGTCTGCAGACTTTAAAGGTTGAAAGAAAAGTCCTGAATTCTGCATTCTTGTGAAAGCTAAACAGGAGAGGATGAGCAAGAGAAGAGAAAAACCAGCACCCGGAGAAGGTGGGGGTGGGCAGCAAAAACCCCAATAATCAAACTTTCTTTGTAAATCAGCACATCTAAAGGAATAGATTCTTCACGAGGCACTGAAGCATCATGATCCGTGTTGCTTTACTTAAAAATCTGTCTAAATAACTCAATTGCACCAATGGTATAAGAAACTAAAGTCCAGGGGAGCGGGTGGGTTTGCAGGAGCTACTCAATCAGTTAAGCTGGGTCCTCACTCACCACACGCACAAGAAGGATTGTTCCACTCTGGGGAGCATCAGACACTTTAAAGATTTTTTTTTGGTATTTGATATTGGCTATTCTAAGCAATCTAGAGGCTGCCACACAAGAAGAATTTTTAAATTATAAAATAAAAAAAAAAGTTTTCTTTCAATGAGTTCTGCAATGGAAATTTGCACCTGACTTACGGGAGAGGAAGACCCCAAAAACCCAAAAAGGAATTAGAATAACAATTCGATTTTCCAAGTTCTATCCTTTTAAACGACAACATCAAATTCAATTCCAAGCAAAAAACCCAGGGATTTTAGAAGTGTTACATTAGACATTTATGAGCAAAATCTTGCAGTTGTGTTTGCAACTCTAGTCTCAGTCATCAATCATTACATTTGCAAACAACAACCCCTTCACAGGAAATCTAACATTAGTAATTTTTTTTTATTTTTTTAAATTTAACCACAAGGGTGTCTGCACGCAATCCTATTACCAAAATAAGATCACGCCAAGATTTTTACATTCATCTTACTTCAAAACAGAAGTTTATAAGCTTCCACACTCATACAGAAGAACGCAAACATATAAGCCAAGGGCAAACTGTATTTGTAAGTGGTTCTGAAGCTCTAAACTCTTCCATAGCTGCTATTATTGTTATTACTTATGCAATAACATTACTATCTCTATGATCATAACTCTGAGCCTCAGCTGAGCTTGAGTCCTTGCTCTTTGCAGCTCTTCACATGGACAGAGAATCAATCCACACTTACGGGACCAGAGGAAATGGTCTGAAGTTGGGGCAGGGGAGGTTTAGATGAGATATTGGGAAGAATGACTTTGCTGAGAGGGTGGTCAGGCACTGGAAGAGCCTGCCCAGGGAGGTGGTGGAGTCACCATCCCTGGAGGGATTTAAGAAACATGTAGACGTGGCACTTCAGGGCATGCTCTAGTGCCCAAGATTGTTGGGGTTTTTGGGTTTTTTTGTGCATATGGCTGGACTCAATGATCTCAAAGGTCCCTTCCAACCATGAAGATTCTGTGTAATACCCTTTGTGGTTACACTGTAATTTCAAACTGACTCAGGTTAAGGTAAATATTGTTTCCATGCTTGAGCAATTTTCAGTATTTTTGATTAAACCCAGCACAGTGGGAAATGCTGCTGGTTGGGTGGTTGTTTTTTCTTTGCATTTGGTGCCTTTTTTTTTTTGGTACATATGCTTTTTTTTTTAGGCCAGCCAATATGCAAATAGACATTAACACGCAACAGTAAAATGGATGGCTGGGGGTGGGTGCAAAACTCCAAATACTAAAGTGGGGGGGGTCCTACCTGTCTCCCACCTTGGAGTGCAGAGGTACCTCCCCAGCACACAAAAAGAACTGCAGAAAAAACAAACCTACTGTCGAGAAGTTTCATTCCTCCACACGGCTGCCCACATCTGCTGCTTATTCAGACCCAAAACAGGCTGAAAAACCACCGCTCTGAAGCTGTCCTTATTGAGTTCAGACAGCATGAGGCTGTCAGAAAGGGAAAAACCTGCCTTCTTTGATTGGGAAGCCGAGCGGAGGAAGGCAGCAAAGCACGTCATCTTCTGAACATGCCAGAGATAAGCATTTTTCTCCTTCCTCTGTGTTTTAAGGGCTGAGGCAGAGAGTCTAGATAGATTTGCTTAGACACCACCTGGGTGACTGCTCAGAAACCCATCTGAAAACGTCACCAAGCTGCAGGAGCCAACTCACTGTATAATTCGAGTGACCTTTCTGTCTATTCATCTGGAAGGTAGCCTTCTCCGTGTTTAAGGAGCCAGTACTTTACCTACTTAGCAGTCTCTGGTAGCTCCTAGCTCTCAAAGGGCAGCAGGTGCTTGACTACTGCCCACTGCTCTGAAGCTTGGGTGGCTCCTTTCCAGCAGTACAAGTCCCCCCCAAGGAGCAGCACTGTCTCCCCACAGCTCTTCAAATCCAGGACAAAGCCCATTGTGTGTAAAGGACAAGACAAGGCAAGAAAAAGGAATGATGGGTCTGCTTGGCAAACTTCTCTGAAACGCCGTGCCACCCCATGGATGCTGACACCCACGCAAGCTGTACGTTTTGAAAAAGCAGTGCTTTCCATCATCTTTTTTCCATTCCTTTCTCCTCCTGGTTTTCATTTACACAGGGATGCCAGAGCACCATTCAGGTGCCCAGACATAACCAAGACTTCTTGTCAAAACTGCTCCGACTTTCCTCCCTCTCCTGCAATTTTATTTAGTACTTTATATGTTCTTAACCATAGCAGTGATGATCACTATTGTCCTGGACTTCAAGATCCTTCCCCTTAATCGTCTCATTCCAGTCTTGGTTTCACAAAGCAAGACATCCCATTTTCTTTAGCTAAAAGTCCTAGCAAAGATGAGACAGTCCGTGTTCCTCCCCTGAGCTGGAAAGCACAAGGCCATGGCGATCCAGAGAACTTAAACAGTCCCAGAGAACTTAAACAGAGACTCCACTAATGCCGTCACTGAAGGAAGAGGAGAGAGCTGCAGCCTTCCTTTTGCTGGCCAACAGAACTAGCAGAACCCATTTTTATTTTTTTTAAAATGTATTTTAAGCCTAAGTTATTCCACTGAAGGAACTGGTCATCCTCTTTAATTCTCAATCCGTAAAGGCCGTGCAACTACTGAGCCCAGACACTCACAGAAACTACTTGACACAAGCGAAAAAGGGTTTTACTACCCCTCAGTCAAGAAGGAGCAGGAGAAAGCACCAGTGCAGACCTTAAGCATAAACTGGCAAAGCTCAGCTGATGTCAGGAGACCAATGCTGGGCGAGAGTTGTCAATGTGGTCCTGAGGCCATCCACTTTGCCAGGAGCAGAGAGCAGCAGAGGAGCTGAAATATATTCTCTACCGTCTCAGATCAGAAACACACAGAAGCTAGGTAGAGCCTAATACACATGTTCTATGAAAATCTATGGTGAATTAGCAACATATTACCATCAAATTATAATGGCAATTTATAAATAAATAGCATTTTAAAAAATTACAATTAATTTGGTGAATCCAGTATCTGCTGGGTTAAACTGGAAAACAGAAGTGATAAATACATTTTACTTTTTTTTGTAAAAAAAATGAAAAAGTACTTCTAAAATGCAATCCTACACTTCAGAATACACTAAGAGGTATACACAGAACTTCAAGTTTTCAGCAAATTTAAGCATCCTGGTGCATTTTGTTTTCCTAGCACATTCACACTGCCCCACAGAGAAGGTTGCGTTCATCTCTAACTTACAAAGCTCTGGTTTGTCTAATTACTCTGACCTTATCTGATTCTTGGCAAAATGAAACTTTTCCTTTTGAAAGTATTTCCTCTGAAGTTAACTGAAAGGCTACTTCCAGGGCCACAGAGATACAACTGAGCACAGTATCACTTTGGAAAAAAAAAAAAAAAAAAAAATCTATCAAAAATAAAAGCCTCAGTCTGAAAACTGTCGCTGGTGCCAGGATTTTGCAGACCTCTCCACTCATAAATAAATAAATAAAAATCTATCAAAAAGAAAAGCCTCAGTCTGAAAACTGTCGCCGGTGCCAGGATTTTGCAGACCTCTCCACTCAAATGTTGCATTGTGTTAGCACAGCTGTATCCACAGGCAAAAAAGCGAGGGGATTAAGCAAAAAGGATTCTAGTTTCCATCATTCTTCTGGCTGCAGAAAGGGTTTACAGTCTTTTTTTTTTTTTTTTATTTCTTCAAATAATGCAAGAGCACATTATTTGTGGAAAACAAACAATGCATACAGCAAAAATTACAAGTCACCCTTTACAGTGCCATATTTCTGTATTTTGTCATTTTAATGAAAACATTTGAAAAAGCCTGGAAATAACAAACATTCCCTGTTCAATCTCCTTTTTCTTCAGGCACTGTTTTTATTATTATCTCTGCTACCTGAACATAAGAGGTTTCTGTGAGTGACCCCCCTGAAGAAAGCTTGGTCACCACCATATGCTGTCAGCGAGCAAGAAAAACTCTTGAACTTTTGAAAAAACTTTTGAAAAACTAAACAGGAAGCAGAAACATGCAACACTCATTAACTTTTAAAAAACCATGGGCAGATCAGAGGTGAACTGTGCTTATTACTCCCCCGATGGGCCTGTAAATGCATGTTGCAAAATTTGAAATGCAATGCCACTCAATTTACACCCATCACTAATTCCTCCAAGGAAATTATCACTCTGCTCAGTGATGGGGGGGCTGCCTGGAGGAGACTCCAGCTCCAAGCTCCAGCAGCCCCCTGGAAGGCAGAGAGTGCAGCAAAATGGTTGATTTGAGAGAGGAATGGTCGAGCCTTGAGACCTGGCCAAGAGGTCTACATACTTTGCAAATCAGAGGCTTTCCTTGAGCCAAGACAAAGTCCATGGCCTTTGCCCCTCTCCTGCTGATGCTTTTTTCAAGGCAGGCAGGCAGAAGATCCAGCCTGCACCACTCAGCATTCCTGGCACCCACCTTGCATGCTCACAGCTCAAGAAGGCCACCAAGCACTTGCCCACTCCTGGGCTGGTAGCCTGAGCCATCTGCCCCAGAGCCTGCAGAAGTCTCCGATCACAGAATCACATGGGGTTGGAAGGGACCTCTGGAGATCATCTTGTCCAACCCCCTGCCAAAGCAGGGCCACCCAGAGCAGGTTGCACAGGAACGTCTCCAGGTGGGGTTTGAATGTCTCCAGAGAAGGAGACTCCACCACCTCCCTGGGCAGCCTCTGCCAGGGCTCTGTCACCCTCCATGCAAAGAAGTTGCTCCTCATCTCTAGGTGGGACTTCTTGTTCAAGTTTGTGCCCATTTCCTCTTGTCCTATCCCTGGGCACCACTGAAAAAAGACCAGCCCCATCCTCCTGACACCCTCCCTTTAAGTATTGATAAGCATTGATCAGATTCTCCCTCAGCCTTCTCTTCTCCAGACTAAAAAGACCCAAGTCCCTCAGCCTCTCCTCGTAAGGGAGATGCTCCAGGCCCCTCATCATCTCTGTAGCCCTCTGCTGTACCCTCTCCAGCAGTTCCCTGTCCTTCTGGAACTGGGGAGCCCAGAACTGGTCCCAGTGCTCCATATGGGGCCTCCCCAGGGCAGAGCAGAGGGGCAGGATGACCTCCCTTGACCTGCTGGTCACACTCTTCCTGATGCCCCCCAGGATGCCATTGACCTTCTTGGCCACAAGGGCACATTGTTGGCTCATGGTCATCCTATTTTCTACCAGGACTCCTAGGTCTTTCTCCTCAAAGCTGCTCTCCAGCAAGTCAGCCCCCAGCAAATGAGCTTCTGGGGCTCCAAGCACCAGTACCCACCTCCCCAGGCACAGTCAGAACTCAGTCAGGGCCCAACACAGCCTTGACTCACGTGTGAGGGGAATGTACGGTGCAGTTGTGAATACGGAGGTAGAAACAATGCCTTGAGAACTGGCAAATGAGCCTGAGGAGCAAGGTGTAGCATCTGGAAGTGCAGTGAAGAGTCTGTAGGGTTGTAATCTCACATCCTCCTCATAACCAGAAGGAACTTGGGTGCAGTATGGCTGCTTTTTTCCTACTAGTCCTCTTCCCTAAAACAAACAGCTGGCCAACTGCCCCTCCACCCCTTGCCCTGTTCATAGCTTTGTCCTGCTTATATATTCTCCTAGATATCGCACTGTTTCATACAAAGGTTACTCTTCAGCTCCCAATATTGTCAACTTAGTCATAACAGGTCACAGATGTTCTCAATCTCCTCACCTGCTCACTTCTGACACCTGTGTTTGCATCTTGAAGGATCAATGCTCCTCACCCTGGTTCAGGTAACAACACTGTCAAAATCACAGCCGTCTTTCCAAGGACTCCTTCACCTCACCGCGCGTTAAGCCGTAAAAATATCAGCAACTGCTCAAAGAACTACCAACATGGACATGGATCTTCAGGGGCTGTGAACTAGTCCATGCATCAGGCTTGGTATATTTATTTAACCTAATCTAAAGTGGGAACATCACTGCCAAACCTACACATTCATCTTTCTACACCTGGCTTCAGCTAGTCATCACTCCTGCCTCAACCTACCTTTTGCCTGCAGGCCTATTTTTTATCCCTTGATTCCAGATCCTACTCACTGGCAGCCTTTTTAAGAGACTAAAGGATAAAGAGGAATTACTTTGAGCTTGTTTCAGCGTGGCGCTCTCAGGAGAGGTTTGAAGTCCCACTAGATGTTTGAGAGATCTGCTGTCTCACAGATGTCTCCCCACTTCTTCTATCTATGCCGAATTCATAAAGGCAGAGAAGAAAGCATCTGAAAATCCCATCTGAAAAGTGGAGAAGAGTTGGCCTGACTCTGCTCCCTCTGACAGGAACAGACATTGTATCACTCTTTCCAACAGGAGCCTACAGTTCGGCAAACACTGAAATCCCTCGGAAAATCCAATCCTTAGGCTTTGCTGAACGTGGCACCTTACCAGGAGGATTATGTTTGCTGCTAGCGCTGTCTCCCTGCACCCCTTCCAAACAGTTTCTTCTTCCTCTCTTCCACTAAACAACCTCTTCCTGCTTGCTCTCATGGCATACTTTCCACATTACTGAAAAGGAATAAAAACCCCAGTCATTTCCTCTGGCACAGCATTTAATCGTGAAGGATACTACTGCCTCTCTTATAAGAGAATGATTGTACATTGATACATTCATGTCTTGTTTTGCCTCTAGACATGTCAGAGAAATACATCTGTAAGATTGGCTTTGATTTGGATAACCTTTCAGAAGGTTCATACTCTTCCCAAATTCCCTGGATGTCTCACAAAGCGAGAATTTCTTGCAGTATTTCAGAAATTTCCTTTTGTTTTTCCTGCCAAAACCAGTTGAATAATAAAAGTGAAAACATTCAGAAATATGTTTTCAAACCTCTTAAAAAAAACGACATTTAACGTCGAGCTGCAGTTCCTGGAAGAAACAAGAAAAGGTAATCACTTGAATCACAATAGAGCTTTAAGGTCTGCAGAAGCATCAGAATTCACAATGAAGCATGAAGTCAAATATGCAGAGAGATGGGTTACAGCACCTGGATCTAAGATGGAGATGCACAAAATAACCACCTGCTGGGCTTGACTGTGGGTTGTTTTAAGCATCTCTACCTCCTGTACCATGAATCGCAGAGAAGAACGAGGATTTCCACATTCATGTCACAACTCCTACCTTCTTGCCCAACAAAGGCACCAAGCAAAGCTCTGACACTGCCAGAGGTAACATTCCTCCATGCAGCAAGGGGGAAGGAAAGATCTGACCTACTACTCAACAAGCTTAAATGCTTCCATCTACTCAAATATTGCCATGATCTAGGGTTAAGTTATCAGATATGCTTATTCTGGTATTAGGTGCAAAAGAGTAGATTGTAGAAAGAGATGCTGTACTAGGCATAGCTATCTAGCAATTACTGATACACAACATAATTTCTATTTCATCATGTTTAAAAAAAAAACCACAACCAATCACCACAGGCATGCTGACTCAAAACCACGGACACTGCAGCATGCTTTTGAAAATCAGCACCTGAAGTATATACATCACTGTTTATTAAATGCACACACAATATATGTAGATGTGCAAAACTTCAGAAGACAGGGGAGAAAGTATAAATAAGGTGTTCCTGCTAAAATAACCTGACAGAAGGAAAGGGACACCTTCACCTACATTTTTAAGGACTTGCCAAAACATATACCAAGATTCTTAGAACTGATATGTGGTATTTGTCTAAAAACTTACAGATCTGGAGGACAGACTACTTCATGATCAGTATTCTCCATTATTACCATTCTGTGAACCTGTAATTTGCCTTTGAACCAGGCAAAGAAATCCTGCAACGCTTTAATACAGCGGATCAAGCTTCAACTTGCATCCATACTACGGCAAGAAGGTACTTGCATGCAAGGTATAGTTAAAGTATACATCTTTGGAGCAACGATAAATTCAGTACTAGACATGAAAAGATGCCTTGCAGTTTATTTGCCAGAGTTCGAGGGTCTTTCCTCTGACGGATTAATTCTATACATGATCTACCTTTCCTTCTTTGTAGAGTTTTATATTGCAACAGCAGACAATAACAAGCGCTACCTTTATCTCAGAGAGGGCCAACCTCTCTCAGATGTCCCTCAGACAGAAGGGGAAGTGTAACTCTGGAGAGGAGGACACAGAAGGGACACTTAAGAGAGGTCCCCATGACCTGCCTCTCCATTCCCAGACTACAGAGGCTGCCCTTGCTGAAGTTAACCTTTGACAGTTCTTCCATTAAACCACAAAGACACTCCTTAGAAAGATTAGCAGGTACATATCAAACCTTTTCAAATTCAATAGAATAAGCCAGGCCAGCCACACACAAAAGCCAGGATGATACGGTTGATGCTCCATGCTTACGAGAACTGGTTTTAAGCCAAAATTGACTTCTGTTATCTTAAATTCACTAGGCAGCTCGAAACCTTGCAAAACATATCTGAACTGTCAGAGTGTTCACTTCCCTCTAGAAAAAAAAACCACCAACCAACACCACAATTCTCTCACGTTGCACATCAATAATTCACACACAAAACGTTCTTTTCTTCAGATTATGTCAAATCTTAAGCTCCTCACATGCTGCTGAAGTACCTCAGAGACTTACGAACAATAGCCAGGAATTTTTTTAATCTGTTATCAGACTAAGAAAAATAGAAGTACAATTTCTCTGCACTGTCAAGCACGCTATTTATAGCATTCTGCACTTGCACAACCTCCTCTCAGGTCCACCAAGTGCCACTACAAACTTTCCATGTGTGGTATCAGAGGCAGTGAATCAGGCAACACAGACTACGTGCACTGACCTGTTACGTTACCCAGGTTGGCATAAGCACCAAAGATTGCATTCCCAGCACTCACCATTGGGTCCAAACTGTTTTGGAAACATCAGATGGGCTAAATTTCCACAGCACTCTAAAACATGCATGATTCCTTTTTAAAACATTTCTCCCGTGTGGCACAGTGTTATTATCAAAGCTCTCGCTCTTCTTGCTCAGTGTTTTCAGAAATACCGAGCAATAAGTTTCAACCAATTTCCAGTAAAAGCAATTCCATTTTCAGAGACAGGGCAAAACAAATTGCTTTTGAGAAGTTCTTTCCCATGTAATTCATTGAAAAGGATTCCATTTGTTTACCCAAAGCAGCACACAGAAGAAGAAAAAAAACAAAACAAAAAAAGCAGCAGATAGAACTAAAAAGTTGTTTGTTTGACCTTAAAAGTAAAAATTAGCCATGGATTGCAAGACAGAAAAGTCACCTTAAGAGAACTGCAAAAGCTGCATTTTTTTTTTAAATTAATAGATAACTCTAAATATCTTTTAGGCTCTTCACTATTGAAAAAGAAGTTAAATAGTATGTATGCCACTGAACAATGACAAAACATAGCTTCTTTCAATTATAATGCAATAATGCTGTCTAGTTCTGTTGTGCTGTTTGCTGCACCACTGACGTGCTTCACGGATACCTCCCCGTAAGAAAAATCAGTATTTTATAACTCCAAGCAACTGTTTTATTATTCCCTAAGAAATGTTTTGCAAAGATTATTCTTTGCTTGACTCTGTAGTTAAAAGTAGGAAACTATTGTTCAGGAGGTAGCCAATGCCCAAGAAGCTGCATCCTATGTTTCGTAAAAATCAATAGAGAGATTGCCATTAATGTCCACAAGTACTGGAATGGGGTTTCATGTAGAGCACACCAAACAGCATGCAAGAAGAGTCTATAAGAAACCCTGAAGTCACTGAGCATACCTGTTATTCCAATTTCTGCTTAAAAGCTTGTCCTGCTCCCCCTGAGACTGTTGGATACAAACTCTGGAAGTTCCATTTGCTGTGTGCTTCAGCTTCAGCACAGCAGGAGACGGCAAGGCAATGATTAACTAGTGAACAAACAGCATTTTCTTATTCTGGTGTTGACCATAGGCTCATCTTTCATGTGCCATATTCAAAAGAAACTATGAAAATTGTGCCGTTGGACTCCCATTGATCCAATGTTTTACCTATTGGCTACAGAATCAGGTCATCAAATATACTACGCTTGACAAACTGCAAAGCTTCCTACAAACTGGATCACACCAGGTCAGCATCAAGTGACTCCCTTGAGCAGACCCAAGCTATGCCATCGTGGATTTGCTTTTTTTGTTCAAGAACAACTGTCTTTGCATGTCCTTAGCTACACTTCCACTATGGTTTTCTGACCAAGAAGTCAATGTAACCCAACATCCCACATGAGGAAAATCCCATGCAAGTTTTTGTGGTCACGCCGTTCATTTTAAACACCTGCACATCATAGGCACATAAACACTACAACCAGTTTGCTGCTTTATTTGCTCAGCACTTACTACTTATTTTTGCAGAACCCACTGCTTTAAGCACCACTTTTTTAGCACACTTCCAAAATGGGTACCAACTCTTCTTATAGAATCAGCGCGCAAGCACTCATTCACGCTTCACTGATTCACAACCACGAAGCCGAGAACCAAGTACGATTTATTTCTCAATGAACTAAAGAAAGTATTTTCACTAGAAAAAAACTTTAAAAGAGCAGTGCTTATGTCTTGATCTATTTGTTTTGTGCACCAAAAAGACTGCAAGAAAAATCACTTAATTAAACCCAACTCATTGCTCTCCATACCAGACAGGAAAACACGCCTAGAGCAGAGAGAGTTTTTACTGAGCTATCCTAGTTAGGATCCACTGGCCATGAACAGTTTATTTCTTTAACCTTCTTTATTTCTTGCCTGTTTGAGGATCTGGTTGGGAGCAAGGGGGTAGGAATAAATAGGGCAATCTAAGAATTCTTCATACCACAGCCCACAGACAGCATAATACAAAGTATTGCCCCTACCTGACCTTTTTGGAAAAATTAGGAAGGAAGTTTAAATCCTCAAAATCATTTGAGGCACCTGTGCACTTCCCACAAGGAACCAGACTGTAAGACTCTTTTAATGAAAAAATTCACCCACAACTTTGACAAACTTCACTCCAAAATATTGTTTTAATTACGGGTTTTTTCATATAACTGAACTGCGAGAGAGTTTTTACTGAGCTATCCTAGTTAGGATCCACTGGCCATGAACAGTTTATTTCTTTAACCTTCTTTATTTCTTGCCTGTTTGAGGATCTGGTTGGGAGCAAGGGGGTAGGAATAAATAGGGCAATCTAAGAATTCTTCATACCACAGCCCACAGACAGCATAATACAAAGTATTGCCCCTACCTGACCTTTTTGGAAAAATTAGGAAGGAAGTTTAAATCCTCAAAATCATTTGAGGCACCTGTGCACTTCCCACAAGGAACCAGACTGTAAGACTCTTTTAATGAAAAAATTCACCCACAACTTTGACAAACTTCACTCCAAAATATTGTTTTAATTACGGGTTTTTTCATTGGACTAGATGGCTTCTTATTTGGGAGGGATTCATTTGGGAGATGCTTTCTTTTTAAGGGACAAGGGAATTTCCAATACTCAAATATTTATAATCTACAATTTAGTTTCTAAATACAGTTTCAACAAATAAAGGAGAGAAGCCAAATGTGACATACTATTCTGATAAACACTGTTTATTGTTTCTTCTTCCGTCCTATTTCGTTATGGACAAACAACACTAAATAGTGAAAACAAAAAGGTTATGACACATGCCAATGAAACCCAGGAAATTCAAAGCTGACAACTATTGAAATATCTGTCCCAAGTTAATTCCGCTCCTCTTCCTTTTTTTATAAATACACCCTGGAACTGACAATGTTAGCCTCAACCAAGCTTCCTTCTGTGTAACTTCTAAGTCACATAAACAAAGGTCATCCTTCCTGTCCACATTTTGCTCTTCTTGATCTTCCTTCAGGGGACAATTGCTCCCTCTCCCTATAACCTTTCTCTCTGATAACCACCTCAAGTACCTCCATCCTCCTCCTTCTGTCACTGCTGACTTGCAATTCATCAACAATGCAAAGGTTACTGCTCTTTTCCTGGTTCTCTGCCCTTTTTCCATCAGGTTGTCCATCACTAGCTCTCCTCTCTCACTGTGTATCCTGACCAGCCCCAGTCTCTCCTACCCCAGACCTTACACCCACCTTACCCTCACTCTTGCAGCTGAACCCCTGGAGATGAAACCCCATTCTAGGCAGACCTGTTTTGGCAGGGAGGTTGGACTAGATGATCTCCAGATGTCCCTTCCAACCCATATAATTCTGTGATTCTGTGACTTTGCTAGCTTTCTTCCTCAGCTTTCCTCACGCTACCTGTAAGTTTTCCATAGAATCATAGAACTGTCTAGGTTGGAAGGGACCCTTAAGATCATCTAGTCCAACCATCAACCTAACTCCCATTAAAAAAAACAAAAACAAAAAACCAACTCATCACTAAACCATGTTACTGAGCACTATGTCAACCATCCACCAACCCAATTCTCTTCACAGTTTTAACTGTTTTATACTTCCTGCTAAAGCTCTTCTCCTTTTCTACCCCTTTCTCCATAACCATCTGCACAAGGATCCTCCAAAGACAGATGTGTTTCATATTACATGACATCTCCAAGATCTGGCATTTTCCACAGTTTTGAGCAGCCTTCTCATCACTCCCCCTTCTTCCCACATCACATTTGTATTTGATAAGGTGGTCTAAGATTGTCACCCCAATAACTCGCCTATCTGCTTCTGTCCTCAAGTCCCTCAAAAGACCAGGACACGTACAGTCCCATATATAAAGAGGTGGGTATTGATGCTACAGCCACTAATGGAGTCTTACAGCAAAGAGAAAGGCTTAAAGCCTCTCCCAGGCTGTCTTCATCCAGACAAGGAAGAAAGAAGGTCCTGCCCCTCCCTAGATTTTTAGGGTGAGCAGTTTTTCCTTCTCTGTCCAACCTATTTTTGAACCCCCAGTGGTACAGAGAATATCATCACTGCCAGACAGTCACATCAAGACCCACTTGGTTACTCCTAAAAGTTTATCTGCCCTTGATGGATTTATGAGTTCATAGAAACAACTAGCAGGGGAACTCCTGAAGAAGGAAGCGTGGGTGTTTCATTCTCCACTATTAGTTTACTTGTGTAAACAATGTGTTTTCTTTCTCCTCTCTCCTGGGACAAAGTGTTTTGAAATAAGAAAATAAGCCTCATTTAGTGGAATGGCGAAACTGGGTCAAAGTACTGACAACAGCAGACTACTCCGAAATACAACATATTGGTGACTCCACAACATTTGCTTGTATTGGGGGTTATTCTGTACACAGGTCAAATATAGAAGTTGTTAGTGTCAGGTTTGGTTTTTGGTTGGTTTTTTTTTTTTTCCTTTTTAATGTGAATCAAATGTGATCAAAACCAGAAAGTGAGGCACCAGTCAGATGACCAGATATTGTCTAGGTTGAATTCTTGCTGACACACTGATACTAGAAAATTCCCATGACTGCTAACAACAAACATTGGCAATCATTGTGTACAGGGAGCTGGGGCTAAGCATGCGGTGATACAGGTCTTCTTGGTCCTTTTCCAAATGAAAAATTAAATTATTTTGAGTAACAGCTAACAGAAATTCCATCATTCTCTTCCTGCAAATAATAAAGGGAAAGCTGCCAAGGGGTGAAAATAGTTGTTGTGGTTACAGACCACAGTTTCAAGACTTAACACGGCATTATTTTATTGATTCTACATCTGGTGCCAGTTATTTTTATACAGCTTCTTTGTATAAATTCAGCAACATGAAAAAAACCTTCACCAAAGTCTATCAATGGCTCTTAAAAGAGACACCAACAAGCTCATTTCTCTCTAGTCTTCTGTACCTCAGCTATGATGCATCGCAAACACAAATCCATGTCTCTGAGGAGCCACATTTCTGCAGCGAGTAACCTGACCTGCTGTGACTGAGCTAGAAGAACCCAATCCACCCCTAAAACTCATTATTTCCTTCCCACTCTGCCTTTCTTCCAAAACCGTAGCACCAAAAGGCAAAACGAGGAGGAAGTAAACATTTTTCTTTTACAGTTCATGGACCATGACCTCACACGGACAGGATCTCCTCCTTACTTGCGAAGTCCTACCCCAGTCCCTACCGGAGAAGGTGAACATAAGCAATGCCCAGCAGGGAGTTGGTGTCAGCTTCTTCCAAAGACAGCAATCAAACATGTTCCATTACCTATCCCAAGACCTGCACACAGGAGAACTGAAGCTGCACACAAAGACCTTGCTGAGGCCTGCACTCCCTCTGCCCTTCGAGTAATTAGCGGGGCATTTGACGCTGAGTACCCTTTGACCACCAGGAAAACACCAGCCTTGAGGGACTACTGGTCCACTTTGCCCATCTTCTCCCTCACCAGCCCAGAGGGGCTGCCACAATCAACTGGGCTTCCTAAAGCTGCTACTGGCACAGCTCTTCTGCCTGGCTTTATGGCCCAAAGTCTAACAGAACCAGCTGGTGCCAGCCTGACTGCATTCAGCTTGCATTTTCTACACTTATTCTTAGCTTGAAGGGCTAAACCCAATTCCCCCTCCTCCCTTCCGACAAAAGTTATCTTCTGCAGAACACAACCACAGTGGTCCCTCTTGTCCAGAAAATGTATTGTTTAGCAATGCGTACTGAAAAGAGACCTAGCTTTAAAAACATCTAAATAATTTTTCACACTGCAGTTCCATTTCTTCTTCCATGCTTTGCCCATCCTGCCAGTGACACGTTAAAGCCTTGTCCTTAATCATTTTTCACAGAATCACAGAATTATATAGGGTTGGAAGGGACCTCTGGAGATCATCTAGTCCAACCCCCCTGCCAAAGCAGGTCCACCCAGAGCAGGTTGCACAGGAACACGTCCAGGTGGGGTTTGAATGTCTCCAGAGAAGGAGACTCCACCACCTCCCTGGGCAGCCTCTGCCAGGGCTCTGTCACTCTCAAAGGAAAGAAGTTGCTCCTCATGTTTAGGTGGAACTTCTTCTATTCAAGTTTGTGCCCATTTCCTCTTGTCCTATCCCTGGCCACCACTGAAAAAAGTCCCTTGACACCCTCCGTTTAAGTATTTATAAGCATTGATCAGATCCCTCCTCAGCCTTCTCTTCTACAGGCTAAAAAGCCTCAAGTCCCTCAACCTCTCCTCATAAGGGAGATGCTCCAGGCCCCTCATCATCTCTGTAGCCCTCTGCTGTACCCTCTCCAGCAGTTCCCTGTCCTTCTGTAACTGGGGAGCCCAGAACTGGTCCCAGTGCTCCAGATGGGGCCTCCCCAGGGCAGAGCAGAGGGGCAGGATGACCTCCCTCCACCTACTGGTCCCACTCTTCCTGATGCCCCCCAGGATGCCATTGGCCTTCTTGGCCACAAGGGCACATTGTTGGCTCATTGGCCATCCTATTGTCTACCAGGACTCTTGTGTCTTTCTCCTCAGAGGTGCTCTCCAGCAGGTCAGCCCCGAACCTGTACTGGTTCATGGGGTTATTTCTCCCCAAAATTTCTACTAGTTATTTCTCCTTTTGTTTCTTTGTACAGCAGCAAACACTGACTACCCCCTGCTATCAGCATTGCAGAATCTGGCAGCAACAGCTACTTGTCTGAAGTCTGCATGTTTGGTGAACATCTCTCAGAAACCCATTCCAAGCCCACAAGCACCTTCACACAGCTGTCGTGCTGCTTCACAGCTTGTAACAAAAAAAAAAAAAAAAAAAGCACCTCTCTCCAGTCTCCTCAAATGCATAAATTCACACAGAAACATACCTTTCCCCGCACTCACACATTTCATACCCACATACAAATTAGACTGTCACCACCATATCATATTCAGGACTGGAACAATTTAATTTGCCATTTCATAAAGACCAAGGCTGAAACTTAAGAGACTGGCCCTGGAAATGATAATTTAGCCATTTTCCAACAACCCAAGGCATTTATGTGTAGCCTTGGGAGGTCTGGCATTTAAATGATGATCACCTTATGTGCAATTCGGAATTAGCCTACACATGCACAACACAGACTCAACAGACTAGAATCATGGAATACCAGATCGGAAGGGACCTCAAAAAGCACCTGGCCCAACCTTTCTTGGCAAGAGCACAGTCTAGAAAAGGTGGCCCAGCACCCTGTCCAGCCATACCTTGAAAGTGGCCAATGATGAGGAGTCCACCACTTCCCTGGGGAGATTAATCCAGTGACTGATTGCTCTCATTGGAAAAATTTTTCCTCTTGTGTCCAGTCAGAATTCCTCTAGGAGTAACTTGTACCCATTACTCCTGGTCTTTTCCACGTGACTCCTTGTAAGAAGGGAGTCTCCATCTTCTCTGTAGCCACCCTTTAAATGCTGGAACATGGTGATAAGGTCTCCCCTAAGCCTTCCTTTTTCAAGGCTGAACAAACCCAATTCTTTCAGCCTTTGCTCATGTGGCAGGCTTCCCAGCCCTTGATCATCTTGGTGGCCCTTCTCTGAACCCTCTCCAGCCTGTCCATGTCTTTTTTGTACAGCGGGCACCAAAACTGAACACAGTAGAGTAGAACTGACTCCAATGCAGGTACTTTGCTGAACTACATCTGAAAGACGAAGGTCTAAGGCCTTGCTGGTGTTAATGACTGCTTGAAAGGCAGGGAAAAGATGCTAGCCTAGAAATGGGTTTAAGTAGCCATGCAAATAACCCTATTGCCTTTAATCAAAAGCTGGCAAGCTTGAGACTAAAAGCTTTCAATGACAACTAGACTTCTATGCTAACCACCAGACAGCGGACAAATAAAAGCAAGGGATTACATAAAATGCTGGAAGAGTCACCCTACAGGCATCACACATAATGAACTTTGCCAAAACTTTCTGTGAGCTGTCTTTCTTTGGAGATTATATGTTTAGAATAAATAGGGCTTTATAGGTGTCAGGGGTGGTGTATTCAACCTATATGTTGCTAGACTTGGTGTTTTATTTTTGTTAGGACCTTTAACCACAGTTCCAAGAGTTAAACGTGATCTGTTGGCCTGGGCTGCATTAGTGCTCATTAGACAGACAATTAGAAAAAGCACAAACTGATGCCAATTATAAAAGCACTAACGAACAAAGAAAAACCGATGCACCACTCATAGCTGAAATTATATAAAGTATAAACACCTTGTTGAATGAAAAGCTCACTGAGCATGAGCCAAACCTATAGTCTACCTTTCTTAGATTCGTTGTCATTTTAATGAATGACACTGGACTCCAGTACAGTGTTCCAAATGAAGATTTCCACTAGTGAAATAAAGGCTACCTTCCCATTCTGTTGGGCCCAAAAGGGCACAGAGGAAACACCAGTAATCAGCATGACAAGCCCGTCCCTGCCTGGAGAGGAAACATCCCCACGGATAGGACTGCGCAGGGAAGGCCACCTCTCCACACCTGGGAACTGGGAGACCCAACAAAATAAAAACCCAAGGAATCTTCCCATCACAACAGAGGCATTGCATCCTAGCAGGAGTTTTAACTGCACTGATAAACACATGGCCTTTGTTTGCAAAGGAAAAGGTGGTATGAAATGATCTGTTGATACTAAGACTTGGTTCAATGCACTACTTCCAAGTTGGTGTCTCCATCCAGCAATCCTCAGTTTTATGTTCCACACTCCAGGGGAGCATCCTCAGTTTTATGTTCCACACTCCAGGGGCATGACCAAAAGCCTGCCAGGAACACTATTATTAGATGAATTTAATTAGATGAACTTAAAACGTTCCAGCCATTATTAGAACAATATTAACAACCGTTGAAAGACACCTATCACCTACTGTCTGTTCTTAGAACATGTAAAACAATTTTAAGTGCTAAGCAAAACAGAGAATACTATAAAAGCAACACACAGAGCATCAGTGAAACAGACACAATATTATGTATTCCTTGGCCTGGAATATACCTTAAATAAAAGGTTGAACATAGACATCACTCTCAGGCTGTACTACTAAAAAAAGAAAAGAGTGTGCCTCCAGCTCACTCGGGAGTAGTAAATGCAATGGTTGTCATGTCTAGACTACAGCATGGCAAACAGCAGCCTACCAGCAGTAAAGGAAGATGCCCAGAACGTCTGCCCAAAGGGTGTGCACACTCCAGCATACTATCTTTAGCAAGAAACAAGACATACAAGACAGAGCTAAAACACTTCTTTGGCTTCCAGAGCTGTTGTTAACCATATGGGAAATACAGCGTAAGTGATAGCTAACATATGCCCCAGCATTTATGAAATACCAAGGGATGAAATAATGTTTTTCATATAGACATCAAAAAATGAAGCCACTCTATAACAAAACCAAATATTTATCTTGGCAGATGATATCTCCTAGGAAAAAAATTGCAATAAAGTTAAATATTTTAATACTGCAAAACAAATGCTGAAAATATCTTTGTAGGAATTTCCTGCCAAAATGGATAAGCTGTGCTTTTATCAGTGCAGCAAACACAAATTAAGAATTTTCACAGAACCATCAAACAGAAAATCTGAATTAACCAAAGAAAAGCTAGCTGCTCACTTGATGGTGAATCTTCATTTTTCTATGATCAAATAAGATGAAAAAATCCAAGCAACACAGTTTGCAAAGCTGCATTCACTACGTAAAATGAAGACCACTGACACAAGTTACAACTGAGGATTTCTGCGTGACTCCTTGTGACAAGTTGGTAAGAGTCAAACATTTCGTTCATCGTTTTTATTGCATTAAAAGCTGTTGGATTCTACTCCACTTTAAAGCAGGGCCACAGTCTATTTCTCACGTGGCAGGGATGGCACCTTTCCGGAACACAGGAGAGGGGGTAGTAGACTCTTGACTCATGGTCAGAATTGACTTAACTAAACAGTTTTACAACTCTAACATATTTAACTAGTGGAAAAGTTTACTCCAGGCTCAAAGATAACTTTCATAGAGTCATAGAATGGTTAGAGTTGGAAGGGACCTTAAAGATCATCAAGCTCCAGCCCCCCTGCCCTGGGCAGGGACACCTCCCACCAGACCAGGTTGCTCCAAGCCCCATCCAGCCTGGCCTTGAACCCCTCCAGGGATGGGGCAGCCACAGCTTCTCTGGGCAACCTCTTCCAGTGTCTCACCACCCTCACAGCAAAGAATTTCTCTCTGGTATCTCATCTAAATCTCCCCTCTTCCAATTTAAAACCATTCCCCCTTGTCCTGTCACTGCACTCCCTGACAAAGAGTCCCTCCCCAGCTCTCCTGGAGCTCCCTTCAGATATTGGAAGGCTGCTATAATTATTTAAAAGCAGTTTAAGACAACTTCAGTAGCAATTCCCAGGTCTAAGAAACAGGTTTTTAGAGAAACGCTTCAGGATGAGTTTTACTGCAGCTACTATTTAAGTGAATCAAGTTCAAACCACAAGCAGTAAGAGTCATAGGACTGAAAAATCCACATTTTCCACTCACACCTCCTAAAACTGAACTCTTGTCAACTTCTAAAACAAACACTATTTTAAACAGCTGTCTCCAGAGGGATGCTAGTAAAGCCTATGTACCAAGTTGGGGTTATACTGTGGCACATGGGTAGACACAATTTAAATAATCCAGAGCACCCTGAAAGTTCTCATTTAGGCAAACCAAACAGGTGTGACCCCTAGCAAACACACTGCAAGAACCCTGGCTTCCTTCTCCCAAGGTGTTTAAAGTGTCCAAATTATGATTTTTCACCTTGCATTAACTACTGCAAACATTGTGAAGAAATTAATTTTTTTTAAATCCCCAGTTGTAGCTAAAATAGCTTATTACGACACTTTACTGAGTGTTGGCATCTCATAGTTGCCAACATCTAACTGTTTTCCTAAGAAACTACAGCCTCAGCAAATTATGCATCATAAAGCATGCCAAGGCCCCAGCTGGCAAGAGGATGCATGTTTATTTTTGTGAAAGTTATGGTTTTGTTTTGTGGCTGTATTAAAAAAAAAATAAAAGAGAGAAATCAAGTTTAAGAGAACTTCACTTCTTTGCAAAAAGTGGCGAGCGGTTTCTCACGCAAGCAGACCCAAGACTGGCAGCAGGTATACCCAGACCTCAGCCTGGGCCTTATTTAATTCCTGAGTTAAAGTTAACACAAAGTTCACTTACAGCATTAGCAGGAAGCTTGAGTAAAAGGCAGCACCTTGCCACGTTGGCCCAGGTTGAGGTGGGAAACAAGAGCTGGCAATTCTGCCCATTGCTCCACAGAGGAGAAAATGCCCCGTGCCAGAGCGTTTCCCAGGCAGGGTCCACACATCTGCAAGGCAGGAAGGTAAAAGAGGACACTCTTCCACAGTAAATAACATTTCTCCATGCGCTGACCCAACGTGCAGCTCCGATGGCACATCCCGACCTGCTTTCTGCCATCTTCACCAGCTCCACAGCTCCCAGTCTCCAGCTGAACCAGTGAGCTCAGGGAAGAACACGCTCAGGTTCGTCAAGCAAGTATTTCCATTGCTTTCCACACATTCGTTCCCAAATGTATTTAAATACATATTTTGGCATAGGCTCAAAAAGCATGCCATTAATAGAAACGACTAAACAAAGGATTAGGAGGAAGACAAGGCTATGGATCCACAGGCAAGTTAAGAAAGGGAGTATCAGCACATACAATACACATCGTGCACAAAAGGAAAACCAGTAAGACTTTGGGTTACTTTCATGTTGGAAGTATCCTTCAACAGAGTCAGGGTCAAAGAACCCTGGAGTTAATGACTGGAAAGTACAGATTTGTGTTCAGCAAATATAAACTAGAAGCCAAAGACATCATTTTGGATGAAAAAAAAAAAAAAAAAAGAAAAGTAAGAGATCCATTTGAAAGTCAAAAAAGTTTTTGTTTTTTCTTTTCCTTTACAAGCCACTTGTGAGACCAAGTTTAGAGCACTGTGTTTGGTCCCGGGCATTTGGCCAGATGACATTCACATTCTGGAGCTGGTAGAGTGAGGAACAAGAATAGCTTTTTTTTTTTCCCCTCAGGAAAGTCCCTCAGAATAAAGTTGTTTCTGTCTCTAAGCCTATCTACATGAGGACTGGGGAAGATGATTGTTAGTGTCCCTCACCAGAGTCAATTGGCAGTGCTCCACTGGTTGTAATGGAGCAGTAGTAAATTGCAGCTAAGGATTTGTCCCTTGTTTTACAAATACTGTACAAAATGATTATTCAGTGCTTTCAGGCTTTTCTGAACTCAGGAAGACAACAGCTGCTTATATGCAAAGCAGGGCTTTCACTCTTCAGCAACGAGTCACAGGTAAGACATCTTCCAAGAACTTCCATTTACAATGCTATCTTGGAAACCCTCTTCCAAGATTGGGAGGAAAAATGCACTTCCTTTGCCACATCCTACCCTCTCCATACACATTGTCTTCACAGACCAGAACCCTCCATGGTGCAGCACCAGTTACAGTCTCATCATGCAACACCCAATACAAATGGGTTCACTAATTCCAAACCATTTATGACAATTACATATCACAGAATTCCTGCCAGAGGACTGGTAGAACTCCAGTAACTTCCTTTTGCCACTTTCACTCTACCTTGGTGAGACCTTCACACTCCTCTCCCATATCCACACTGATGGCAGAATCCCTATCAGCTCCAAAGAGAACACTATAGCATTAATGATCAGTAACTTCCTACTGAGCTAATTGTTTAGAACAGCATTTCCAAAAATACAGAATGAACCTACCCAGAGAATGTGGCCACAGCTCCACCATTTCTTTTCCTTCATGTGTAATTTCTCTCTGCTTTATCTCAAGGCAAAAAACCAAAACCACCGAAAGCCCACACCTGCTTTATCAGCCAGCTTCTTTTCAGAAGCATCACAGTCATCAGATGACCATTTACAAATAATTGCAAGTCAAACTAACTTAAACTGAATAACCGACCAAAAAAAATTAAATAATATATTCACCAACCTCTCTTAAGCGTGCAACGAATGGATATACTATCTGTCTTGCAATTACAAGACAATCAATTTTAGTCACTTTTCTTAGAGAGCACATTTAAATCTTTCTGCAAACTTTCACTAAACGATGTGTCAGAAAAAAAAAAACCAAGTTGGACAGAAATATTATTTTAGCCATACTGCAAAATTTTCAGTTTTATTTAAAAGAGTTAGGCATGGGCTTTACATATGTAGGCTCATAAGAACTACAAAAGGCAACAAGAAGTTTCATGGGTAAGATCAAGTTCTCGGGGCCCAACTCAGCATTCACAACCAATGGCATAAATTCAGGAGCAAGTCCCTTGAAGTTAACAGAGCAAGTATAAAACTTAATGTCAAGAGAGGAGAACAAGGCCTGCCCTCCTTCGACTGAATCATCCTCATGAACTCTGGACTTTCCAAGCATTAGAGATCCTGGGAACGCTACGCGATATTACTCTGCTTTTTGTTTTGCCTGAAAACTTTAAGCAACAACACTTGGCTGAAAGAAGGCAGTTACTAATGCTTCTGTGCTGAGACTTCTGTCCTGAGCTTCTCCTGCCTCCTCGGGCACCAGGTGTGGGTTTTGGGGTAACCCCCCTACCCATCACTAAGCTAAAGTGCTCCTCTCTTGGTCACCAGCCCCTTCACCAGCCTTCTCCTCCTCACCCAGCTCCCACCCAGGAGACCTTCTCAGCCAAGACACCCTACCAACAGGGAAGCCCTGCTTCCACATGAAGGACATCAAAGAGGAGGCTGGACCAGAGCTGCTGGAGGGATGGAACCTGTCTGGAGCCCACCATGCCTGCCCACACCACAGGGCCCACTCTTCACAAGTGCTGCTGTAACTGGGTCAAGCTGTGCAGTGCCCAGACGAGGAAAGGACTTGTGCTTCCACACTGCAGAAACCTTTGTCTCCATCTTGCCACCCACTTAGAATTGTCTAGGTTGGAAGGGACCTTTCAGATATCGAGCCCAACCACATAATCAGCCTGGAGAGAGGGTGCTTTTCAAGGCAGGAGGTCCAGCGTGGAGGCAGACATGGGCTAAGAGTTGCCATGATGCCCAGTATGTCCTTCATCACCTTCCATTTCAGTAGCAGCATTGCAGAAGGCGGCGGCAGAGGAAAGACCCCATGTGTTTTGTCTTGGTCTATCTACAAGAGACCCTCTAAGTCAAATTAAAACAGGCTGGGTTACAGAAAAGAACCCAGACCCAAAGCAGGATCAGACCACATAAACACTTCGGACCCCACAGCCAAGAACACAAAGCAGGAGCAGCTGCCCTTACACAAACAAACCGTGTCGCACCCCACAGCGGCTGAGGGACAAAGAAAACCCCACGTCCTTGCCAGCCCTTTCTCCTTGTCCTACTCAAACTCCAAATACTCAACCTCCTGAACAAGAACGGTAGGCTAAGCCAGCACGCCGGCACGCAGGGTTGGGGAACTGCAGGTGGTAAAGCATCAGATAAAACTAATAACCATAAGTAGTCCTATTCTAGGTCATAAACGCCATAAATGCTAAGAAGTGGACCTGACATCCTTTCCAGTTCCCAGTAACACGCTCCATAAGATACGGAATAACCCTACTGCCTCAAGTGTCTTGGTGGAGCATTTTGTGTGTCAGGAATGATTGAGTTTTCAGCGTTCCAAACTAAGACACGTATCAGAAACTAGAGCCTCATGTCCACACAGTTCCTGCTCCAGCACCCTCAGCGCTTTGTTACGCGATGACTCAATTTAAGGGAGGGTGCCAAATGCCCAGTTACCCTTCCATCACCTCTACCCAGACACCCCACCACACCGAGGATAAGAGACAGGAAGAAAACAAACAGTTTAACTGGCAACACTTGACTCTGCTTAGCATTTTCTCCAAGCAACTCCCAAGTAAGGAACTTTAGAGGTTTGTTTTTGTTTTTTTTTTTGAGACACATCTTGACAAACGTCCAGTTACAGATTAGAGGTAGGTAAACCTCTTATTTGCGAGATCTGTAAGGTATGCCAAGTATTTAGAGCCACGGGCCGGTCCCGCACAACGACAGAGCCTGCAATACACACGACCACAGAACCAGTTTTCTGTGTGTTGCTCCACTCCGTGCCTGCAAGGTAGTACCACAAACTTGCTCTCGAGCCCCTTTCAGCCCTTCATCCAGAGCCCCTCAATGATCCTACAGGGCTCATAAGCCGCGCTAGTGGTTTGGTAACACGTTAAGAAAAGGTTTGAGGCTGTATCTTATGTCATACAGCACTCTATCAGTTCTCTCCAGCTGATGGGAGAGGAGTTCTATCACTTATCACTACGATATGACTGCTACATTGTCCTAGTGGATAACAGAAGCTCCTAAACTGCTATCTTGACAGCATTGTTCTGCCTTTCCCCCAACCCGCTCCTAAAAAGCGGTAGCTCCTTTGTGAAAAATTCAGTCACTGCAGTATTCATTCAGCGCCTTAGTAACTACTATATTTGATCTACCTTTAGAAACAATCCAAAAAAACCTCCCCTGAGCCTTAAGCAAAAGAGCTGTTCGTCTTCCACGTTAGATACACCCGAGAGCACCAGGAGCCAACTTTCCCGGTCCTGTTAGCCACCCATCAAAACCCTCCCATGCTATATGCTTCAGGGAGCTCAGGAGGGTAGTTTCACACAAGAGACCACGAGGACACCTCCCAGTGGGGCCTTGGAGCCAGAGCATGGGACACCCAGTTGGCTTGAGGTGCAACCAGGCGATAGAGCAACCCACTAAAGTCAGCCACGAGAGCCCCCAGCACACCTTACCCCGCCGTGCCAGGAGCACAGGCTGCCAGCAGACCCCTGGCCAGCACGGCCTCACACAAGAGAATTTCGACCTCTGAAAAAAAAAAAAAAATATATGTTTAAAACACCCCCCAGAAACCCCACAGTTGGGCCACCTGTGCTCTGAAAAGCAGAGATTACGCATTCCTGCGTTTGCACCTTGCTCAGCACAAAACTTTTGTCAAGCCACCAGAAGTTTTTTAAGCAACCTCAAAATCCTGAAGCAGAACAGGACCGGTTTCTCAGCCCAGACTAGTATTTACATTCGCTGTCCTTTTAAAGCCTTAGCTGGAGAGGAAACCTACACGACAGCGACTGCACAACCCAGTCTTGACAGATACCAGGGATACCTGACCTTGGAAGCCCATTTCCAACAGTACTCTCTGATCCCAAACCTGGCGAGGGGCAAAACCAAACCAAAACATCCAAATGCTTACAAGTTCACCAAATACAAAGAGTCTGAAATGCACAGAAATCCCTTGAAGGAAAAAAGTCAGCTCCAAAACCCATTTGAGGAGTGCATTCCTAGAGAGGTATGGGAGTCTCGATCCACACGGCTGTTCCATCATTTTCCGACGAGTCAGTATTGCTGATATTCTCGGCAATTATTACTTTACGTTTTTAATTAACACATAGAATGAGACAGTGGATTGAATACAAATCCCCCCAATGAAATTAAACGTGCCCTAGGATTACAGATGGTAAAACGTTCCATATAAACACATCACCGCACAACCCTCCTGCGTAGCTGTGTGATCAACTGACACCTCTATTTACCATAGGCTTCCTGCTCATCGAATTAAAACATTCGGGTCCCAAGTAAGCTATTAACAAATAAATATTTTTAGAGCTAAACAGATCTAAAACTAACGAAACTTTGCATAGGTCTGGCCCGAGGAGAGGTCAGAGCTGGGTTCCACGGCTAACCTGGCATCTTTTATCCCAGGAAAACACAGGATTACTCAGAGTCAGCTGAATCAAAAACGGTGTTGCTGTGGAGCGGTGGAGTCTGCAGGTCCCAGTACCTGCCCTATAGCCTCCACCTGGGCAAACACACACTTCTGCAAACACCATTAACTCCAGCTCAGCTGTCCCCTGTGTTCCAATGGAGAAAGGGCACTCCCCCAAGCAGGGCCCTGTTTACCCCCAGGGGGCTTTTTGCCCACACAGAAATACCACCAGGTGGAAATGGTGCTTTGCTCCATCCTCATCACTACAGCTGTGCTGGCAAAGGCACACGGAGATGTTCCTCAGGAGCGACGCGTTAGGAAATAAGCAAATAAAACAAGTGAGAGCCGAGTGGCTCGGAAGGATGAGAAGACAAAGGAATTAATCTAACAAAGTACGCCTTCTGCTTTTCTACATCTATCAAATCAGACTCCTATGATTTAAAATAGAATCATGGAATGGTCAGAGTTGGAAGGGACCTTAAAGATCCTGGGCAGAGACACCTCCCACCAGACCAGGTTGCTCCAAGCCCCATCCAGCCTGGCCTTGAACCCCTCCAGGGATGGGGCAGCCACAGCTTCTCTGGGCAACCTCTTCCAGTGTCTCACCACCCTCACAGCGAAGAATTTCTTTCTGGTATCTCATCTAAATCTCCCCTCTTCCAATTTAAAACCGTCACCCCTTGTCCTGTCACTGCACTTCCCTGACAAAGAAAAATCAGCTTTTACCATAACGTTTATAGGGAAATATTTAAGAAGGGAAACTGGCAAAGCATTATGTTGTCCCTCTGCCTTTCGGGGCCTCTTTTCCAGCCAGAAAAGGGAGGCGGATGCCCAGGCTGAGGGCTCCCCCTTTGGCCTGGCTTCCCGGCCCTGAGCTGCCGGGCTGCCCGCGGGCCCGGCCCCGCTCCGCCACCGCACACCGAGCCGCCCCTTCCAACTCTACCCGGCCGCAGGGAAGGGAAGGGAAAAGAAGAGAAAGGGAGTGAAGGGCGGCGGGCGGGACGGCTGGCCGGAGGGGCACACCACCGGCGGGGTGCCCGGGCAGAGGGAGGCCTGGCGCCGGGTTGGGGGAGCCCCGGCCCGGGGCGGCGGGGTTGAGGAGGTTTGGGGGGGCCCTTGCAGCGCGTCGTCCCCCCTCAAAACTCCGGTAGCCGGGGCCGCCCCCGGCCTCCCCTGAACCGCCGGAGGAGCGGGGGCGAGGAGCTCACCTCACCTCACCTGCAGCCCCGGCGGGAGAGAGCGCGATTCTTCCCGGCGCCCCGCACCGGCCTAGCTCCGCCGGCCTCCCTTCCCCCGGCCCCGGCGGGCCGCCATCTCCCCCCCACCTCCGTCCCTCGCCCGCCCCTTACCTCGTACTGCCGGGCAGGGCCGGGCCGAGGGCCGGGGAGGCTTTGTGCCCGCCGCGCAGCTCGGCCGGGCTGCGGCCGCCCCTCCCTTCACCCCGGGGCCGGTTCCCCCCCTCATGGGGCCGGGCGCCTGCGCCATGAGCCCGCCTCCCGGCCCTCCCTCCGCGGCTGCCGGCGGCTGCGAGGGGAGCGTCCCGCCGCCTTCTCCGCTCCCTCACGGAGGAAAGGGCCGGCACCGGGGGCGCCCCGGTGGGGAGGGAGCCGGGGTGGGTGAGCTCCAAGGTGCACGGCCCCGGGGGTTGAGGGGCTCCGCCAGCTGCGGGGGACGGTCGTGGCCTGCGACCCCCCCCCCGGGAGAAGAAGGGGGGGTTCCCCTCACCTTTCCGTCCTGCCGGCCGTGGGGTGCACCCCCGGTGTTGCTGCTTCTCGCTGACTTCCAGCTCACGAACCGGAGAAAACCGGAAAAAAACGGCAAGGGTGGATGCAGCTGGGATGCCGCGCATCCCCACAGTTCATCCCGAAGGATGCCGGCCCTCCGCCTGTCACAACTTTATTGGGTTTATTTCAGCGCTGGTTATTTCAATAACGAAACAACGAGGGGCAAGGGTTCTCCTTCCAGGCTGGCAGCTGCTCCTTCCCCCCCCCCAGTAAATAGAGAACCCATTAAAAATGCCCGCAGTCGGCATGTCAGGCGTGACTGGGAACACACTCAAAGGCACACACACTGGGGGAAAGACCTACCCAAAGCGGGTACAGCAATTCCGAAATTCAGACCGCTAAAATGAAAGGTGGAAGCCCACCTAGTTTTGAGGAAGTGGGATGAAGCAGTGGTTCTGTGTTTCTATGTCTTATTTCCAAGGTGCTGACATTTACATTAGTCCACGGCTTCCATGAAAGTAGCCGTGAATCTCCAGGCGTAAGAGACCTGGCTGGCTCATGGAGGGAACAGATTAATCCCTTTGAGCAGCTTCTGTTGCTGCGGCTTTCGTCTAATCTATAGCTGTCTCCTGACAGAGAGGTGTGAAACTTCTGTGGCGTGAGCTGGAGGCAGCAGAAGTAATTCTGCTTGTGCAATCCAGTTGTGAAAGCAGTGGAGAGCTCTGCAAGCTGTCTCAAGGGCCACCGAAACCTTTCTGCTCTACCTGCCATGCACGCCATGCAGCGCTTTGGCATTAAAACCCATTTATCACAAGGCACAATGTGATTGGCATTTCAGTTCTGCTGCCTCTGGAAGCTTGCTGACGTTTATTCAGGTAGCCTAGGAGATGGCACTGAAGTCCAGTTTTACAGTGCCTGGCTCTCGGCATAGCTGTCAGAGCCCTTGGCTACCCTTACAGAGAGGGGGGAGGCACCACTGCCCCCCAAAAAGCACCTGGGAGCAGTTCAGTAAGGTGCCTGCTGGCCACAGAGGAAACCAAAAGCAAACAGGAGGCAGTAAATGAGAGGCGAGTTAGGACATAGCCAGCTCTGCCAGACTGGAGCAGAACTGAGCTCTAAGGACCAGAGGAAATTTACTGGAAAAGACTGCTGTGCCTCTCAAGCACCTGGATAGCAAACTTTCTGTGAGCCAGCAATGTGCCCTTGTGGCCAAGAGGACCAATGGGATCCTGGGCTGCAGAGGGAAGAGTGTGGCCAGGAGGTGGAGGGAGGTCATTCTCCCCCTCTGCTCTGCACTGGGGAGGCCACAACTGGAATCCTGTGTCCAGTTCTGGGCTCCCCAGTTCAAGAGGGACAGGGAACTGCTGGAGAGAGTCCAGTGTAGGGCAACAGAGATGATGGAGGGATTGGAGCATCTCCCTGATGAGGAAAGGCTGAGAGAGCTGGAGCTCTTGAGCCTGGAGAAGAGAAGGCTGAGGGGAGACCTTATTCATGCTGACAAGGATCTAAAGGGTGGGTTGAGGGAGGATGGAGCTGGACTCTTTTCAGTGGTTCCCAGGGACAGGACGAGGGGCAACGGGCACAAGCTGGACCATGGGAAGTTCCACTCCAATCTGAGGAAGAACTTCTTTGGGGTGAGGGTGGCAGAGCCCTGGCAGAGGCTGCCCAGGGAGGGTGTGGAGTCCCCTTCTCTGGAGATCTTCAAGCCCCGCCTGGATGCTCCTGAGTGATGTGCTCTGGGCAACCCTGTTTTGGCAGGGGAGTTGGACTGGAGGATCTCTAGAAGGTCCCTTCCAACTCCAACAATTCCGTGATTCCGTGATAGCTGAGATACCGGGTGAAGTTTCATGGCTTGTGTTTCTTATTTATCCCTGATTGAAATTCCCCTCAGTCCAGCTCTGAGCACAGGCTTGGCATCATTTTCTGTACATACAGTAAGCCAGCAGAAAAGAAGATCTTTTTCCAAGCCCTGGATGGCTGGGCTATATTTTGTCATCATATGGGTTTGGGGCAGAGATCAATGTGTAGGCAGAAGGCTTTAAGCATTGGTGGGATGGCATTGGGCCTTCCAATATCTGAAGGGAGCTCCAGGAGAGCTGGGGAGGGACTCTTTGTCAGGAAGTGCAGTGACAGGACAAGGGGGAACGGTTTTAAATTGGAAGAGGGGAGATTTAGATGAGATACCAGCAAGAAATTCTTCCCTGTGAGGGTGGTGAGGCACTGGAAGCGGTTGCCCAGAGAAGCTGTGGCTGCCCCATCCCTGGAGGGGTTCAAGGCCAGGCTGGATGGGGCTTTGAGCAATCTGGTCTGGTGGAACTCGATGATCTTTAAGGTCCCTTCCCACTCTAACCATTCTGTGATTCTGTGACCTAGAGGACTCGACTAGTCTGGACAAGAAATGGCACCCCCAAGCCACTGCATTGCTGTGTTATACACCCCAGTGAGGTGAGGGAGACTTTCCCATATAATTTAGTTTTGACTAGGCCTGGGCAGTATCTACTTTAGCTCTAAAAATCAAAACACCCATTTCTTATTTCCATTGCAAGTACAGAGGAAAACACTGTTTTTGGAATCCCCGGCATCTTGAGTAGATACCCAGGGGATAGGAAATGGACTGGCTTATCTGTTGTCCCACGCTGGCAACTGCAGCAAGCAGCAGCAACTACTAATTTTTCAGCTGGCTCCTCTTGTGGGAGCCAAGATTCCGACACCGAGAGACTTCCCTCTTCCACTGGCTCCTATCCTAGAAGCTTGCCACATCGCCGGGAGCTCTGCAGGAGGGAGAAGAGAAAGAAACTGCAGCACTTCTGGTTTTTTACAGCAAAGGCAGATGAGTCCCTGGGGTCTACCTCCTGTGTGCTGAACCTGTTGTGGCTGCACCTGGGGGAGACCTGCGTGGTCTCCCAGCCCATGGAGGTGCATCCACACCAGCCCTCCAGAGCCTGGTCACGTTCACTGATGACTTCAGAGTGATCTTTTCTTGCCTTAAAACACAACGTGTGTTTCAGTTCATAGCACGTGACAGCGATTACTTCAGTACATTCAAAATCTTATCCCTTGGCAGCATCGTGCGTGTTACAGTTTGGGCTGTTAAGTGGGATTTCTTGTTCTGATTTGCAAAACAACACTGGCGCTCAGCTGGGTTTTGTAACGGAGGAGGAGGGGGAAGAGGATCCAACTGCACGAGGGAGGCACAGCAAAAACTGCTTGAGAGCAAACCAGACCTAGTTGTTTTAATTTTCCTAATGACTTTCTCATACAGCAAGCAGAGGGGAGGTATATACTTACACACCTGGAACACACACCAAACAAACCCACAAACCAACAAGTGAACAAAAGCCATAGAACTGAGCCAACTAGTTTTTCTGCAAGCTGTAGCGAGGCTGGTATCGCCACCCTGAGTTGTTCTGGGCTCAGGCATGACCTGCCTTGTACAGGGAGGCAGAATCTCTCCTTGTTCCACCTCTTCGTTTCCCAGATCTGGAGGATACTTCACCATCACCAAAATTTCGGTGTCATGGAGAGAACTTCCTAGTTGAGGATTCACTAGTGCCGAGGTAGACAGCCATCCTGACCCTATATAGCCATATAGTCCAAAACTCCATACGGCCAGAAGCCATAGGAGAGACATCATGAACATCAACAAGCCATGTGGAATGAGAGTGCCAGGAAAAGTGGCAGGCAGTTGGGAACTTCTCCCCAGGGCTGTGAGGCAGAGCTGGTGCAGATGTGCAGCTGGATCCCGGGCCAGGGCAACCACACTTCTCCTTCCCACCTCTGGGTGAATGGAGTTAAAGCCAGTTGGCGTTCGGTGACAAGTGGTGTTCCCCAGGGTTCGGTATTGGGGCCAGTTCTGTTTAATATCTTTATTAATGATCTGGATGAGGGGATTGAGAGCACCCTCAGTAAGGTTGCAGATGACACCAAGTTGTGCAGGAGTATTGATAAGCTTGAGGGTAGGGTGGCTCTACAGAGGGACCTGGACAGGCTGGATGGATGGGCCGAGGCCAATGGGATGAGGCTCAACAAGGCCAAGTGCCCGGTCCTGCCCTTGGGTCACACCAACCCCCTGCAGCGCTCCAGGCTGGGGGCAGAGGGGCTGGAGCTGCCGGGCAGAAAAGGACCTGGGGGTGTTGGTCGACTGTCGGCTGAACAGGAGCCAGCAGTGTGCCCGGGTGGCCAAGAAGGCCACCAGCATCCTGGCCTGTGTCAGGAACAGGGTGGCCAGCAGGACTAGGGCAGTGATCACCCCCCTGTACTGGGCACTGGTGAGGCCCCACCTCGAGGGCTGTGTCCAGTTTTGGGCCCCTCACCACAAAAAAGACATTGAGGGGCTGGAGCGGGTCCAGAGAAGGGCAACGGAGTTGGTGAGGGGTCTGGAGCACAAGTCTCATGAGGAGAGGTTAAGGGAGCTGGGGGTGTTCAGCCTGGAGAAAAGGAGGCTGAGGGGAGACCTTATTGCTCTCTCCAACTCCCTGAAAGGAGGGTGTAGCTGGGGGGGATCGGTCTCTTCTCCCAAGGAACAGGCAACAGGACAAGAGAAAATGGCCTCCAGTTGTGCCAGGGGAGGTTCAGGTTGGCTGTTATTGTAATAATTTTTTTATTACACTGAAAGGGTTACCAAACATTGGAACAGGCTGCCCAGGGAAGTGGTTGAGTCACCATCCCTGGAGGTATTTAAAAGACATGTATATATGGTGTTCAAGGACATGGTTTAGTGGTGGACTCGGCAGTGCTAGGTTTACAGTTGGACTTGATGATCTTAAAGGTCTTTTCCAGCCTAAATGATTCTATGATTCTATGGGGATTACCCAAAAGCAGCCTTTCCAACATGGGCTGGTGCTGTTCAGGCTGGCTATCTGTGAGCATCGCTTGCTCTACTGCTAACCCATGCCTGCCTGGTACATGTGGTGGAGTCACCTTGTGTCCTCTTCCCCCAAAAAAATAATTTCCCCTTCCAGAGCAACCTTCTGGCCACATTACACTGCTCAGTGTGAATGAGACAAACACCTAAAATCCCTGTAGGAGAGGGTGTTCCCTGCATTTGGATAAGACAACGATCCTGGTCCTTTCGGACAGCCTGGGCTGAGGGATCCTGCCAATGTGAGAATAAAATAGAGCAGATCATTAATTTGCTGGGGCCTGGACCTGCTGAGACAAGATGCTGACATCCTGCAAATGAGAAAATGGTTAATCTTGTTGCCGTCGGGGACTGTTCGAATTGTCACACAGACAGAGCCACCATTTGGATTAATGGAAAGGGCACAGGGATGTGATTTAACGCCTGGGGGTGGGTTTTGAGAAGGCTGAAGGTTGCACCCTTAGACTTCTGGCTGCCTCTTGCCATTTCCATGAGCACAGACATCGATGTCAGGCAAAGAAAGAGCTTCAAAACCAGGACTTAGGTCTTACTGGTTAGTTCTCCCTTGTGAGACAACACAGTGCCTCCCCAGTACTGCTCTTTGCTTCGCATCCTCATTACCATATTTTTATAAAGCTCTCATTGCATAAAAAGTTCCCTCAGTACTCAGATGAGCCGTGACATGTTCACCATGTCACGTTTGATTGCCACCCGCTTGGTCTCAGCAAAAAGCTTGACAACGACAGGGGAGAACGTTTCTGGAAAGAGATTTGTGGATTAACCTGGTTTTCAAGAGATTTCAGTTCCCTGCCCAGCTCTGCCTGCATGATTCTTAACAAGTAACTCTTCTACTGGTCATCCCATTAACTGCAGGGCATTAGTATGCATTTATTAAAGTATGCAGCACTCCTGTGTTTATTGAACTAAAGTCTACACAACTGGGATAAAAATCAGGCTGGACAAATGTTATGAAAAAAGCCCCAGGTCACTTCTGCTTCTTCCTACGGCATCTGCCGTATGGAAGGAGAAACTGTGTGTCTTCTATTTTCTGTACTCATAGCAGAGCCAATCTTTTTGCTTCTTCATATTTTTTTACTTCTTTCAGGTTGATAGCAAAGAACTGGAATCAAATTGTTTACGACTATTGGTTAGTCACTACGTCCCCGGGAAGAAATTGCTCTTTTGTTATTTCATGGTGCTGTGCTTTCTTAAGTGCAACTCTCTCAGCCTCGGCCCACGCGGGGAGATCTGGCCAAGGGCTTTTCAACACTCCTCAGCATCAAGATGGATTTCCATGGTGGGGTTCTGAGGAGCAATCTGGCAGTGGCTGGTCTTCATGCATCTTCCCGACAGCCAGAAAATGTGTCAGTGGAAACGCTGCATAACTGCAGGAACTGCTCAGTAGCACTCTCTTCTTACCTCCCCTCTCTTTAATTTGAAGGACTTTTTTTGAAAACAGGACTCAAATAAAATGTGTTGTGTATCTGTACAGGGATGCAGGAGCCCTTTGATATCCCAGCTCTCAAAAGAGTGTGTGGGACCAGAACCCCAAGTTTCTTGAAAGGCCCCTGCAGGCTGCAGGTCCAGAACAACCCCAGGGCATCACACACGTCCTGCCCTCTCTGAGCACTGTGTAAGGAAGACGTGAGGGCCATGGCATCTGATCCCTCTCCTCACCAGCAGCCTCCTTAGATCAGAGAGCAAGGAGGGAAGGCACAATTACAAGCCTCTAGCTGCCAGTGAAAACTCATTCCAGCTGCGAATGTGCCAAAAGCTATTCCTTTCTCCTCAGCCTGAGCCAAAGGGACACGAGAGTAGTGATGAGATCTCTGTCCAGGCAGATGATGACTGCCAGACACTAGCTGTGAGTAATCCTTGGGAATTTGGGAAGAATCAGAGCCATATTCTGATCCCACTGCAGAACGTGTGTCTTTTTTATGCGACACGGTGTGGGGAGGAGGGAAGGGGTGGTAGGACCTTCGTTCAGGTAATCGCTTCCTCACTCCACCTGAGCTCTGAATCGCTGATGCTGCCTCAGACCCACCACTGAAGCACAGTGACTTGAGCTGATTCAAGTTTGGACACCAGCTTTAAAGCGTTTGGGAGTACCAGCTACTGAATAAACTAGTCTCTGCCTTCATTATGGTGCCTGCGGTACCGGCAAACGCGAACACCTTCTCATCATCTTCCAGAAACACAGGCTGGCATTTCCAGTTCTTTATCTCACAACTGCCTTAACTTGCAGGAAAGTAATGATCCTGAGTCATCCTTTCATCTCTACAACACTATGGGAGAAGAAAGAAGGGGGGGGGGAAAGAGAGTGTTTATAGCCTGGCCATAAAATTGTTTCCTAAATGAAGTCAACCGTCCTTCAAATCTCCAGTTGCAATGAGAAGTGACATACACCACAGCAATTTATGAGGAAACACATCACTAGGGAGAACTGTGATCAACTAATTATTTGTCACTTCAGCACAATGTTTTAACAGTGCGCTGTTTAACTAGACCCAAGACAAATGTAATTACTAATGTAATTTCTGCTTCTTAATTAATACTGTTAACATCTGCCCATTGCTTCCCAAGGCTTCCACTGCTTCCCTTTGCCTACGTGTGTGTGCATATTTGTGCCCACAGGCAATGCCATTCCTGCTTTATTATCTCTTGGCAGCTGAACCAGACCACTTCAAACCTGGAGGAGAATCAGGCCCTCCCTTTGCTGGGACGGCAACAAGACTGCCATCGTTCAAGGATGAGTGGAAAAAAAATGCCTGTAGCTACATCCAAAGCCCTTGCCTTTATTAGTGGAAGTATTAACGTTTTCCAATGTGCTTTCAAGTTCCAGCCAAGTATTTTGCCTTCAGTTTGGAGCAGATTGTAAAAACAGCTAAGTCATATAAGGCCAATAACCTGAGGATGATCAGCTGCAAGAGTAACTCCTACAGAAGTGGGCAGAAGGTGGCTGGTCCAGAAGCAGCTTTGGAGTTTGAAGGACCTCCCGAGATTGATTTGAGCATTAAAGCCCTCGCTCTTCTCCAGTGGGGAGCAAATTTGTGTATGTAGAACAAGGAACCCCATCACAGAGATAAACAATACTGGTCTAGAGAAGCACTAAATATTGTTACCATTTCTTAGAAAGTCCAAGCGTCATGAAGTCTAATGGTAGGAAGCAAGAGGACAAATAATACCTAAAATATAATACACAGGAGTCCAGGTTCACAAGTAGTTATTGCCACAGATGTCCACTGAACCCAGAAAATTGCTACCTACTTATATTTGGCGCTTAATCTTCAGCCTGGAGAGAGCTGCAACCAGGCCAGGTTCTTGAGACGTTTGCAGTTAATGCAGACCCATATTCTACAGGCAGCCTGGTTTGAATGGGAGGATCTCGGTAACAGAGTAAGTAGCTTTTGGAATAAGGATGCCAAGATCTTGCCTGTTAGGTTTAATATTTTAATCTGTTGTCTAAGTGTACTGCTGCTCTAATCACAGCTCTAGTGGAGTTGTTCAGTAGTTGAAGATCAGAGACACCACTGGTAATCCCTGCTGTGCTGCACAGATGAAAGCTATCAAGTGGATTTAGGGAGGAAAGAAGGTACATACAGAAACTCATTATTTTCCAGTTGAGACAAAACTATCCATTAATATCTGACACAGAGCGTACTCCAGAAAACTAGAAGAAGATATTGAAAATTATCAAGTCCCAACAAGCCTAAGGTGTATGTGATGAACCAGTTATTAATATTTGATCCAGCAAGCTCTGTTACTAAGGATGGGTAGCATTCCCGTTGGTATTTTTAAGCCTATATGCCCTAGATGGCATTGCTCTGCAACATTAGAAAACATACTTCTAAAATCCAAGCTCTCACTTCAGTCAGCACAAAAGAATTTTAGGCAGGACAAGTGTTGGTTTAAGTTCACACACACAAAGATAATAGCAGAGTTCTCTTTTTAACGTTACTTGTTTGAGGCATTTCCACTGCAGCTGATACATTAATTATGCCACTTTTTTTTTTTTTTCCTGTTTTTTCCACCCCCCCTCATTCATTCTTTAAAGGCTCACCAGTAAAAATCTTCTTGTGCGAGAAGAACCTTGGTTTGAAGTGGTTTCGTTGCACCTGCTCTCTCCAGGCTGTGGTATTTAATTGGGTTTGTTTATTCTGGTGCTCCTCTTCTCTAGTGATTTGCTTGGCACTGGGGGGAAGGCTCACACCAGTTACAGGGCGCCCTTTGTTCCCGACAGCCAGAGGTTGAAGATGAGCCTTCCTCCTCTCTCAACGCTCGCTGTGGCCCGCTCCAAGCAGCTGGAGGGGAAGTGGGCAGATACTGGGCTCTGCTGAGAGGGCTGATTGCCATCGCAGCAGGTGTGGAAAAAGACAAAATCAACACACCTGCAGTTTGTCCCGAGCCCCATGGCTGCATACTTCCAGGAGCTTTCTAGAAAGCATGATGTGCTGGGAGTACGTACCCCTGCGCATCCACCTCCCGGCCCCAAGGGTTAGCAGCTGCAGTTTCGAGGAGCTGTGCAGCCCACCAGCAACCTGAAGGTTGTCTAATAAAGGGTTTTGGCACTGAAAGCCCTAAACACTAAGTGATCATTCTCCAGGGTGTGGTTAACGTGTCTAGGCACCCCATGCGAGGATGGGGAGAAGCCTCAGGTGGGAAGTCCCACCAGGCAGCTCACTGAGCTGGGTGGGGAGATGCCTGCAGCTGAACCTCCAGGGCTGGGACAGAGGGTTGCATGGAAATGCCCCAGCCTTTCTGGAATGCATCACCTGGTCCTTCCCTCCTCTGAAGAGGTGGCTCTATCCATGTCTCTTTGCAACTGAATGGACATTGCATTCCTTTTGGAAAGCTGAGCAGTGGTGGCAGGTACCTCCTGCACTGGGAGCACACAGCTCCTGCTGCTGCCCGCGTCCTGGGAGGCTGCAGCCCCAAGAGGCTACAAAAACATTTTGGGTGGAGGCTCGTGTCCAAGCTCTCCCTCGTTCACCAGATAAACAAAAAGGAAGGCAAGGGCTTGAATTCCTCAGGCATGAGATAAAAGCCCTGGTTCCTCAGGCGCTGATGTTGCACAGGGCTGATGTGGGCAGTTGTGCAGCGGGACCGTGGGCTGTGCTGTGGAGGGTCAAGGTAGGCTTAGGGAGCAGGGCACGGTGTCAGAATTTCCTTGGAATGACATTTTGGAAGGAAAATCAGTCTCATGCTCCAGTTCAGGCCAGGGTATGTATTATGGATGTACATACAGCATAATTTGTCTTGCAGTATAAAGGAAAGATCAGCCACAAACAGGGGGGTTTGTTTTGTTTTTTGTATGACTTTTGTTTTGGTTTTTGTATGTGTTTTGTTTTGTTTTTTTTTTTTCCAGATGTCACTCCAAAGATTAAAACAAAGAAGAAAAGACATTTCCCCCAGCAGCAGAGACATTCATTAATCAGTCCTTTTGCAACACACGATTTCGGAACAACTGAAGACTTCCAAGTTATCAGTCCGAGGACGCGATGCTGAGAACAAGGAAGATGCAGTTTTATTCAAGCAGCAAAGGATGTAACAAACAGGTCAAAATCAACTGGGCAGAGCCTGGAGGGAGAGGGTTATCTGCAAGGGTTACTGAGAAAAGTTCTCTCACCTCTGGAAGCGGTATTTCAAAGCAAATAGCTCTCAGGGTGGCAAAGACACAAGTCAGGCCTCTGTAAAGCAAGAAGTGCCAGAAGTGACCTCCAAAGGGAAAATGAATAGGATTTGTGCCTTAGTTTGGCATCTTTATGATGGATGGAGAAGGCCAGGTAGGAGAGGAGAGTTAGTTTTCTTTTCACCACTTTGTACTCATGCTCTGATGTTCCATTTTTTCCATTCTGCACTAAAACCACACATCTTTGCTTAGGCAGGGTTTGTGATGTCTGATGAATAACGGCAAAGACGACACAGCAACAGCTTCTAAAAATGCAAAAGTGAATACATGAATATGAAATAGATACTTTCCCATAACTCCTCCAGCAAAAGCAATGATGGCTTGCCTTAACACTCCAGTTTTCCTAACTTTAACAAAAGCGGCTAGAAATTCAATTACTCCCCATGACCTCTGAAAACTAATTTCTAGCTTTTCAGGCTGTAAGTTACACAAAATTTTTCTAAAGTGAAGTAATCGCTAGGCCGAATCAAAAAAGATGCATATTTGGCATATCACCTTGGCAGGGGGTAGGGAGTGAGAGTATCTTCAGAGTCCAACAGCCAACTGGCACAGCTCCAAACTGTGACGAAAAGCAAGATTATCTTTGAACCAGAAAACTGGCCACGGGGAAGTCTCTACAGAGACACAGCATCTGTACGGATTCCAACATACCTTTTGGGCTGCCAGCACACGGAGTTGGAAAGCAAACAACTGAACTAATGGAAAATATTTTCGCGGCAACTGCTGGGCTTGCACCGATGTGAAGATATTTTCTGCATTAACATCAAAGGCAGCACCTCATCTCTGTGCTCACGGACAGAGAGGTGGGATCAGCGTGTGTGCCTTTTCCGCACCACAAGGGCTCTTCTGCACCTGGAAACAGCTGCGGGGGTGTAAATAAATAACCTCTCCTGCCTAAGACATACGTACCACTGCTTCTTGTGGACACGGTGGGTGCTTCAGAAGAAAGACACCATTTTGGCAGCAACTGTTATGAAACACGAGCAAAAGGCATTTTAGAAAGTCAACTCTATCCCAGCTGAAACCATGACAGTGAGGTAGCCGGTCCCAATTACAGGGCTTTTCATTCAAGGATCTCAAGCCCTTCTTTCAGATAAAGTATAACGGGGAGAGGATGTCAGCTGAAGGGTCCCAACATTCTCAAGCCATGAGGAGAAGCAAGGAGAGTCCTGTCACCACGGCAGGCTCAGATTTAGGGGGGAAACTGCAGTCTCTGCTCAGCTGGTGCAGTAAAAAAGCAGCACAAGTATTTTACTGCTCCAGAGGTGTGCCTTTTAACGAGCCTTTTCCACAGGTTTTCTGCAGCTTTCTGTAATGGCAACTGCTGCATCAGAACCCCCCCCCGTTATTATTCCAAACATTACCGAAAATATTACTCCAGAAAGAAAACTTCAGAGGGAGGACTGGATCTCCTACCCACGGCTGTCAGTGGCTGAACAGTCACAGGCACAGAGTCCTTCCAGCTGTGAGAAGAGAATAGCTGACTCCGGTGCAGCGATTTCAGATCTGCATTGCTGCAATGGAGCAGAATTTGACTCATTACAATAAGAGCAAATAAAATGCCCCACGTGTTTGTTTCTGTACGGACTCCGACACGTAGAGGTCACACAAGCCAGCCAACTTCTGCATGGACCACTGCCCCACACCTTCCCAGCAAACACACACCAAGTGGCGAAGGAAAGACAAAGAATAAAACCCCCCCTTTTCTTCTTCCTTCACTCCCTAATTCAATGCTCAGCTCTCAAACGAGTGGTACGAAGTATTCTCAGAATTAGGCCAAAAATGAATAGAACATTGGGATTGTGACCCACAGGGGTGCTCTACTCCTATGTCCAAGCACACCCTGAAGTGTTAAGTTAGTACAAAGAGAGGATATTTTTATTGATAAACATTATATTGTCTTAGTGTAGATGTCTGACACATTATTAAATCAAATGACAAAACATTTAAAGTAATTCATTCTAATAAAACTTTTTGATATTCCATAGACAATAGTGCTGTGAATTTTGTTTATAGTATAACACATTAAAAACACAGAAATACAAGTTTCTAATTTCATAGGTTACCAGCAAACAGAGAAAAATGCATGCTTTCATTTCTGTTAAATTTGTAACTTACACAGGCAAGTGGAACAGCTATGCATAGAAGACTATTCTACAAGTTGTAAAACAAACATATAGAAAGACTGACCTTATAATACTTGTACAGGTATGACAAAACCATTGTAACTCATTTCAAAAGGTAACAAATGTTTTGTCTGTGGCTCCACCGTTTTAACACTTCGAAGACGACTTAATAAAAAGCTATTTTGACTAGAATCGTGTTACTAGAAACCACCGATTCCTTTGTTTTCTGGCTGGCTGTAAATAAACATACATTATATGTGCATTTGCACTGCATTTCCACGTACATTTTCTTCCTTACAGTTAGAAGCATCCCAGAATCTTCCCTCTCAGTGAAACGGAACCCGGACAGCGTGGTTTGACCCCAAATCAAACAAAAGGTGCTCTTATCAGTCACTTTTATTGCTGTGCTCCCTGCACCTTTGATGCTGTGACTGCACCAGAAAACTCACCACGCACACACATTCCAAGAGGTCTCTATGGTTTCGTCACGGTCAGTTTTAGAACAAGCTCAGAACACGTTGGGATCGCATTCGGTGGTCAAAGACTTTCCTAACGGTACAAACCCCAAGTTTTCCATTATAGCTCCACAAAATTACCAGATCTTGAACAGCTAACTGCTGGGCCACGAGATGATTTAAACACCACCCTCCACTGCCCCTTCCCCAGTTGCAGGCACCGGGTCTCTCCCCGCCTGCCCTGGTGGTGCAAAGCTGATGGCAGGGTGCAGACCTGGGCTGCCTCTGATGGTGCTCATTAGGTCAGGGACACCACCGTGTAAATGTGACAGTTTGGGCTTGGCTCTGACAAAAAAGAAAAAAGGGGGCTAAAAGTGGCCCTTGTGCAAAGAAACCAGCTGTCCTTACACCTGCTGACTCGCTCTTACAGGGTACGTACCTGCAAACTCACTGCAACCACAGGGGCATGGGGGGGGGGGACAAAGCCCCCGCGAGGAAAAGAAAACAAAGGGGAAGTTTCTCAGAGAGCCTGCACCCAACAGCACCCATTGCCCTTTGGTGGCGAGCAGGGGCCCAGCTCTTCTGAGAATTCAGCCACGTTTTTTAGTGCATAAATGGGAGCTATCTAAAGTGCTGGTCAAAAAAAACAAACAACAACTAGATGAGCCAGGGGAGGAGGAAGAGGAGGAGGAAGAGGAGAGGAGGAGGGAGAGGAGGAGGAAGAGGAGGAGGAGAGGAAGAGGAAAAGGAAGAGGAAGAGGAGGAGGAGAGGAGGAGGAGAGGAAGAGGAAGAGGAGAGGAGGAGGAGGTGGTGGAAGAAGTGATGTAGGGGAGGGCAGGAGCCCCTGAAAGTTGTGCAACGTACCTGAGGATGAATGGGTCTGTGTGCTCACCTTTTTGTTCTAGCCAAACGCTGATGTACCAGTGTAGGAACCCCCATTGCCAGGGCTGTAGGCAGAAGTGAACTTCACCCCGCGGGGCTGCTCACCAGAGGAACCATGGACTGAAGAGAAGCACCAGTCCTGCCCTCCTGCGCGGCCCCGTTGGCTGAAGCTCTGAGGGATGCGCTGAACTAATGAACCTGAACCCTCACCAAACCTTACCGACAGGATTTCGGATCGCACAGGAGGACCTCGACAGCAAAAAAAAGTCCCCAAACCCCCAAGAAACATTTCCTAGTTTGGGTTCAGTCTTGAAAACACTCCATGTGAGGATGAACAGAACCTATCGCTCCTTTAGTCATCTCTTACAAATACTGTCTGCGTTAATGGCCTAGTAATGACTCTCAGCTTCAGAAGGGCAGGCAGTGAAGCCAATCAAACTATTCCTCAAGGGAACATTAAGCAAAATTTGTCCCTAAATCTTCAACACGTGGCAAAGTCCACTGCACAGCAGCTCATCTCTCAGGTATGCGGGTTGCTACCAGCAGGTTTACACAACCATTAGTGGAACAGATAAAACACATACTTGTGAAGCTTGGGTAAGAACCAAGTTGGAGACATTGTTTTTGGCATATCTCTTCCCCTCCCCCTGATAAAGGGATGCAGTATTTCTCACTGGGAAGGAATACCTTTCATCAGGAGGGCGAGAGTTGTAAAGATCAAATAATATCCGGGCACAAACCTCTGGGTAAATGAAACCCCTGCAAAACTTGCCAGTTTTTAATTACACACTAACCAGCTCTTTGTGGTGCCACATCATTCTCGTTTGCGCTCGCTCTCCATGGGGGCTGAATAACAACAGAACCATACTTTGTATCCTTTGCTTCTATTTTCTGTTTTTTGAAGAAATCCTTAAGAACTGAGTCAAGTCATTCCACCAAACATCTTGCTTTGGCTTCTTTCAAGAGCTCGTCGTAGTTCAAGCTCTGTGCTTGCTCCTTTGACCTTAAGCATTGTGCAATTTCACAATACAATTCTGAGATGCAGGAACGTATGTCACAGAAATGTATGTTACACCCGGAGGTTTTGACTCACCAGTGAGAACTACTGAAAGAAAAGGATTGTTTCTGAGAATTTAGGAAGAACGACTCGGCTGAGCTTTGTGCTTGACAGAATGTGGAAGCTCACTTTATGTGAATCTCGAACATTATACGAACCTTTCCGAAAGACTGATGCAGTACTTTATGCAATCAGCCTTTATCTTCCAATTTTGTCTTTTCTAATCAGAAAAATCCCCGAGTCTTTAACAGTTCATGAAATACAGGCTTCCAGCTTTCCCCCACCAATATGCTGACTGTAAAATGACTCCGTCGTTGTTCTTGTATTTCCCAACAACAAGCCCTACTGTCACTCAGCCATAGCAATGACGTGATGTAGTCTTCTACAGTGGACATCTCCTGACCTCCTTGAAACCGAAACAACGCAGTAGAAATAGGGAAGTGTCACATCTGGGAGTGGTGGGACCATTTTTACTACAGGATCCCAAGGCGGAGAACCTTGCCTACTGTAAATGGTAATTACCCCGTCATAAAGCTGGGGCAATAAACGTCAGCTCCGCCCAAGCATTTGCTACCGCCCGCCATCCGTTTGAAAGAGAGCTCTTCACATTTAGCCACAGCCCTTTACTATGAAGGGAGCTGGGGAAAACCAGGCAAAGGAAGATTACTTCCTGGCTAAAAGAAAATTACTAAAAATTCAGACCCCATAAAATAAATAAATTAAAAAAAAACCCTACTTGTTGGTATCTTATGAAATGTGAATTTTAATTATTGCAAATGGTACCTCGTGACAGTGATATTTAACACACATTAGAGTGCAAAGAGTACCTGCTGTTTGTATATTTCTACTCTTAAAGATCAAGAGGTGAGCATTGCAGAAGCATCTTTGGGTCTCTCAGCGTTCCTCAACTTCTCAACTCTTATAAGTTACAAGAAGCATCAGCGAAGGTCTCGCCACTATTTGTGGCCACCCAAAAGGATTGTACAATGCTTTTAATGGCTTAGTCTGCTCGGTCCCCGATTCAGGAAAACCTGACCTTAGCTTTAGGTGGGGAACGAATTTAGATGCCTAAATCATCTGCCAGCATGGGGAGATGTCTTCTTGAAGCAGGGGCTCAGCTCTTAGTGTACGATAAATAAATAAATAAACTGTATAAATACTTCAGTGCAGAATTTCCTGGCCTCCTCAGTATCTCATGCATGCTCTTTTTTTTTTTTTCTTTTTTCAAAGCTGTCTTTACGCTCAGAAAATGCAACTGCAATTTCAAATGACTAGCGATAATTACAATTAGAAACATTACTGAATGTACAGAGAGAACCTGTTTAAGCTTTTGACCTGCTGTATTATAGATATGCAACTGCCATGCACTGCTCACAATATCTGGCCGATACAATGTGGAGACAAATAAAAACTGGTAACCATCTCTTGCCTTTATAAACAGATGTGTGTAAGACTACCTGAAATACTGACACACTTAGGAGTTGCCATGACAGGGCTTTACCCCTATGCAGATGGCAGCTGGTTACTGCAGGGCTTCATTTTCACAACAATGGACATACTAGGTAAAGTATATATATATATTTAGGTTGTTCGAATATAAATCTACGTTCATATATTTTAAAAAAAACCAAAACAAAACACACCTAAAAGCTGCCAATGAACTTATGAACTTATGACTGAGTCCCTCAGTAAAACTAGTATAGTATAGTCTGGCTTCATGAAGCATAAAAGGCCCAGGTCAGAGCTGTAATCCTTTAATGAGATCAATTATTCTTATTGTAGAATGAGTCTCATTTGTATAACCACAACTGAGCATGGCTGTATCCATTCCATTCATTCCGAGGCCACTTAAGATACAAAATATCCTCAAATGTGCAATTTTTCCTTGGAAGAGTCTTTGAAAAGACATCCTACGAGAAGTCTTCTCATGTAGTTACGACTGGTTATTTCAACCTTTTGGGGCATTTTAAAGGCAGGCAGTAGGCTTACACTCTTTTGGAGTCAGGTTGTTTTGAGACTGGTGTGCCACCCAAAGATTTTCTTTCTCCCATCGGTTTAGTCTATCACAGAATCACAGAATATCCATGGTTGGAAGGGACCTTTGAGATCATCAAGCCCATCAAAACCCTTCCAGTACCTGAAGGGGGCCTACAGGAAGGCTGGGGAGAACCTGTTTAGAAAGGCCTGTAGTGACAGGACGAGGGGCAATGGCTTCAAGCTGGAGGGGAGCAGATTTAGATTGGAGATTAGGAGAGGGTTCTTTACTGTGAGGGTGGTGGAGCACTGGAACAGGTTGCCCAGGGAGGTGGTTGAGGCCCCATCCCTGGAGATATTCAAGGAGAGGCTCGACGAGGCCCTGGGCAACCTGGTCTAGTTGGGGGTGTCCCTGCTGACTGCGGGGGGGTCGGACTAGATGGCCTTTGGAGGTCCCTTCCAGCCTGGACCATTCTATGATTCTATGATTCTATGAAACTACAGCGTTGCAGCGTTTATCTTCTCCCTTGCCTTCCCCCAGCCTCGTTCCCTTCCTCCCTTCCCAGACAGCTTAGTTCTCGTTGCTTCAGCATTTGCTAAGAAAATGACAAGATGTAATTCTAAGGCTGCAATAGCCAGGCAAGGAGGTTTGCCCTCTGCTAGGGACTGTGTTTGGCTTCTGTAGCCACAGTGTGACATCCTGTCGAGCCATCCTATAGATTAACCCCGTCTCAACACAGGCTGCCCTCAGCAAAGTGAAGTCAAGAAGCCACACGGATGCTAATACTGAACCAGGTCTTGCAAACTGTCTTTCATTACCATAGTCCCGCCAAGAGTAATTAATGCCATTTACACACACGTTGCACCAGGGCTCGAAGTCAGGATGCAAAAGCATGCTTCCGTAACATGACTTTCAACTTAATTTCAAGTGCTGGCTCAAGAGCTGTCAACACCATCAGAGAGCCCTGGATGTGACCCTTCATACCCCACCACCTTTATGCCTACAGATGCAGTGGCACGAAGCTGGGACCCGCGAGAGAACTACTGCTGTGGCATCTTAGCCCGAATTTTGCAAAGCGAAATCCTTTTTTTTCCATCTCCTCCAAAAGCAAACCACATCCTCAAATTCAAAAGCCCCTGCCCGAGCCCTGCGCGTGCCTCAGAAATAAGAGAAAACGCTAAATGAATCGATTAGCAGATGGCAGGCAGAGGAACTGCCCTGCTCTCCCTGGTGTGCTGGCAGGAGCTGCTAGGAAAGCAGGGTGAGGGGGGCACCGGTGGTGCCCGTCGTTACCAGCCCAGCTGGACACCTGCCTGCAGGCTACAGCAGAAAATACACTGTGCAACCCCCCCCCCTCCCTCAGCAGGATGCCCAGGGCTTGGGCTTGATCCAAAGCCCCTTCTAGCTCCGTTAGAAACCTCGCTTTTAACGTCAGGAAGCTCAGCGTCAGGTCCTGTTTGCGCAGGAGAGCGACTAACATGGGCTACTGCCTTCTAGAGAGGCAGACAGGACAGCGATAGACCACCTCAAGGCAAAATCTACGGGGGGAAAAAAATCTATTTTCCTAAATAGCATCGGCAGTGAAAACCTCAGCAGCTGACTGCCAGCGAACGGTTTATTTACGAAGCCATCTAAAAGCCACTTCCCATATTTTAAGCCAAGGCACGTTCGTTAGGGGCTCTCCTCGTCAGAGTCATCTGCTCACTGACCACATGGTGCTCTGCTCCCACAAAATCCTGCCCCAACAGGAACACTTTGCTGTGGCTGCTCCCTATGAGAGCCCCCACTGAACGGGGTCTATTTAAGTGCCCAACAGAAGCAGAGCTGATGCCGCTGGTGCCAAAGAGCTGGGTGTGCACTAAACCACGTTTCCCAGCAAAACACTTCAGCACATGCTCATCTTTCAATCGACAGAGCTCTGCTACTTTCTGGACTTGCAATTTAGGAGCCTGCATGAGCACAGCCTGGCCCTAACGTGCCAGGACCTGGATCAGGCCAGGGAAGAGGTGCAAATGCCCCCAACCCCTTGCCCTGGGGTGGGTATTATTCAGGAGTGGCAGGCAGCATCCTCTCTCCACCCTCAGAATCACAGAACCTTCTAGGTTGAAAGGGACCTTCAAGATCATCTTGTCCAACCGTCAACCCAACTTTGACAAAAATAGACACCCGCACAACAAACAAAAAGCAACACCATCACTAAACCATACCTCCCAGCACTACATCAACCCATCTTTTGAACACCTCCAGGGATGGTGCCTCAACCACCTCCCTGGGCAGCCCATTCCAATGTCTGAATGGGAGTGTCCCTCGGGAGCAGCACTTTGGGTGTCCCCAGAGATGCCGCGAGAGCTCCGAAGGGCTCTGAAGAGCCCGGGAGGGCTCCAAAGTCCGTCCCAACTGAGGAGGGCTGGGCAAGGGCAGCGTGGTCTGTGGCTACCCCGACAGCCTCTGCCACAGCCCACACAGCTATGCCAGCTGGGACCAGAGCTGCCCGAGGTCCAGCTTTCTCAGGAACCACAGCAGCCATGGAAAATGAAGGCTGCCCAGAACGGAGAAGCATCCCAGAGGACATGAAGGACATCGGTGCTCCTGCTATCCCATGGCTGTTTCCCTTGGAAAACTCTGAAACTCCAACACTCACTAAATGGCTGCGGCTGTGCAGTAGCCATGCACCCGTAACGCTGATGGTACCACTTCTGGACAGAAACTATTCCAACAGGTCTCCTTCAGAGATGTGGTGGTTTGCTACCCAGGGGACTGCTTTACTGAGGTGACCCCCATTGGTCATATGTAGATCCCACTGCACGAGTGCAGAGGTCTTTATTTTTCATTCCCAATGGCAGTTACATATCCCTGTGATTACTAAAACTCACTTACAGGCCTCTTTCTCCACAAAACCTTTCTGCAGTTAACCCCTTCCACAACCAAACCTCTATCTCTACGTGCACAAAGTGAACGGAGCGCTTGTTTCCTCCCCTGCTCCAGCACCTCTCAGCCAGGAGACAACGCTGACCAGAATTAAGGTAAGCCTTGGTCCTAAGGAAAATCTGTGTTTCTACTATGAAGGAGGAGTAACTACCATTCCCAGCTAGCAGGCAGTAACCAGTAGCCAAGGGGTGGTGGGCACCAGCAGCCCCTTCCTCTCATGAGAGCATGAGATAGACAAAAGATCCAGCAACAGGGATCGCTCCTCACGGAATCCAAGCTCCCCACGTTTTTCTCACTGCTGGGAAACCTGGGAGGCAAATGCTCAATGTTTGAGCATTTCTGTACCAAACTAAAACCACCCTCGTAGGTTCAGGCATGCGATGTTATGTTTTTCCCTCAACTGGCAAAAAAAAGTGACGTTAAACTGTTGCTGTAAAATGGTCGTGTTGACTTCTAGCACCATTCAAATCCTGCCCGGCAGAGGAAGGTCGTACTGACAAAATTTCTGTCCGGTTGTTTTGGTATGGAAAGTTTAAAAACTTGTTCTGCAAGGTTATTAGAAAAGTAAAATAAAAAACTACCTAAAATATACCATGATAAAGTCATTTAACTATATAAATCTGTTACAAAATCTGTTGCTTTAAAGAAATTGTGCTTTTTTTTAGAAGCTTTCCTGAAATCAGATGGTTCTGCCCAAACTTGGATAACTTGGCTTAGATCTCTGGCTGTTTCAGGGCGGTGAACAATAGATTTCAGGGCCAAATTATATCCCTTGGTACGTAATGAAACAAACGGCCATTTCTTCCCTCATTGCTTTCCTGTGAATAAAGAAAACTTTTAGAAAGTTTTACAAGGCATGGATTGGTCCACACCTGAGACTGATTCTAGAGATTGAAATGAGTCAGAGCAGTTTGGGTGGAAGTAGATGCACTTCTGAAATACGCTTCAGATTTGAGGCCACTAAGTGCTAACAGAATATTCACGTAAATTCCCTTAGAGGTTCCTAGTTGTATTAATAGTTATTCCTTTATCTATTCAGATAAGAAAACAAAAAGTTCATTAAACCTTAAAAACAGTCCTTTTTTAGGACTTACTGCTGTGAACATGTGCGCTGATCCTACAAAACGATCCCTGGGGTTTTGCTGTTGTTTTCAATAGAGGTCCACTTTCACTCAAGTCAGTGAATATTGCAAACTCTCTAACTTTAAGCCTTGCATTACACTTGGTCCACCCGTTCAGCATATCCAAACTCTGCAGTTCCTTAAATTTGAAGTGAAGTAGCCGAGGTCTTCCAAATAGTCAAACTTCCACCACTTTCCTTAAAAGCACGGCTTTAAACTGATTCAGTTAAAGTTGTACAAATCTAATATGGACGTTCTTACCTGGATTTAAGTATATTTTAGTTTAACTTACAGTGGCTACCGATCAAGTGAAACTTCATGAATACAGGGCAGATTTAAATCCAGTTAAGCATGGTCCACTGAGAATGATTTTTAAAGTATATAAACAAGTTTAAAGCTCCAGTGGTGCAACTTTGAAATAGATAAAACCTTACACTATTGCATCTCTGTGAGCTTTATCTGAAAGGAATAGGGCTTCCAAAAAACTTGATATAAGAAACACCTGTCAATCAGCAAAAAGTTATGGTTTTCTAAAAAGTTATCCAACAATATTCAATCTACATTTTATCTCACAAGTATGAATAGGGTTATTTGGAAAAGGCATATAAAAAATCCTGTTCTGACAGCAGGGTGTTAGAGGTTACCCTCAGGTTGCTCCACCTACATCGAATGTTGTTTTTCTAAAACCACATTGCTGTTCTGTACCTGATTTGTATCATCAAGAAAAAAGCCAGTCACGCATCCATCCGAATGTTAAGAATGAGCATTTGTTTCCACAAGCACTAGTATCACAAATCCAAAGCATGCTAATAAATTGTTTTCAACGACACAGCTGAGGACAGAAAGCTAAAAACCAAGCATCACAGGAAAAAAAACCCCAAATGATACCAGTGAAAATCTCCTTATATCAGGCTGGTGTTCCTACTGTAGAAACAACCTACCAAAAAAAGTGCAGTACATCAAAAAAAATGGGAAAAAAAGGCAAAAAAAAGTATAAAATTCACCTTTGGTAGGGACAAAAGCAGTTTTTCCAGCATGTCTTACGACCTCCTCATATCCTATCCTGTCATTCTGCCTTTGAGCCACTGTCAAAGGAAGGCCATCCACATGTTGAGCAGAGTTGAAACTAGCAAGGGATCACAGATTTAACTCAGGTCAGAGCCGCAGCGACGCGCTCTCCGCTGAGGAGACGGCTCTTTAATCTCCCTTTGAAATACTCATTAAGAATCGTCTGAAAGCGCTCGGAATGGAAACAAAAACAGTCGACTGGTCCCAAGACCAGAGCAGCCTCAGACGTGAAGGTGACCCTTGCTTTCAGAAGAACAAAACCACCAAATGACTCGCGGTCACATTCAATAAACCCAACCCAACCTGGCTTCACCCCCTGGTTTCCCCCAGCCCCCCCAAATCCTGGGCCTCTCCACAGCCCCTTGGTGCCTCAGCTCTCTCCTTCCCCCCAGTCACCCCAAGCCCCAGCCCCACCACCTACAGCCTCGTGCCACCCCACGCCTCCCCGTGCAGAGCAGGGGGGCAGCTGCCCTCCATGGGGTCCCACATCCCAAGAACAGCCCGTGGTTTAGGCAGCAATGGGCACTGCAGAGCTGCTCAGCGGGGAACTGGCTTCCAGCATCTAACGTGGAGAGAAGAGAACCCCTCCAGCCTCAGTCCTCTGCTTGGCTGGATAAAGTAAAGCTACGAAGGTGCACTGCATTGGAACGTAACCATCTACTTGAGTTTCGGAGTTGTCGTACAAGAAGGATGCTAAAAAATGGCTCAGGGGGGGGTTTTGCTTCGGGGACTTTCCCCCAGGCTTCGATGACGCTAACGAACTTGAGAGGCTCTCTCTTTTGGAGACAGAAAACAAGAACACACACACATTCAGTTGGTCTATCCTGTTCCAAACCAGGTCTGCGCTGGTTGATTTGGTTGACAATTGTAAGCACATCTCACCCAATCTGCCAATGTAGGAAGTGCTTACCAATTCATATATGGCACAAATAACGGCAGTTCAACGTACCTTTTGCTTCTGCTTCGAACAAACAACTTGCAGAACATTCTTGCACAACACACAAATGTCAAAACAAGGTATTTCAGGTTTTACACACAATGCAAAGCTACGATATACTACAGTATTTAATGCACACCCATAGGAAAAGTTCCTAAAAAATACTCATGCAGTTTTTGTGCCACGGGATAGGTAATGGCTATTTCGTAGAAATAGATCCAACTGGCTCCATTGGAGCAGCAGTATAAATATTCAAAATAGAAGTAATAATAGGCCCTGACGTGAAACTTCTCTCTCTTTTTTTTTTTTTTTTTTTTTTTTTTTACCTTCCCCAAATCTGTCCCTCTGTCAGCAAGGAAACACTCTGCTTAGGAGCAACTGCATCTTGCTACAAGAGTATAGCTGTGTGTTTGTGGGGTGGATTTTAGTGAGACGCGCCACATTGTTGCTAACATTATTTGATTTAAGGAAGTATTTTAGGCATTTTAGTGGTTATTCTTCTTATTAATCACATTAACAACAACAACAACAAAAGAAACAACGGCAACAAAAAAAAAAAAAAACCAAAACCCACCCCAACCCCAGGAAGGTACAGTGGGCTTCCTAACGCGAGAGGACTTCCAGCGGGCGTAGTTACGAGAAGGCTACTCGGACAACAGGCTGCATAGCTCAACAAGTAGCAACACAATTGTTTTTCCAGAACAACAAAAAAATGACGACGCAGGCATGTCATTGACTCTACTGCCCGTCCCTGGACCTTTCCTCCTTCTTGCCAGGGATCCACAGCACGCTTTTGTCCACCCAAGGCCAGCTGTTACGCGGCTTTTGCCACCGGGCTTCCTCAGCACGCGCGTAGCGCAACGGCCGCCGGTGCCTCCACAGGTTCAGTGTAACAAAGAAAGAAAGAAAAGCAGGTGCTGAGCTGAACGGAAACCACAGGGTGTAAATATTTCCATCGACAACATTCTGTCTAAAGAAAATTAAACTGAAAAAAATCACTTCCGAAAGTGCAAACGAAATAAAAGGTGGCTTTCTGTCTGTGAATGGGGCGCTCTTTTTGTTGGAGTTTGGCTTTTTTTTTTTTTTTTCCTGCTATAGTTTAAGGTTTGGTGTTTTCTTTTTCCTTTCTTTTACGTAGGGTTTGCTGTGCCTTTACTACCAATATTTGCCACTGTTTGTACCATAGACAAAAACATTCACCTAGCTGGTAGTATCTTAATACATTTCATAGTAGAACATATACAAGGAAGAGGAAAAAACATACCAAATGAATCAGAAGTGATCAGTGCTTAAAGTAAATACAAGAGCCAGCACTGGCAAGAATCCACAGTACCAATACATACAAATGAAGCTGTGATGGTGTTTCTCATGGGGTGGAATCTGCCTGCATATTAATACAGAATTATACAAAATCTACCAGGGATATTGGAACGATGAATAGCTAAACTTTCACAATAACTTAAGATCTGTGAGTGAGTCTGCATTGAAGATATTCCACATTTTAAAAAGTGCCATCTCTCTCTCTGTGTCTTCCTCCCTCCCAAAGCAGGGGGTGATGAATCCACATGATCTGTTATTAGATTAAGTTCAACTGCTTAAGAAGACAGATATCTGGCCAGGTCCAGTGTATTCTTTAAAGAGTGGCAAAGTATGACTTCAGTAACTATGTCTGTGCAAAATATGCCTCTTTCCTTTTAAAGAAACCAGTGTCTGTAACTCATTTAGAAAAGTTCCAACACGTACTTATGTCCTTCTCAGAATGAATAAGACATGAATCCCCCCAAAACAAGAAATCTGATGAAGCAGAGAAAGTTCTGACCTTCCATTTCCACGTGTGGATCATTAAAAACCAGGACACCTCCTTGGTAGCCCTCCTGGGCTGGCGATCAAACTATTGCTTGGAAATACCATAAACACCATAGTAATAAAACTCCAACATTAGTAGTAAAATGGTAGCAGTGTTTACCCTTTGAATCCAGGTTTACCTTGCATTTCTCATCACACCTGTACAAGATTCATTATTTACGGTAAAAAAGTCATCTTCTGTTGCCTTGACAGTCTTCTTTTAATACGCAGTAAATCCATTCATACGCCAAGTACCTTGAATTGTATTCCCATATTACACTGCCCTGTGACCTTTGGATTGTTACAGGAGACCCAGCGTTCAGAAGGAGAAGCTGCAAGAGAGGACGTTGATCTCTGGCAATTAAAAAAAACAAAACAAAACAAAACAAAAAAAGAAAACCCCTAAAAGGACCAAAAACCAAACCAAACCAAAAAAAACCCCAACCCAAAAAAAAAAAAAAAAAAAAAAATTTCCCATGAATCTCCTTGAAAATCAGCCCGTGTACGATGTACCCTCTTCTGCATTGTAGCAATAGTCTTAACTCATAAATTAGATTAGTCTTCCATCAAATAACTTAAAAAAACGAAGGAATTGTAGCAGACCAGTTTTGCCTGGCTCGATGCCAGTTAGCAGCCAGTTCATCTAGAGTCCCAGTCACACTGTTCAAAAACTGAGCTAGGAAATCACATGAATGTCGAAAAAAAAAAATAATCTTCACATCGATGCAGGATTTTTCCAGGTTGTGGGGCATCGGGGAGAGGGCAGACCTAGATGGGGCCACGGGTCCTATGAACAGTGAACAGGATCTACATCACGACTCGGAGGTGCACCGCGTTCAGGAGATGCCAGCCGTGGTTTGTATTGCACAGGTAAGAAGGAAGTTCCTCCCGACAGTCTGCCACCTGCATTAGTGATCTCTGCACATTGGCAAGTTCACAAAGGTGAAAACATTGAATTCTGTCATGATGGAGAAACACAGGAAGATGCCGTAAAGGGAAAGGCACACACACCCTAGCTTCTTATCCAGTTTCCATTTGTTCATGTGGACGCCAAAAACCTACAACAAACACAGAGTAAGCCACCACAGCAGAACATTTCAAACAAAGTGGTCAATCCCCTTCTCTATTACAGGAGCACCAAGATGACTCTCCCCTTATTGATCGTGGTCACCTGGAAGCAATCACAATGCAACAAGCTGCAACAAGCGAGCTGAAGACCACAGCTGAAGTAAATCAGAGTGGCCTCACTGCAGCCATTCAGTCACACCGACTTACATCACCTCGAGTCCTGGCCCAAGGGCCTTAAGTTTCTGCCATGATTTATTTTTTTTTTTTTCTTAAGAACAATCCAATTTAATTCAATCAGAAATATTTTAAAAGGCCAGGTTCCTTTTTCTTCACTCAAAATGCTTCATGTGTCCCTCTGCATCTCCATCTAGAGCCACACAGTCTAAGGCTGTGTTTGACTTTGCTTAGTTTGCTCCCACACAGATCTCTTAAAAGAGTAAGCTCTTGTGTACGAGGGAATTGTGTTGACGTGCAATACACAGAAGGACTCCCCACAGCAGCTGGTCTCAAGATTTGGAAGAGGTCACATAAATCCTCTTCTCTCTATCATTTCTAGTCTGCTATGCCGGACTTGGACAGGTCAAGGAATGTGAGGCACCAATTTCAACAGAAATCTAACCATTCTATGATTCTACGTCCAGGCACTCTTTGTCCTGGTCTCTGCTGTATTTCAGAAGGTTCCTACAGAGGGCCAAAGCAAACTATACAGCACTTTGTCTACCCGTCCAACAGGAGAATGGATCCAGTCCATACATCAAGGGATCTGCTTCAATTCTAGCACGAAAAATACCTACTGTTTACTAATGGATCTCCCAGGCTCCCCCCATGAAAGGCATACAAACGTGAGAGCCATTGGTGACAGCGATAGGTTCTGCATGGGGCCAGAATGTGCCTCCTGGGAAGTTTACACCAGGGGTGACCATTCCTACCCTGTAACAACGGACTTTGCAACTACTATTACAGCTGGAGGTGAGAAAGGAACAGGTGAAGAGAAGGTCTATACAAATCACTCTTTTGGAAACGAAGAACAAAATACTATATACATACTGTGACAAAGACAGATGCCAGCAGGAGACCAACAGAATAGATAAGTCCTCTGCTGTTTAACCGAATCTGTAAAAGAAGGAAGTTTATAAAACCAGGTCACAATTTCAAGCAATGATATTTCTCTTGGCTGATAATTCTGTAATCCTAAATTGCTGAGTTGCTAAACACTGGCTTGCAAGTCATAAACACCAAGTCAGACCATTACATCGCAGATTATTTTGCCTACTCCTTGTTGCCAAAGGAGGAGTATTATTAGAGTAGTATCCTTAGGACTTAACAGCATTTCAAACTGTTCCACCTCCACATGGGCTTTGTCATCGTTTATTCTGTTATATCATGGAATTATCTTTCTGGCAATTAATTCCTATATGAGCCTAGTAAGAACAAACAGGGGAAAGGAAACTTGCCCTGACCAATTAATGCGTCACAGTTGGGGAAAATAAACAAAGACACACACAGACACATACTTTCTTCCCTACTCTTACTCATCTTGGTGAAGGAAACAAGTCAGTAATATCATGGCCTGAACCTCACCTGCTGAAGGCCATTGGTATCAATGTATCATGGCACACTAGCACAGGCTGAACACTTATTTAGTACTGAGGCAAAGAAGGCAAAGAGACAACTTGTTGTCTGTAGGACTGCACAGAGATATCACCGCTTAGGTATCCAGGCACATCACAGGCTCCGTGGTAGCCAACTCCATGGCAGAGCCACAAGTATATCCATTGCCCAAGTGGAGAACCAAGGCACAGGTCTTTGAAGCTATGGAGTAATTTAACTGCCATTTTTAGAGGCTCTGGAATCTCTAAATCAAAGGTCCTCACCTGCATCTTTAAGCCCTAAATTAATTTAAAAGCATTGTTTTATGTGACATAAACCTAAAACTACATAGAAAGACTACAGGGAGTAAAGCCACCTCTCCCATCCCGTTCCTCAGCTAGGTTCACACTTCTCCTCAGGGAGTAAAGCCACCTCTCCCATCCTGTTCCTCAGCTAGGTTCACACTTCTCCTCAGTTTCCTATTCTTTTCCTGGGGAGCTTAATTATTGTCCCTCTGGGTATTTTCATATGATCTTCTCAAATAGTATCACCCACAGTATCATCACGGGAGGACTTCTTCCTAAGGAAGGTCAGCTTCTCCAGTGAAGCAGCTAGAAGCTGTGGGTTGGGTGCCATTGGTGACTGAACTGTAAATCTTTAGACCACCTAATATCAATTACGATCTTAAGGCCACTCTAAGGTAACACAGCCCATTGTATTCGGTGCTGGGGGACGTGGTTTAGTGATGGTTTTTTTGTCAGAGTTAGGTTGATGGTTGGACTAGATGATCTTGAGGGTCCCTTCCAACCTAGATGATTCTATGATTCCTCCCCTGCACCTTCTGTGCAAGGAAACCCTACGAGAAGTTGAGTTTCAACTGACTGTCACCAAAACCAATTCTTATTTAAATCAGTAACCGACTGTAAGTTTCCTGGCAGAGATTGATCTTAGCAAGAAATTATGTATGAGTATTTTTAAAGGATGCTTTAGAAATGGACATTGCTATTGTTTGTTCAGTAGACTTAGATTTTGTGCAGTGCAGGTTTATTTTCAGTCACACCTCACTTTGCTGCTGAGGTCAAACAGCAAAATTAAATGCAGTGATCTTCCTTAATTGGGCTGGTAGCCAATTCTTAATTGCTCAGGTTGTTCTAATTCGTATACAAGGAAAAGCAAAAACATCAGTCCATTCCTGCAAATGATCTGCAGACAAGAAAATAGTTCCCAGAATGAAAGTTCATCCACCTCAAACAACACATCTTTTTGTAACAGCTGGATTTATTTCTTATTTTTAAACTGGGTTTAGTCCAATAAACAATTAAAGCTAAACTTGTACACTATGCTATTATTTTCCCAACTCTCAACGCAAATAAAATAATGGTACATAGTGTACTGGCCACTTTTTGGTGCTCACATCCTTCCAGTTAGGCAAAAAAGAAGCCTGTTTGCAAGAGGAGTGGGTACTGCTAATTTCATGATAAGCACCCCTAGAATTGCATGAATGCAAGGCTGCTGAGGCACTTGTATCATTTTCCATCACAGTCAGGAAAAACTTTTTACCCAAACACTGTTCCCAAATCCAGAGGAATGATTTAGCTTCATTCTCCAAGGACAACTGAGGGGAGAGTCTGACTTCCAGAGTCAAGGAAATGATTATTGGTTCAGACATTTTGCAAACCTAAGCCTGCGATGAACTCCGTACGCCCAGGATGCTCTATGCAAATCCATGTTGGAGACAAGGTCAAGTGTGCTGCATAAAGACAGTCTTGGAAGGATTTCTCTCTTCTCCTGTACATGCTCAAGATCCAGCATGACGACACATTGCTGTACTTCTAATAAACCATGGTAAGCATGAATAGGTCTTGCACAGCTACTATTCATTGGAATTGTTACAGCATTTGTACTCCCACCAACTTGTGGAGCTCTGTTGCTGCCTGAGATTTGCTGTTACCTTCACGTATGTTAAAATACGGGCTTAAACAAACGGCACATTTTGCTTCTTTTCTGATTTTTGCCATCTTAAAAAAGGCTATGGCCATGATGATCATTTGTTTTTAAAGGTATTACGGGGTTTCTTTAAGACATAAGCTGTAAGTGTTACGTATGTGTAATGGGACTATTATATTCCTATGGCCATTACATGTAAAATACACCAGACTAACTGTCCAAAGAACTGAAGGCCTTGGATTGCTTCAGAATGCGAAGGCCAATTTTGGGACTGCCTGCATAACTGAAGGTGAAAAATGTAATGATCCCACTGTTAATGTAAACTGCAGGTTGTAATTGGCGGACAGGAAGAAGTATCTTTTTGCAGCTAGAGAAGAAGTCTCTAAGGCCACTGCAGCTTCTGTTACCAGTCCTGAGCAAACCTCAAAGTTTGGCTGAAACATGAAGCTGCTCTTGGGATGAGAGACAAAGTCAGGTTCTGACCCAGAAGACCTTTTTCTTTGATACCTTACAGCGTATTTCCTGCTACACTAAGGAGCCAGGGAAAGCTGATCTGAGGCTCTGTGCACACATTACTGCTCCCTGTAGAGATGGACTAGTCCATTGTGCTTCATTCACTCCTCTTCTCCTGCTCCCACTGATCCAAACGGTCCTTATCACAGAATCACAAAATGATATGGGAGACCTAATAAGGTCCTTAACGAAGGGACAACTCTGGAGATCATTTAGTCCAACCCCCCTGCCAAAGCATCTCCACACATGACAGCTAACCTGGATTTCCATTGTAGTTACTGTAAATGCAAAAAAAACCCCAAACTAACTTTGTGTAACTAAAATACAAATTTAAAGTCACCTTCCCCTCTACCCCAAATAAGCAGCAGCCGGCTAGGGAAGACAGACACTATTTTACAATAAATTCCTGTCTGGATTTTGGTCAGGAATTCTGTTTGCCCGGTGCCAATATCTGTAAAAACTGTCAGTATGAAATACATCAATCGGAAAGGAATCTACAGGAAAAGGAAGCAAAAGAAGCAGCTGGAATTATTTTAGCATGGAAAATGTCTGAATTCAACCTAAAGTGCAGACGCTTCTTCTCAGTTACATCATTAGCCTCCATAAAGCCAGCAGACTTTTGGAAAGAAAACCGTTCCAAAGGCCTCTGTGTCTCATTTTCTGAGGACAAGGCTTCCAAAGAGAGGTGTTTGGGGCTGCTTTCTTTGGACTATCTGCAAGGCTCCTCTTTGGAGGTCATTGAGGGGAATAAAAGTTGCTATTAAGGATTATTTAAAAGGAGAAAGTGTATGCTAATTATTTATGACAGGCTTATAAATGTAACAGTAACACACATCATGCTGATCCCACACGGGCAAAGCAAAGATGGCAACTCCTTCAGCAGCGTGAGCACCAATCTTCCTTGCAGTGGAACCGCCTTAAAACACCTGAGTTTCACTTCAGATTAACAGCTCTCAATTCAGGCTTAACTAGCAATGCTCCCGGCCTGGGGTCTAGCCCAGCTCCCACTGCTGAGCAAAGCAATTAGCTATTAATTAACCTATATAACAAGAACCTTCCTTTTATGAGGCTTGACTAGTCCCACGTAAAGAAAGGATTTCCTGCGAGGGGTGAAAGGGTGTTTTCGAACGCAGTTTTCACTTTCCAGTGCTTTTTGCTCTGCAAAAAAATGGGACCATTTATTAGGGTCATTGCCTAATACCTCACTCTGCCACGGAACAGCAGCATTAAAACCCTTCTATGTACATAGCGAAGGGTGGTTTCCTTGGGTGAGCAAATGCTAGCTGTGGAATGCACTCTGTCAGGAAGCTCACTTGGCTGAACTGCATACGTATCACAGCTGGACTTTCTGGAAGGAAAATTGCAACTCTTTGGGTAAAAAAAAAAACTTTGTTGGTGAGCTCAAAGCACTATAAAAGCTGTGCAGAATTCCAAATGTCTCCACCGTGGCTCAGGAGGTGCTGCATGCATGACATCTCCCTGCCACACCATGGAGCAGGCAGAAAGGGGGACAGGAGAGGACAAAGGTAACGGGTGAGAAGGACTATAAAACAATGAGAAGCGACTGAAAAACAGCAGAAAGACACTTAGAACGAACTGACGTAGATGTAAGCCCATCCTCAGAGCAGATTTGCCCCGGGACAGCTGGGAGATGGATTCCACAGCTGGATGCTGGGATAATTCCAGATGCTGGACTGTCAGTGTACATGGTGTGGAGTTAACTCTATGTGCACATAAAACAGTCCAATTAATTTGCCTCACTGCTTACGTACTGGGCAGCTCTGCACGGTGTGTGCAGGGGGTCCAGCTGCACACAATGCATTTCTGGCACACGCAGTAAGTCTGACCTCACTAAACTTTCGCACACATGGAGAATGGCATACGTTCAGGGTCTCTGGGTTATTTAAGACAGCCCTGGAGCAAGCTGATTTACACCAGTAAGAAACCTCCGTCATAGCAGATATAACTCCTGTTGAAGTCTTTTGCCCATATAGCTCTTAATGTAAAGATTTCTTAGAGTCATACAGTGCTTTGAGATTCTTGCAGGCTTTACAGCTCACATTGAGAAGAGAATGAAAGCTGTCTGGGTTTGTTCAGGTCCAAAATGCAATGGTAGTCTGGTCCTCGAGGGATTTTTTTTTTGTTTTTCCTAAATATTCTCACTCCAACAAAGAAGGTCTCCTTGGAGCTTCAGTGCCAAGCATTTGGGGGGCTGCAGCCTGAGGATTTGCAGAGATGTTCTCCAGTACATCTTGCACTGGTGGTAGAAGGGATTTTCCAGTGTTAGATCAGCCAGCAGTGACTTTCCCCGACACACTGGTCACATTAGAGCACTCTCCGTTCACCATAGCTGAGCGAGATAGGCTTGAGCAAATAGCCCACATTGTTTGGGGTATGACCACATATTCCTTTCTATCAAATTGGCTACTGGGCACTGAGGTATGTAATTCTTGCATTAAGAGTAATCAGAGGACCGCTGCCAAAGCTCTTGGCCAGGCTACGCCTACCTCTGGAAACAGTTCGCTGAAAATATAATGGAAACCCCCAAATACTAATGAGAACAAGGACATTTAATTCTAGCAAATGCTGCTATGACTTATCTAACGCAAACAAAGAGAACACACGGTTTCAAAGGAGACAGGTTCAGATTTGCTCTAAATCTGCTGAAACTCTGCACAGCATTGAACTAATTGGCGCACGGCAGGGGCTGCTCATCAGAACAAAAAGGCAGGTAGAGCAGCTTCCTACTGTTTTATCCTACCTGTTCATGCTAAAGGCTTTCCTACAATCTCCTCCTGTTTGGCCCAGCCATTCATCACGGTCCACAGCAATGGCTAGAATCACAAAAGCCACAGGAGTAGGCGTGCTGCTGCTTTTTTTAACCTTCTGGCCAGCTCTGGCAGCATTTCAGCATTTTCTAATCTAATGCCCATCTCTTTCTTTCAAAAAGTAATCATACAGAACCATGAATTGTTTTATACGGTATTGCTCAGTGGTTCTAAGAGAGTTAAATCCAAACTAGGCTGAATACTCACTGTTTACTTATTTCTCTTTTCTCTCTCATTTTAGTTCCACACTTGCCTAAAGGATCCTTTCTTTTTCTGCATTTGATTTTGGACTACTTGGTGGTGATTCACAAATTTCTCATAAGGCTACAGCTCTGGGAATGCAGTTTTAACTGACAAACGATTCCCATTTCTCTGATTATCACTGTAGCCTGCCCTATTCCTTATTGTGACTTCAAATTACGAGCTCAGAAGACTCTGAAATTTGGTACAAAAGCTTAGAAAAATGTGTCATTGATCTGTAAAATTATGGTAGAAATCAGTCAAGCAGCCCTTTCATGAGACAAGTGGCATTTCCTACGAGGTGCAATGGAATGGGTTTTCTCAGAGCATGTGACAATGTGTAAGTTAGGGAAAATAAGTCTAGCAAAACATTCAAAACTCACATTAAGGGAGGAGATAAACTCAGTTTTTAGCAAAGAGCGAAAAAGGGGCATCAGCTGGAGCCTTCTTAATTATAGAAGGAAAACCCCAGTTCTCTGTTCGTTTAAGAATAGGAAATGCTTCTTCCCCAGGAGAGAACTGTCTGCAGACAAAGCACTCTCATACTGCAAGGAGGAAAAATCCACATTCCCAAACTCTCCTTTGAGGTTTGGCTTCTATCTAGCAGGTAAAGCAGGCCAGAAGACCACTCTGTTTTGACTGATCACACATGAAAGGTTTCAAAGTTCAAAATCTCCTCTGTCTGAATATGAACAGAGGCTCTCTCCCTGCTTCTCTTGTAGCAAACATAAAGATTCTGCCACCAGCTCCAGCTATTCCCACGCAGCTCCTGCAGGCAATAAGGAGCTGAGGCTGAAGCAGAGGAAAAACAATGGAAATAAAAGAAATGTGATTCCATTCTCCAGTTCTTTTCTGGCAGTTGCTGAAGGGAAAACAAGGAGCTATTGCCAAAACCCAAACTGGTTTTGCTCCAGGGTCCAAATACAAGAGAAATTACCTCATTCAAGAATATTAGGACTCTGCTATGTTTCCAGTCCCTTGGCTGAAAAAGCTGCAGGTCCTTTGTCTGTTTGGGGATCCTTTTCCTGCAGTGTCCCCGCCTGACAGTGGAAATTCAGTGTCAATCCTACATTCCCCAGGTCTTGCCATGAGACAGGGGTCTCAACAAACTGAAACTTCAGACACGTTCTGCATTCCTGCACGTTTCAACGGACCTTTCAAATGGAGGCTTTTTGAGACTCTTACGAAAGCATCCTTGGTTTGCTCTGTATCACACTGTTCACTTTGCAGATGGTACACCCCGTGGAGTACACAACACAGCGTGCTGCACACGGACACTCAAGGTGTTAAGCAAGAAATGCAAGGGGTTATGATTGGAGAGAATTCCTGCGTTGTTAGGAGCTTTGAAAAGGACTTTTGCTCTACTACAGTATAATCACCCCAGCCTCCCAGTCATGAAACCAAGGGAGCAAGTGCACACCATACATGCAAACTATTCCATGAAGCTGAAAGGACTAGTTAGTAGCTTTAGTATGTACCTGCTGCTATGCCCACACCTAGGTTTTTGGAATTGGCCCATACATGAATCCATTGATACCTGCCAAACTGTATATTGCTGCTGCAGTGATACCAGGTGCATCACGTTGTGGTTGCTAACATGACAGCTGGAAAGAGTCTGGCACCCCAAAGCAGGATGGAGAGCAACATCTACAGAAGTGAAGGGTGATGCTGTGGGAAGCAGGAACCCCTGCAGGCACTTAAGAGTCCCCACCCTGTTGCTATCCTCACCTTAATGTTTGCCCCAGTGACTGACAGAACCACTGAACCCATCCTCCCTCTTTCCTCAGAGGATTTAAGGTGGTCTATATGCAGATATCTGGGCCAGAACAGGGCAGGAAACAGACACACAGATGTTGGCTGTGAGGAGATTAAGGCCAGCTTTGTCCTAAAGTTGTAAGATTCATCACAGTGCCTTGAATTAAAACAGTGAATAGCAAACCGGTCACCGAGTAGCAAAGCAGTGACACTTGCCATCTCGATCTGTGTTTCTCAAGTGTCCACTTCCCTCTGGATTCTCTGATGTCTAACAAGGCTCATGCTGGGGTTACTCCTTCTCTCTCTAGCTGCCTGTTTGCATGAAAGGAATGTAATGTCTCTAAGACTTTTAACTTGCTGTCAAATTTTGCTGAAACTGGCTGAAGTTATCAGGCAAGGGAGTGATGGACAGACACGTGAGTATATTCCCAAATGCTGATGTGAACAAAAGAACCTGGCTGTTTATCCTTAGGCAAAAATTCCTGTTCTCTAAAATACTTCTGGCTGATGTCTGGTTTACAGCTTGACATTCAGAAAAAGATTCCAGAGGGAAGCAATTGGATGGAAGACATGGAGCAAATGTCCTTCCACTCTGGATTTGCCAGGGCCACTGGGGAAGGATGCTTACAGGATTACAGAGTCAGCAATGTGTCCAGGACTCAGAGCTGGAAGAGATGAGAAAGTGAACTCTTTCGAAGGTCTCTCTGGGTCCAGAGGAATGCTGCTTTTTCTCCGAAAGTCCTGCTGGCATGCTAGGTTAGCTATGGTTGATAACAGAAGGCCAGAGCTGCAGCAGGAGGGTGGCCAAGTGACCTCTGAGTAGTGGAGATGGAAGCAAGTGGGAAGCACAGACGAAGGCAGAGTTAGTGCCTGGACATTAATGAGCATCCAGAAATAACAAGGACTCTTAAAATAATAAACCGATAGTTGGGTTAGAGACTAGACACTGTAGAAACAGAAGGGACCTGATATGGAAGCTGTTTGATATTGACTAGATCTGCCTTTTGATGGGAAAAGTGTCAGTGGCCTGGTGCAAACCAAGAACTGTGGGACTGACAACTGAGTTGAAGGCAAAGGGTGAGGGCAGAGAAGGACCTTTTCTTCTCTGCACCAACACTAAAATTTCCCTGGAGAAGCAAGAGATGGAGCAGTCTGTGGCTTGGGTTTGGACTGACTCCAGTTAGTGCTGGAAGGAAGAGATTAAATCACACTGAGACGGACCTGGTTCATGGTAACAGATCCACACAAGCGAGGCAGGGTGAGTGATATTGGAGATGGGTTCCCTGGAGCATACGGTGGCTTTGCAAAGTGCTGCCTGGTGTGCCAGCTTCCTACACACCACCATCTGGGTGCAGCCCCCCTCTTGGGGCTGTGACTGCCCTGCAGTCTCCACTTGCGGTATACCCACATCCTACGTGAAAATGTTTCATTTAAAGTAGAAAAACAGAAGAAGGGGAACCTCCTTCTCTAAAAGAGGTGACAGATGCTTCCAAGATGCAGCCCGAGAAGTGCAAGATGGCTTTCCATTCCTTTCTTGTAGGAGAAAGGAAGAATAAAATAAACAATAAGCTGAAACATCCATGGACGATGGGCCTGGGAAACGAGGAGTCAGAAATGGGAGAGGTGCTTAAGCAAAATGACTGTGATTTAGCAACCAAGCACCAGGATGTGTTTCAAGAGATTCACAGTCTACTTCCAGTTCTGCCACTTACCTACTGTGTGACCTCCAGCAAGCCCATTAGTCTCTCTTTGACAGGTCCCCTCTTGCTTTTTTCCTGTCTTATCTGTTAGATCGTAAACTGTATTTTCCCCCCTCAGGCACTATCTCATAGACTGAACTTGTTTAAACAATAAGCCAGAAATCGTGATTCTGCATGGGGCTTCTTGTGGTTGCTGCCAGGCATTTGACAAACCTAGGCAGTAACCAGGACCTTGCAGGACAATGCTTTCAATATATGGATGTCTCACAACCAGCCAGAAGCTTGAGGGCTGCATCTCACCCAAAGGTCTCTGCTTACTTCAAATCAAAATGCACCACCTGTAAAATGGGCTCTGAAACACCGACCTGCCCTCAGGGAAGGCTCAAACACAAGCTGGTCCTACAAAGGGTGCTACAGCAGCTGAAAGTGCCCGTCAGCAGTGAGACTGCTCTTCAGATTCAGAATGCAACCCCTCAAATCTTCTGTTTGGGAGCAGCTGCTTGGCTGGTTAGTGTGTGAAGCCACTTCACTGCATGTGGCTGAGAAAGAATCACAGGAGACCACACCGCCACGTGCACGCACAGAGCGTAGCACAGAGGCAAAGGGAAAGAAAAAAGGGAGCAGACCCTCTTCTCCAGTTCCTCAGAGCAACATACCAGAACTCTTTATATCAGCATTAACAGGGAGCAAAAATTCGGCCACCAGGGGTTCTGAGTCAGGCAGCCTCGAACAAGACACACATAGGGATTTTACAGAGTATGATATTAGAGAAATACCATTTTCTGAGTGTTTAGACTTCCAGAAAAATAAGGCTGGAGGGGGCTTCTAGAAGGGTCTTCTGCATTAAAGCTTAACTTTCAAATCTCACAATCTAGTTTTTTTGGCTTCTACAAAAGCTATTACTGCCTTAGCAGCTTGTTTATTAAAATGCATTTACTCTTGTCCTGGTTTGAGGAGAGCATCTGTCATCTGATATTGGCCAATCTGGCCAAAACCATGACAACTCTCTACTTTCAGCAAAAGCTTAACTTTGCCACAGTCCTTTCATATTAAACATTATGTTGAGGGAATAAGGGTTTTGGATGGCTATGTAAAAGTAATAATGATCAAGCAGGCTCTTTTTGTTTTTTACGAAACTCTTCTTCCTTCTGTATGTGAGACAGGGGCATCACAATGGCTTTGAGGAGTTCTTTTGAAGGAGATGCTACAAAGACAAATTTGGATCCTGCCAAATACCAAAGGAGCAGTACTAAATTGTGACTATTAGCTCAGAAATTACCTAGTGCTTCTGATTCATGGTCATGTATAGTGGACAAGCAGGTTGGCCTGAGCCTGTGAACCCCTGTGCTCATGTGAGCAGCCCAAGGCTCAGCCTTGAGGACCTCAGGGAGCAGGAGCTCCACATCTTCTGCCCCTGTTGACCTCCTTGCCAGGCAGCATCAGCAGGGCTCCCTGAATAACAAACAGCACCTTGCAGCTCTTAATGCTATACCTGACCCAGCTAACTCTAGCCTTTTCTGGCAACTTAGTAATAGTTAAATAATTAATTACTAATAATGGAGGGGGATGGAGGGAGGAGGTTTGTTTTGTTTTGAAGTCCAATTATCCAAGGATTTAGAGAGAAATCCAGGAATTGCAAGTGAAAACCGAGGAAACTCTCTTTGCTAATTGTGGGGCTATTTCCAAGGCTGCCTTTTCTAACCATGTGATCACACTGTACAATGAACATCTTGGGTGTGCAAAACAGTAGTGACATTGTTATGCCTCCATGAAAGCTGGCTGCTTCTGTTCAGCCACTTGTTTTCATCCTTTTCCGCAAAAATATAGATGAGCTACAGATAAGCTGCTCATTAAAGAAAGGGGTTTTATTCCTACAGCATTGCTTCCTTTTGTCACTCCTATATTCAAAGAGAGGGAAGACCCAAGGAACTACAAACTGGTCAGCCTGACCTTGAACCCTAGGAATGTGATGAAGAAAATAATCCTGGGAACCACTTCTAAACATATAAGGACAAGAAGGAGATGGTGAGTAGATGTATCGATTTATGAAGAGGAAAGCCTGTTTACCCTACCTGATAGCCTTCTATGATGAGGTGGACTTGTTGGATGAGAGGAGAGCAACAGATGTTGTTTATGTTGACTTTAGCAAGGCTTTTGACACTGTTTCTCAAACATACTCATAGACAAACAGAGGAAGAACAGATGAAATAAGAGCACAGTGCAGTGGACTGACAACTGGCCAAACTGTTCTGCTGAAAGTCCAGCTGGAGGCCAGTCAGTAGTGGTTTACCCCAGAGATCAATACTGCTTAACGTCTTTATTAATGAACTGGGTGATGGGGCAGAGGGCACCTTCAGCATGTTCACAGCTGATACAGAACTGAGAGGGGTGGCTGATGCACCAGAGGGTTGTGCTGCCATCCAGAGGGACCTGGACAGGCTGGAGACATCTGCAGGCAGGAAACTCATGAACATCAAGAAAGAGAAATGAAAAGTCCTGCACCTGGGCAGGAGTAACCGCATGTATCAGTGCATGCTGGGGCTGACCAGCTGGAAAGCAGCTTGGCAGAGAAGGACCTGTTGATCCTGGTGGACACCGAGCAGACGTTCACAATGCACCCTTGGGGCATGGAGCACCACCAGCATCCTGGGCTGCACTAGTAGAAGTAGAGATGATCCTTCTCTACTCTGCACTGGTGAAACACATCTGGAGCACTCGTTCCAGTTCCTCAATACAAGGAAGATATGGACTTCCTGGAGTGAGTCCAGTGAAGGCCCACAAGGATGATTTAAGGATGCAGCATCTGACATACAAAGGGAGGCTGAAAGAGCTGGGACTGTTCAGCCTGGAGAAGAGAAGATTCGGGGGAATCTTATCGATGTGTATAAATACCTGATGGGAGAGGACAGAGAATGTGCAGCCAGACTTATCTGAATGGTATCCATTGAAAGGACAAGAGGCAACACACACAATTTTAAATACAGAAATTCCATTTAAACATAGGAATGCTTTTTTACTGTGAGAGTGGTCAAACACTGGAACAGGCTGCTGAGAGCAGCCGTACAGTCTATATCCTTGGAGATATTCAAGACTCAACTGGACTTACACCCAAGCATCCTGCTCTAGCTGATGAGCAGAGGGCTGGGGACTAGACAGTTTGCAGAGGTACTTGCCAATCTCAACAATTCTGTGATTCTCTAGTCTTTTAGCTTTGCATTCCCTCAGTGACTGTAATCAAGCATCTTTCCTCTGCCCTACCCTGCTGTCTGAGTGTCATCCCTCTAACAGCAAGAGCAACCGCGACTTCCCCCTCAGACCTCATGGGATCTCCTGCTCTTCCTCCTCAGAAGGGAGCTTGCAACACCTTTGGGGGCAGAGGGGTGGCTCTTTTGTCATTTGGGAACTAAAGGATGGTTTCATTGGTGTTGGGTAGTTTTTCTGAAACAGGAAAGCCCTGCAGTGTTTCGTGATGATGGTCACACTCTGAAATATCCAGTTATTTAAGCACTTCCTTCATCTTCCAGGGTGCTAACAGTTCAGTCACGAAAGAATCTTTCTTAGCAAAAGCTCTAGAGGTTTGTTCTATCCTTTACTTTTCACCTATGTGTTTATCCCCTCTTTTATATTAAAAATAGGATCATTCTACTTAATTGGAATATATTCAAGTGAGTGAAAATACTGTATATTCTAGTGAGTTAGCTTATTTCAGCACAGACTGCCTTCAAGAAGGAAATGGAAGTACTTGTCCTCCAAGTGGTGGGGAATGTCCACTGACAATTAATTGCTGCTCCTCTCAAATCGTCACAGAGCAAAACTATTTGCTCCTTCAAATGCAATCCACAGAACTTTGGACTTTTTAAAAAAATAGATCTGTTTTCTTAAAAAGAATAATTAAAAAAAAGAATCATATGAACAAATGTAGCACTTACGTATGATCCATAATTCACTGCTAGGGTCTGCAAAGCCCACGGGAGGCCTAGGCCAATTAAAATATCAAAAACATTGCTTCCAATGGAGTTGGACACAGCCATATCCCCCATACCTGCAGGAATGGAAATCATGTATAATCAAACATGTCTCAGAAAAGCCTTTCAACTTTTAAACAGAAATACATTAATCTGAGATAATGCAAACAATTTCCATGGATTAAGGCAGAGAGTTAAGGGAGATCCCATTCATTCCATCCTTTTCCCTTTTGCCCTCCCCATCACACAAGGCCAAATCCACCTTCTAGGATCACCTGAGAACCTCTCTCAACTAATCCTCTGCTGCTGTGGGGACCCTGGCCACTGGCTGTGCTGGCTGCAACCTGCCGGCACTCTTGTGCTGTGCTCAGTGAGGCTTTTGATTCTCTACTGTAACCATGACATATGAGCTTCTATACTGGACTGATTTAAGTCAGATTTAAGACTGATTTAAGACAGATTAAGTCTTCAAGTAGTTTATTCAGTAGCCGGTGTTTCAATGAAGAGCCACCGGTTTTGTTCCCCAAAGCAGTACTGACAACTCAGTCTTCAGGTAGTTTATTCAGTAGCTGGTGTTTCAATGAAGAGCCACTGGTTTTGTTCCCCAAAGCAGTACTGACAACTTTCTTTTTTCCTTAAAACATCTATTGCTGGAGTCACAAGGGGGGAAAAAAAAAAAGCTTTCCTTAAAAACTAGTATCTTACAGTCCTTATGACTGTGAAGAAAAGCTGGAAAGTGACCTGAAAGACCCTTATGCCATGTTCTCAGTAATTCTATACCAGTGATATTTAAATTAAGAAAAATGTTGTGACTTTTGGGGAAGGTTTCAAGTTGACAACAGTGCCAAAACTTGTTCCACACTGTCATTAAGAACCTGTTAGCTGCTTTGTGACAGCAGCATAGTGAATTTCCCTCTTTGTTCTTGTTTTAAATTTCAGCATCAGGAAAAGGGCTCTGTATGTTTTCACATTCAGGACACATCTGTGCTACCTAGCGAGGAAGAGGACACAAGGAAACACTTCCATAGCAGTTCTGTGATGAACCTACCTTGCCTTGCTACGATAAGGCTTGCCATGCAGTCCGGCACACTGGTTCCAGCTGCCAAGAAAGTGATGCCCATGATTACGTCTGGAATTCCCAGTGTGTAGCCAATGATTGTCACCTAAGGAGAGCAAATAAACTGTCAAGCTGTTTACAAGAGTTAAAATCAGAGTCCTGCAAGATGCTGTGAGACAGAGTTCGTTGCTCAGTGCAAACTCACACTTTTCTTTAAAGAGAAGCAGTGACAGGGTCTTTGGGCATATTCATCTCCTGGCAGAGGATAGCAATGATGTACCCTCTTTGGTTAGCTGCTTCACACCTTTCATCCACAATTTTCCTGACCCTAATCTGGAAGACACTATATGGCGGCCCAGTATGCTGTGTAACAGTCTCCTCATCTTGGCTGAAGTTTGCAGATATTATTGTAGACAAATACTAGCTAAGCAGGCACTAAACAAACCCCATGGTTCATTATACTATGAGAATGCTGTACACAGAGACGAATTGACAAGTGACTGCAACCAATTCCTACTGGCAGAGAAGAAATACCTTTAATTTCCTCTTTCCTTTGCTATGCACTCTAGGCTAAACTAATGCTTTTCAAATTGATTAGTATTTTAAAGTTTTGGATGCCTTTGTCTAATGACACCTATTTCCTATTAGCCACATTTAATTGCTTTTCTGAACTCTCTGCATCATACTCAAGAAATACAAACCATATGTTAGAAGCAACACAGTGACCCAGTGGGCTCTGGTATTTCAGCTACGGAAAACTTTTTTTTCTTGAAAAACATCTCATCCTCGCAGATGAAAAGCAGCAAGAAACTTTCTATTTCTTTTTCAGGGTAATATGGGCTATTGAAAACAAAACAAAATAACCCCCCCTCTTCTGTAACTGCTTTGATTACTTCCTAGGGAAAAGCCTGGCATTCACTTTTGCATTTAGTACAAGAATGAATTGTGAAGGCAGTGAAGATTGTTTTGTTGCCCCCCCCTTCTAAGCAGGGAAGCAGCTGCCAGTGCTTTAGCGAGGTATCTCCATGCTCTGTGGGTCCCATCCCGAGACAGACCACGAATCTTTTTGCTCTTTTGTTCTTTTTTATTTATCCACTTCTACCTTTAGGATGAATAGGTAGAACTAAGTTCCTGTTGACTAGAATTTGACTAGCTGTGCAAGAATCTGACTGAATGTCATGCTTGTTTTTGTGCCGAATTCAAAATGTTACCATTCATAATTCTGTCTCTCAAGCTTGCTTGCTTCAAGAAAAGGAAAAGCTATTGAGATCAGCCTAATAAGTTAGCACCAGGGCTTCTTTACACTGCCCTGTGTGACAAAGAGGTGTTAAACTGGTGCAAGTGTAATTTTCTCCCATGTTAAAGAATCTGGGTGAAATTCCCGCCCTGAATCAAGTTCTGGCCCCTAATTTTCTTCTCTCGGTGTGGACTGGTCTAATAGAAATGGAAGCAGGCTTATGGTTTCTCCTTTAAAAATTCAGGTATGTTTCTACATGTTTCTTTAAGCTGACAAAACACACTTCTTTTGCCTCTCCCAGGCTGTGGTTTCTGCTTTAGTTGGTACTTACCATCCACACCATCATGTAGGAGAAAGCTGCAATCCAGAGGGTAGAGGAAGCAAAAGTAACCATGAACCATTTTTCCAAGTGGGGTTTGTTACAGTTGGGCACTGTGAAGTACAGGACAAAACTCAATGGCCATGTAAAGAGCCACTTCAGGATTTCTATCTTGCCAGCTGTAAAACAAAAAAGGGAAACAATCACAATTCTAGTCTGCTTTAGTCCAGAATGTTATTATTTTGTTAATATTAACAAGCAAGATGCCAGTGACACCTCAACTTATTGCTATTCAGATAATGAAAAGACATTCCTTGTTCAGAATATTATGGTGTGATGGCAGAGATGGGAGGGCAGAGAGAGACAGAGAAAAAGTATGAAGTGCCTCCCTGAGACTTAAGCAATGGGTCAGAGCACACTTGCTGCCCTCTCCAGATCAAGTTCTTACAGGTACTACATAAAAAGCAAGTCCTAGAAAGAGAACTGATCCATCTTCAACCACCTAATGGGAGGGTACAGAAAAGATGGAGCCAGGCCCTTCACAGAAATGCAAAAGGGAATTATGAGACTCAATGGACTCAACTTGCAATAAGGGAGATTCAGAATAGATGCTAACATAAGTTCTGTGTTTTCTTTTTTTTTTTTTTTTTCCCCCACCATGAGGGTGGTCAAACACCGGAATGGGCACTCAAAAAGACTGTGGGATGTCCATCCCATAGTCAAAACCCAACTGGATGCAGCCTTGGTCAACCTGCTCTGAGCAGGGGTTTGAACCAGAGATCTCTAGAGGTCCATGCCAACTTTTCCCATACTTTGAATCTAGTGTCATAGTGCACAGGACATCTAAATTACTCTCTTCAAGGCTCAGTTTTTTTCCTTACTAGAACTACAGCTATGCTGTTTGAGTGAGGAGATCTGATCGTGAGTTCCCCAAACGTAACTCCCCTATAAAGGGCAGGACCAGTCCCTACAGTATTCTGGCTTGTCTGCAACACAGCAAATGTTGCCAGCTGTGTCAAGTGTGAGTCAAAGGTAAGGCAGGGATACGTGAGATTAGAGGAGTACAGCCTTCATTGGGTAAGAGGGAGGGACTTGGCAAAAAGGAGATCTCTGTCCTGCAGGTGCAGTGCTCAGCAACCTGAGGCACACGTGGTTTTTCACAAGTCACGTAGCTGTTCTGACTTTCTGTGCCTAGTTAATAGCAGGAAGCAGAGGCACCCAGGACCTTTATTGTTGCTCCACATCAATGCCACGGAATCACAGAACAATATGGGGTTGGAAGGGACCTCTGGACATCATCTAGTCCAACTCCCTGCCAAAGCAGGTCCAACCAGGTCAGGTTGCACAGGAACGTGTCCAGGCGTGGTCTGAATGTCTCCAGAGAAGGAGACTCCACCACCTCCCTGGGCAGCCTCTTCCAGGGCCCTGCCACCCTCAAAGGAAAGAAGTTCCTCCTTAACTTTAGGTGGAACTTCTTGTGTTCAAGTTTGTGCCCATTTCCTCTTGTCCTATCCCTGGCCACCACTGAAAAAAGACCAGCCCCATCCTCTTGACACCCTCCCTTTAAGTATTTATAAGCATTGATCAGATCCTCCCTCAGCCTTCTCTTCTCCAGACTAAAAAGACCCAAGTCCCTCACCACTGCCTTGTCTCCACTAACAGTACATCTTACTGCCAAGCACACCTCATTTCCCAGCAAAGGTAAGGCCTAGGTGCAGATGCATCTGAGCTGCGTTCAGGCACCTTGCCAGTGGTCCCACCATCCTCAGCTTCCTCGCAGCCAGCAGAGAGAGACGGGCCTCTCCAGAGGGTGACCCAGGTTTTGGGGGAGGAACCCCCCCACGGAGATTGCTGCCTCTCCCTTCTGACTGCAACAGCAGTGCTGAGCCAACACACGAGCTGCAGCAGAAGCATGTTTGAGCCCCGGAGTCTCCATCCTGAGATGTTCCCGCTAGTTCCCAGTTCCTCTCATCTTTTACCTGTGACCAGGAGCTACACTGTGATGTGTAGGCTGATGGGAGCTCTCAGAGATACTTCTACCTCAACACGTGTCTGTGATGCTTTCTGGCATACCCAAACTGAGTTTTGCTTTCTGGGAACAACACAAACCCAGGAGCTTCTTACTGGGTAGGTCGAAAGGTGTGTATGGCCCTTCGTGGTCATCATCGTCATCATCTTCTTCCTCTTCCTCGTCGTTTTCATTGTTCTCGTTATCCTCATTCTCGTTCTCTGTCTCATTCCCAGCCACAGCCATGTCTTCATCCCGCCGTGTGCCGTTCACACCCCGCTCGGCGGAGTTGCTGGGGCCTGTTCCATTCTCAACCACGTGCTTGATAGGTATTTTGATTGCTACTTCTGACTCACCATTGGTATAAGTCCTGCTGTTGATCAGCCTTTGTCTCTGTAAATACAGGCACAAATTCTTGCTGAAAGACAGATTTATTTTTTTTTTTTAAATTTAACTTTTTTTTAAAGAGAAAAGGAGGAACAGAAAAAGAGAGGTGTGCAGAGTTCTTTAAAAAATTGGCATTAAAAGCAAAAGTGATGAATTTTGATCAGGTATAACGTGATGCTTGTTTACAGATGACTAGATAAATTTCACTTATAAAACTTTTATAAGAGAAGGACCGGTGGCTGTAGCATTGACTCCAGGAGTACTCCAAGACTAGGGCCAGACTAAGTGCAGACTTAGTGGAACACCATAATATTAAATAACTGCAAGTGATATTCATGTCAGATCAACACACCAGACACCTCCTGTGAGCAACAGCTACAGGTAATATAACCACATAACAACTTGAAACTTTCTCTACTAAAATCTCCATGGGGACACGGTGCAAGGGATGATTTAGTAAAATGAGAAATGCCATGAGGGATCCGGAAGAAACACAACAGTTCCATTTCAACCCAAACACTGCTACAGGAAAAGGCAAATTCAGGAGGAGAAGGGGAGGTGGGGGGAGATAAAAGGCATACCTCATTGATTAACATCCGGCTGGCCATGGAGAGACGTGTTTTGGGAGGGAAGTGGCTAGTTATCATGATCCGGAGGCCAGCCTCAGAAAATGAAAGCTGGTGTGGGTAGGCAGACAGCAGCTCATCCACCATGATCACTGAGGCTTTACGATGGAAATTTCCTGCAGCCAAGGAACAAAGAAAAATTGAGATCTACTACCAGCAGTATCTTCTCTCTGCCCTAAGTGGCTCTCAGAAGAATAAACCCGTCGGATCCAGAATTCCTTTGTAAGAACCACTCCTTCAACTACTGCCATACAAAATATGCTGTTGCTGTCCTTAATTTCTGTCTTTACACACCCTACACTTCTGTCTTGAAATACATCACCAACATGGTATCTCCACTCATGCTCCTTACAGAGAATTAAATCGGCTCTGCACAGTTCATCACAGGCCAGTGTTAGGCAGATCACTGCTTCCACAGCAGCTATTCCACCAACATAGAAATGGTGCTGCAGTAAAGCTGCATTAATTCCACTGTTATAATCTGCATTTCAGCAAGGATATTGGTATCACCCACCATACGTGGGGGTGAGGAATCTTCGGTTGGGACTGGGACTCGGAAGCAGGGAAACCTGTCTTAATTTTTTTTTTTTAGTCCAGTGAAACAAAAAGGGCAGCTCATCTGTAGTCAGAGATCAGGACTGCTTTAGACAAGCTAGAACTCCTTCTCAAGTTAAACCAGTGACTGCGTGGGTAGAGTTAATCCCGAGGATAAGTGCATATAAATTCCAAGCAGTTTCTGCACTTGTTTGTTGACTGTTGCAAATGTTTCATGGCATTACTATTTATTACCATCACTGTTACTCTTACAGAAGAGTATCTCTTTGGCCTTAGTGTCATTTTTTTTCTTTTTGTGAATGAGAGGGTTTCCATGGATTGGGGCAGATAGGTGGGGTCATCCATATTCAAAAAATCAAAACAGCCAAGACAGCTTCTCCTTGTGACTTTTTCCATGCTGGCACTTCCTGCATGGCACTTTGGGGGAACTGCTCCAAACACAGAACTCCTTCTGTTTGATTCTTTTTGGTCCTCTGTTCAGAAAAAGTCTCAGAAAACAAATGGTAGTGTCTGGAACCCTGAGGCAATCTGTTGCAATGGATGCTGTTTGTGACCCCATGCTACAGGCTGGTGTGCACAGCAGCACCACTCGCCTGTCTGGACCTCGGGTGGCCCATTGCCAAATAAATATAGGAACAATCTGCAAGACAATGAAGCAATCCTTTTGTCTTCCTTCCTCAGCCAGTTTGAGTAACCACAACTGTCCAAAACAACAACAACAACAAAAAAATACCAGCAGTTGAGCAGTATCATGGAAAGACACGTTCTGGTGAGATTTAAACCAAATCCCATAATCAGAACTGCCTCATTTGTGCGCAACCCTGAGGGCAGCGGGTAAACCTAAATGACTAAGGCCTGAGTTTATGCTTACTGAGAGTTTTACCAGTCTAGCTTTACTAGTACAGAGTGTGGTCATCTTGCCAGCACAGTTTTGCGTTGAGAGCCCCAGGCTACAGATAGTTGTTCCCATAAAAGCAGCTTCCCCAAACCAGAGCGCAGAGCACTCAGAAAAGCCTTCCCTCAGCAACAGGGCAGTAGCATCATAGCTGGCCTCTGGAAGACTCAAAGGGTTTGGTATCAGCAAATACACCCCTCCACATTTCACGTTTAGTTGTTTACTGTACACTGACTATGTCTTTCAATCACTGTTTAAGAGAGACCTATTTTTTAATTATTTTTTTTTTTAATCCAGCAAAACAAAAAGGGCAGCCCATTTGTGGTCACAGACCAGGACTGCTTTAAACAAGCTAGAGCTCCTTCTCAAGTGAAACCAGTGACTGAGGGGGTGTGTTATTCCTGAGGATAAGTGCATATAAATCCCAAGCAGTTACTGCACGTGCTTGTTGACCGTTGTAACAATAAAAAAAGAAAAAGATCCTCTGTAAATAGAGTTTAGCACATGCTCGCAAATGCTCACATTGAACTACTGCTGCTGAGCTATGGAGTGAGTGAATTTCTTTAAGCTGAAGAAATACAGTAATTTTTGTATGTGATTGTGACTCAAGTCAAACAGGAGCAGATTTCAGCCAAAGTGAAATCCACTTAAAGATGACGTACATAGAAAAGCTGAGGACGTCCAAGACAGCACGTTCAGTAAGAGCATGCTGCAGTAAGACCAACGCCAAGTCCTCACTCTCCCTTCACGAAGGGGAAAGTGCGTGCTAGTGTAGGTAGGGCCTGCTCATTTTTTGTTGCTTTGGAATGGAGTTAAATTTAACTGGAGGTACTAGATGTAAATGGGCATCTTCAGATGGGCAGAGCAACAGCGCCCACAGGAGGACTTAAAATGGCATGGCTTAACAGTCTAAATAAGTAGGCCCTGGGCAAACCAGGCTTGAGACTGGGCAAGTCCTTTCAGCCAGGCGCTTGTCCTGCAGCAAGAAACACCCAGAGGAGGGCTGAGCTGCCTCCAGCAGCAAAGGATGCGGTGGCTGAGGTCATCACGAAGTCATGGCCAGCTTGGCAGGAAGGTTACAAAAGGGCCACTTCCCCACCTATTTCACAGCTGATGAGACAGAAGCAGTCCCCACCGTAGGGCTAGCGGACAAACTTGTAAACATTCAGAATGATGCAAGCAAGCAGCGTGACTTACTGGAACAGTTACCTTTCTTTAGTAATACCACTGTGGCATCGCAGTTGCTGTTATCGTCCATTTCCGTGTTATTTGCTAAACCATTCACCATATTTGCAGAGTTTTTTGTCTTCCTTTCAAAGCAGTGATGTATGGTTGAGTTGTACCTGCACAAATGAAACAAACTCTAGCTGTACCTTTGCTCGTTCTATGTGGATTTCTCGACACTCTTCCTTTCCTAGACTCCTATCCTGGGACATCCGACTAAGGGAAGGAAGAAAACCCTCTGGTTTTAAGGAAATCTAGCCACAGTATGCCAGAGCTCTAACTAAATCGTATACAAGGCAACCTCTTCATACCCAGAATGCTATGAAAGATACAAGACATGAATCTTGAATGCATTATGTGTAATTAATACACTATATAGCAAATAATGACTACTTGTCATTGTCCAAATTTATTTTTTATCACATAATCACACCTGAGCATGAGTGCTGTTTCACCTGTGAAGATCTTCCACAGAAACACATGACCATATGCTAAGTTCTGTTTTATCTTTTGGGGGAAAAAACCATAATATTTGCTTCTTATTTAGAGTAGCCAGGAGCTGACACAAACATGAACCAAGGATCTCACCACGATACTCAAAGGCAAGGGTAGACCACTGTGAACACCTGGCTGAGGTCCCTAACCAGGCTGACAGCCTCCCCAGCTATATCCAAACAGCTCTGAAACATCTGCTCACACTACAGCATTGCTTTCAGAAAAAAAAAAAAATAAAAAAATTCCATTCTATATTCAGACATAATATCTGGCTGTTTTGCTGGTCCGTTAATTGTTGCAAAGGTGAAGCTACTCTCTATGTTAAAAAAAATTATTTCTAATTATTAGAAATGAGATGAATTCTGACTCGTGTTCCCTTCAATGCAGCCCGTTTTGCTGTTCTCACTGAGAATTCCTCTCACAATATTTACTCTATTCATTGTTTCAAAACAAATCTTTACTCTTGCTTGTTGAGACAAGACCACTGGTGCGCTTGGCAGCCTGGTAGGTTTTGTTGAATGTTCCAGTTTAAATATGGGTTTCCTTTCCACTGGCTTTTAAAAACAAGGCAGGAGGAGGGGAACCAAACAGCAGAACAGACTAGCTTTGCTAGCATGAACTTGCATGAAAGAAGTTACACAGTTCAGATGCTCAGAAAATCAATGCTGGTTGTGCTGTAGTTTTATCATGGGTCTCCAAGCAAGTAAGAACAAATTAGTGTGGAGTTTTGCACCCATAAAAAGTAGACTGGAATCTCCCATGTGTTTATTTCTAAGTAGGGATGCTAAAGAAAAGTCAGAAGAGGCTGCTTTGGTGGGTCTCGGAGACAGATTTGATTCTCCGCTCTGCCACAGACTTGCTGCATTAGCCTTGGTCGATTCACACAGGGTAAAATCTGTAAAGCATCATCCACCTTTAGATGTCTCATCCTTGGATCTGTACTGTGGGGATAAGCAGCCCCTTCCTGCCTCATCAGGATAAATTACAGATAAGTACATGAAAGGGTAAGGTGCTTTAACCCCTGCTATTGGAGGTGCTGCTGGCACGCAAGCTGGGTGATGCAAAGGAAGCTCTGCCCACAGCCTGAGGCTCTCTAGCGATCTATGCAGCCTCCGGAAACCTCTTTGCAACCACTGGAGCAGGGAGCTTTATAATCTTAACAAGCCTATAATCTAAACAAGCCGAGGGCGCGTTTGACTTACTTCATGATGACGATGTAGATGACATACATCAGCACTAAGACTAAGGACTCCCACCTGCAAACAAGAGCGACACAGAAAACAGATCAGAGCAAGGGGCGGCAGTCAGCTGCCCGAGATCAACCATTCCCCTCCTCTGTCACACCACAAACTTGCAGAAGTGCTTGACCCTCTTGAGCTGTCTTAACGCATCTCTAGAAAAGGAGGTGTGTGATGCCTCCTTTGTTTTCTTGACTGCTGCTCTGCTTTTACTTGGCCAAATCAACTGTCAGCTAAGAATGAGTGACTAGACTCACATGGTTCGTGGAAACACCATGCACCCAAGGAACACCAACTCTTCTTTAAGGATAATACCTGTGGGGCCTTGGGCAGAGGGAGGGGAACAGTTGTCCTGCTCTGCCTGTATGGGTGTAAAGCAGGTCATTGGGCTTTCTGAGCATGCTAAAGCACATTGAGCATGCTGAGACGACCTGAACAAGGGGCAGCTCTAGTTTGCTCCTGCAAACCACTGAGAATGGTTATAAATACTTAAAGGGAGGGTGTGCAGAGGATGGGGCAGGTCTGCAGTTTGCTCCTGCTGCCGCATAACCACTGAGAATGGTTATAAATACTTAAAGGGAGGGTGTGCAGAGGATGGGGCAGGTCTTTTTTCAGTGGTGCCCAGGGACAGGACAAGAGGAAATGGGCACCAATTTGACCACAAGAAGTTCCACCTAAAGATGAGGAGGAACTTCTTTCCTTTGAGGGTGGCAGAGCCCTGGAAGAGGCTGCCCAGGGAGGTGGTGGAGTCTCCTTCTCTGGAGACATTCAAACCCCACCTGGACACATTCCTGTGCAACCTGATCTGGTTGGACCTGCTTTGGCAGGGGATTGGACTAGATGATCTCCAGAGGTCCCTTCCAACCCAATACCATTCTGTGATTCTGTAATGCAGCAGGCAGCAGTTTAAACTACTGATTAGATATTGTCAGGTTTTCTCACTTTCTGTGTCAAACTAATGAAATTTGTATGAAAACAAAATAGACTATGACTTTTAGAACTTCTTCATTGACCAAAAATGCTGTATTCTGCATAGTTCCCTATGGCAAACTGCTAGTCCTTGTGGAAATCGTCCATTATTAGACTGCTATATAATAAAACTCATAGACCATTTTCTCTTTAAGGATTTTGAGACATTGCACTAACTATATCAAAGTCTCGTTCCCTGCTTCTGGCAGTTCAACGTTCAGTTTCCTCATTGATGTGTTTTAGCTGAAGGGCACAGCCAAATACAGTTGGGCCTCGAGTCAATTTTAGTTAAAAAAACAAAACAAAACAAAGAGAAAGAAGCCATTGCAAAACTCAGTGTTTCAGACATCCTTCTCTGAAATGAAACATAAATCCCCCAGTGAGAACAGGTTTAAGAAAACATGCAATCCAAAAAGCGTGACTCCCCCTAGTGCTTGTAATCTAAATAATACTGGCTGTGAGTGAAATCAAAGCTACCACTATCACTCTACAAGCCCTGAGAGGTGCTGAAAACAAAACCATGAAAGCAAAACAACTGGAAGTACACTTTTAAAAAAGTGTTTGAAGCCCTCCCAGCCTACCATACCTACTGCAGTACATTTAAGCTCATTCATGGGGATATTAACATATATATATATATTTTTTTCTTTCTTTCTTTAAACCAGTCATTCCCTCTTTAATATTGCCTTAAGAGCTTTTGGTTTTGCAATGATTGAATTATTAAAAATCCAAATATTGGAACACATTTATGACTGCTTGGGCAGCTCTTTCTATTCCCAGGAGGCTGACATTCCTGGCACACAGGCACCCAAACAGCAGTCTCTGCCTCTGCTGAGCACACTGCCATCCCTGGGCTGCTGCAGGGTGGGCAGAGGGCACCAACTGCTGTTGCTCTATCAGGAAACAATCTGAGTGACACTCTCCTAGGCTTTCCTCTCTGGCTCAGAAAAATGAGTTATTCTAGCCCATCTTGTGCTCATGTTTCTCACACAGCAGGAATCTGCTGCCTGAATTGTCCTGCGGAACTTTTTAGCTTTCCCCTCCTCTCCTGATGAACCCCACTTATTGCAGCTTTCATAGTATAACCAGAAAAAACGAACAGAAAAGGGATTCATGGATGGATATACTTACCAGGAAACTTTTTCGTCATAAATAAACTGCGGAGAAAAGGTTTAAAAATAGGCACGTTATACATGAAATCACAGCTGAAAACAACTCAATCACTGGAGCAAGCAACAGAGCAAGGCAGAGCAACCCAGGGCTCAGGACAATGGGATTAAGCTCTGGTCTGTTTTGGCACTGCCCTCCTGCCCAGCCTTTGAACTTTTCAACCCTCAGTTCCTCTCACCTAGTACTCCAGTAGTACTAGTACTAGCAGGCAGGTACTCCTTCCCACATACCACAGGATCCTTGTGTAACCAGGGCTATTGCATCAGCGAAGCAGAAGCAGTGGCAGGGAAAACAGAAGTGAGTCAGAGAAGGGGCTGTACCTGCCTCTGACCTGCACGGCTGGTCTCACCAGAGACACGGCCTCTTCCTCTGACCCGCTCTGGGTGGCAACTGGACGACCAGTATGAAGATTTACAGCCACCTTTACAGCTGCTGTGAAATTTTGCTGGCTACAAATGGGGCCAAATATTTCCTTAATATCCATGTGATCACCACGCTAGCTGAATTTAACTACTGTGATTGCTGTTCTAGCACACCTGCAGATGGATGCCGAAGCTTTCATGACGATGCTGCACAAGTGTCCTTGGGAAAGAAATGTGTCCCTTCCTGCATCTAGAAGATGCACCATGTTGGGGATGAAATAACCCTATGCCAGAGGGGTGAAGGGTGTTTGCCCTTCCGTGCCTGGTTTCGGGGGGGTCTGGAGAGGCAGAATTTGGGAGATGGCCGGCAGGTGGCTGCCGTGCTCCACAGCTGTGCCCTTCCTCACTCCACGCTCCACCATCACCATCACCAGCCCTGCTGGGAGCAGAAGGGGCTGCCACCCTCCCTTGTTGGCAACATCCTTCTGCCTCCGCTTCTCCTTCCACCTGGACACCTGTCCAGGAGGGGGCTGCTCTTGCTGCTGGCCTTGGTTGTCACACATAGAGCAGGGGACGCTCAGCACAGCTCAAACATGTGGTGCCATCACCCACCTGCCACGGCTGCTGCAGCAGGAAGGTGCAAGGGCTATTCAGGCCACCTGGCCTGCATGCAAGGTGCCCAGGAGGGCCAGCAAGGCCACTTGGCCTGCATGCAGGGTGCCCAGGAGGGCCAACCAAGCCACCTGGCCTGTGTGCAGGGTACCCAGGAGGGCCAGCAAGGCCACTTGGCCTGTGTGCAGGGTGGCCAGGAAGGCCAGTCAGGCCACCTGCCCTGTGTGCAGGGTGGCCAGGAAGGCCAGTCAGGCCACCTGGCTTGCACGCAGGGTGCCCAGGAGGGCCAGCCAGGCCACCTGGCCTGCATGCAGGGTGCCCAGGAGGGCCAACCAGGCCACCTGCCCTGTGTGCAGGGTGCCCAAGAAGGCCAGTCAGGCCACCTGGCCTGCGTGCAGGGTGCCCAGGAGGGCCAACCAGGCTACCTGGCTTGCATGCAGGGTGCCCAAGAGGGCCAGCCAGGCCACCTGCCCTGTGTGCAGGGTGCCCAAGAAGGCCAGTCAGGCCACCTGCCCTGTGTGCAGGGTGCCCAGGAAGGCCAGTCAGGCCACCTGGCTTGCACGCAGGGTGCCCAAGAAGGCCAGTCAGGCCACCTGGCTTGCACGCAGGGTGCCCAGGAAGGCCAGTCAGGCCACCTGGCCTGCATGCAGGGTGCCCAAGAAGGCCAGTCAGGCCACCTACCCTGTGTGCAGGGTGGCCAGGAAGGCCAGTCAGGCCACATGGCCTGCGTGCAGGGTGCCCAGGAGGGCCAACCAGGCTACCTGGCTTGTGTGCAGGGTGCCCAGGAGGGCCAGTCAGGCCACCTGGCCTGCATGCAGGGTGCCCAGGAGGGCCAACCAGGCCACCTGGCTTGCACGCAGGGTGCCCAAGAAGGCCAGCCAGGCCACCTGGCCTGCATGCAGGGTGCCCAGGAGGGCCAGTCAGGCCACCTGGCCTGCATGCAGGGTGCCCAGGAGGCTGTTCAGGCCACCTAGCCTGCATGCAGGGTGCCCAGGAGGGCCAGCCAGGCCACCTGGCCTGCGTGCAGGGTGCCCAGGAGGGCCAGCCAGGCCACCTGGCTTGTGTGCAGGGTGCCCAAGAAGGCCAGTCAGGCCACCTGCCCTGTGTGCAGGGTGCCCAGGAGGGCCAACCAGGCTACCTGGCCTGCATGCAGGGTGCCCAGGAGGGCCAACCAGGCTACCTGGCTTGCATGCAGGGTGCCCAAGAGCGCCAGCCAGGCCACCTGCCCTGTGTGCAGGGTGGCCAGGAAGGCCAGTCAGGCCACCAGGCCTAGGTACAGGGTGCCTGGGAGGGCTGCTCAGAGCACCTGGCCTGTGCCTGAGAGGGCCAGCCCTTCATGGCCATGGGGCCTCTCTGGGAGGTCGGAGCTGGGGTCGCACACAGCAACCTGCAGCCCCGCAGGCTGGGCAGCCACTCCACCCTGTCAGCCTCTGTGAGGAGCCCGCTCCCCGCTCGGCCCTTCCAAAGCACTGCGCCTGCTTTCAGCTCCACGTGGTGCAGAGAGGTGGAAAAGCTGTGTTTGCACTAGGGAAAGACATCCATGAGAGTGCACCAAGAGGAAAGGGAGGGATAGGGAATGAGCCTCTGAAAGCACAGAGCTCCATAGCCTGTAAAACTCAGCTCCTGCATGACAGCCGGCACCACGCATAGTTACATTGGGTACTGGAAGAAAATACGGCCACAAAAATGATACGTGTGTTGTAAATTACAGCTCCCAGTCACCCTGATCTAATCTGACAAGGCCCGTTTTAGGTCACAATGTGTTGGTGTGATGGGACATGAAAGCATGTGCATTGACCTTTGTGATTAAAAATAGCACCCATCCCACTTCTGTCACTAATGACTCTGGCCACGTCCCTTCACGTTAAGATACATAGGCATCTTTTTTCTTTCAAGAGAAATAAGTGTGTTGCCAAGCTTTACAAGAGGACAAGGTAACTTTGTAATATTAAGGTTAAAAAAAATAATATTACAGGGATGAACCAAGGTGACCTAAATTTGGTAAGTGTGGTTTATCCGCTTCTAATCTCTGTGATTTAGAGTTTGCTCATTCTTATCAAATGGCCTGGAGCACCAAACAGGTGAGTTTATACTGCTTTGCTATTTATTACTGAAGCACTGCAATTACTTTGCTAGTGGAAACAGAAGCAGACAAAGTCACATTGATTTACCCAGCAGAGTATCAAGGTTTTTGAACCTGCTGAATCTCAACATTGGCAGGAATGTATTTATTTCCCCTCAGGTGTATTTATGATCAGCAAAGACACCCATGGAGTGCAACTTATAAAGCAACACCATCCCTCAAGACAGATGACTGTACTTCAGCTGCAGACAAGTCTCAATGCCCTCATATGGCAAATTATCCCTATATGGCAAAGCATTTAAGCGCCTTCTAAAATTTAAGGGGCACAGAAATCTAACAAAGGGGGAACCGCACACAGGTCATGCTATGCTCTGCATGGAGCCTGCGGCTTGTCTCCCAGCAGAGACATCGAGGACTGGAGAGTCAGTATTTGAGTAACAATGTGCTGCTGCCTAAATCTAATTCTGCCTTAAAAGGATAGGAAAGATCCAAGCCACTGTGAAGCCAGGGTCCCTGGGTGAGTGAAGGGGAGGAGAAACTTCTTAAACTGAAGTAGTGTTTGACTCTTAAAGGAAAAATCCTCATTTGCCATCAACTGGAGAGCAATACGGCATAGAAAAGGGTTGGTAAATCAGCTGGGAGCTAAATTTTTAACCATTTAAAATGTTTTCCCTTCCTCTTACCTTTCTCTGTTTGTCTCTAACAGGTGTTTAAAAGCAATTTGCAATGGTCGCCTGTCGAGTAACACTGAAGAGAAGTGGGACACGCTCCACATCTCCCAAGTTACAATTTGCCATGTGTAATATGGGAATAAGAGTTCTGGCAACAGCCTTCAAGCCTCCACTAACCCCTGGAGCTGCACAGTATTGCTGCTATGGCTGCATGAGGGGCCTTGAACCTCTCAGCTGGTAAGATGAACAGAAGAGTGAGCGTACAACTGGAGAGAAGCTAACCCGAGGCTTAGGAAAAAAATAACAGTATCCTGATATTATCGGCTACTCTTCCAAAAGAAAAAGATTTCTGCAGTTCTGCAATTATGAAGAACAGCTTATACAGAAATATAGGAGAAAAGTCTTCAGGGTAACGGAGATGTCTGTTTAATGAACCATACAACTTTCTCATTATGTAGGATATGTAGCTAGGAATTTCAGGGGTGCACTGGACACACTACAATACATAATAGTTCTCAACATCTTGAAGCAGCTGACAACCAAAAGGATGAACCAGCCACGAAAAAAAACTGCCTTGCTTTACCAATTTAAAAACCGATGACAGATTCAACAGATTTTTAACTTGTCTGCCACCATGCAATAAAAGAAACACCCAATCCAAATGACATGAGGCTAAATGCCAGGCAGCTGCCCACGTCCACGCTTCCCATGGAGTAAACTAAGAGAGATGTCTTTAAGTTAGTGCAATGTAATTTATTACAATTAGTGGGTGTGGCCAAGTTTGTTGCTTAGGAACACTTTTTGGTATGAGGTTACTGTCAAGCTGTCAAAGCAGAAAAAAAAAGTTTTTTGTTTTGCATCTTATTGCTAATAATTATGTAGAAAAGGCTGATCTTGCAGTGTGGGGAATGAAAGTACAAACAGGTTGATGCAAACCCTCTGTTTGAGATTAGACAGATACAGGCCTTTGTACCTCCAGAATATGTACAATACACAGGCATGTGCAGAATGAAAGCAAAACAAAACACACTGCTGAAATTGTGACTAATAAAAGTGCAAACATCAGAAATGCAAGTGTTTGTCTTCTGACTCTAAAGTTCCCTTCTTACATATAGAAGTTAACCTCAAAAAATCACTCTTCTTTTTTAGGGAATCTAGGGTCCTAGACTAGGCCGGGGGGGGGGGGAAAAAAAAGCGCAAAGTATCAACTGTTATCAGGAAACTCGGTCTTTACATTTCCTGGCTTTATTTGGTATTGGTTGCAAAGGTAATGCTACACTGATAGGAGTGTTTTTATGTGAAGCCTTGTGCTAACGTTTTTTCACTGTAAAGCCCAATTCTGAGAGATTGGGAGTACTTACGAAGCTTGATGAAAGCTAGAACAGGAGCAGCACTGAGAATTTCTGAAACTGTAGCCTTCATTAGAGGATTTGCTGCAAGCGTGCGCTGAACAAAACCTGCCCCAATTATGTGTGGAAAAACTAATGGCTTTGTAGCTGTTGAGGATGTCCTTCCTCTGGGCACAAATGCTGCCTCCTTACAGGTCAGTTAGACTTTTTCTAGGAAGCCATGGGGTCGCTGTCAGGAGAGGACTGCCCCATACACCCGCTCCAGAGCTGGCAGTGGGGCTGCAGCTCTGCTCTTTCCACTGGAGCAACACATTTCTCCCCAGCTATTGGTCTGGGCTCTCGGGACACACATCGATCTCCTGCCCTTGGGGCCAAGCTTTTCTACAGAACCAGGGAGATCACCAGTACATTCTTAGACAAGCAGAAAACCACGTTGACACCTGGAGCTAGGATCTTAGCTACAAGACTATGATTTTTTTAGCAGGTTCCCTTTACAGGTGGCAGTAGACACGTGAGCTCCCCTAGAAAAATAACCTTCAAAAACTTACCACAATGAGTGCAACAACAGACAGTGTATAGTAGATTGAATCTCTCAAGAGACTCCACGACGACAGTGCAACGACCTGGAAAAACAGGCAAAGAGAGGACGTCAGCCTGGCCATCACCACCACGACTGCCACGCCGACAGCGTGTGCCAAAGTTAAGCCCGTCGTTCCGTGTAAGCTGTCCCCACATGTGCTGGGACATCAAGAGGGGACCCAAGCCAGGAAATGCACTAGCTTTCTGCAGCTGGGAAATGGGAGCCCGTAGGGAGATGGGGGGGATGAATGGCCAAATCTGAAAAGTAAAAAGTATACACGGTCACGGGCAGCAGAGGACTTTCATGCAAAGTCGCAGACATGCCAGACCACACCATTGCTGTCAAAGCCATGGAAAGGGGAATCATATCCCAAATATTTATGGATGACAGAGAAGTTTCCCCCGCCTTCAGCAGGCTGATATCCTTTTCTCCCTGAAATGCCTCCCATACACGCAGCACAGAGCCTGCAGCAGCAGTCCCTGCAGGCTGAGCTGGTTCCCAGGTCTGGTTGTGAGTGGCACCCGGAGGTGGCTGAACCACAGGTTGCCACGGGTCTCCTGCTGCGGAGGTGACTGTGAGTGCTGCTGTCACCAGAGCGGCGGGAAGGGGCTCAGCTTCACCAGAAGGACCCTTCTGTGCCAGCGCCCATGCTCAGCAATGAACGGTCACAGGAGATGAACAGCCCTATCAAGTCTCTGGGGCAGGATGTGACCATTCCTTCCACCCACCCCACAGTTCACATCTGCTTCTTGTATTAGTTTTCCCCAACCTGGGAATCCTGTCTTCCTTGAGAGAGGAAACCAGCCGGAAACGCTGGGCAAGACCACAAGGTATGCAATCACAGAATCACAGAATTGTAGTGGTTGGAAGGGACCTCAGAGATCATCGAGTCCAACCACAAAAAAAAAAAAACAAACAAAAACAAACAAAAACAAACAAACAAAAAAACCAAACACACACAACAACACCAGCTCCCACCACCTAAACACACAACAGCAACCTCCAAACCAAAAAACCATCACCCACCCACACAACACCCCACCACAAACCAGTAATCTTGGGCACTAGAGCATGCCCTGAAGAACCATGTCTACACGTTTCTTAAATACCTCCAGGGATGGTGACTCCACCACCTCCCTGGGCAGCCCATTCCAATGGTCCAGGAGGCAGGGGAGCACCACCACTCACAGTCCCCAGCTGCTGCCTAGCAGCGTGGGTTCTCCCCATCCTCGTCCTTCCACCACGTGCCTATGTCCACTGCAAGTCTTGGCTGCTGGCATCTCCTACACTGGGTTTCCAGGCATTCTAGACTGCTGGATGATGGGCTTGTCCTTGCTAAAAATGTCGACTTGACCCATGCTGACTCATTCAGGGGAGGAGAACTTGGGCAACAGAAGTCACACTGCAAAACAAGAGTCTGACAGCACAAGAGCAGCCAGATCCCCAGCAGGCTGCTTGCCTGAACCTCAGCAGGGACACGGCTTCACCCTCCACACTGATGGGGATCACTACAGCTCCATGCGCATTTGCACAGGTTTTGGGACAAATACTCAACACTCCAGCAAAGCATTAAGCACAAAACCCAGGAAATTATATGCAACAGAGGATAAAATGGGACTGCCGTGCAGTTCATTTCACATGACACCTTCCAAAGCCACAGAAATGAGGAGGAATCATCATTGTAGGCTGAATGAGCCTGCAATTCAGATCTTAGAAGTAAAAAAATACCAGCCAACAAGTTAGCTTTTAACTTCATTAACAGTATTCAAAAGGGCAGATTAAAAGCAGCCACAGGATGGTAACGTCTTCAGTATGATTATATTGTTTGCAGCCCTAGGAAGTCCCCTCACTAGAAGCTTCTTCTCAAGTCTTTATTTCCCTTTTCTGGAGTGCATTTCAAACACCGGGAGTCACACACTTCACAGGTGTAAGCCACAAGGAGGCAGATGGGAGATGGCTAATTTACACTGACTTGGATCTGGCCCCTGAATATATATTTATCTATGTATAAATTAATTTTCTGACCACATCATCTAGTCATGCTTGTGCCTGAATTCAGTCAAACAACCAGTAACTTCATTTTCATTTATACGATATCTAAAAAACAGTCCTATTTCAGAGTGCTAGCAAAAACAGTTTCCCAGATTTCTCTGCAAATTAACTCTTACAATATTGGAATTTTCCAGAAGTGCTAGCAAAACAAATGCAGTGAAAAGATACTGACCATTGTACTTAAAAATCTCTGCAGCCTCTTAATACTACAGCTTTTTTAAGTGGATGTAATTTATGCCCAGTGTAAAGTCTCTTTATGCAACCATTGACATGTAAGAAATGCCTATCTAAAAAAAAAAAAGCAGCCCTTTAAAGTCCTTGAGTCAGATTAGATTTATACCAGCTGACAATACATTTCAATGCACGTAGGGATAGATGAATGGAGATGCTTTATGATGGAAATTTCCAAATGTAGAAACCTGGAGCTGGGTTCATAATTCTATTCAGAGAGCCTTAATTAGATCTCACATCTGATAGCGGGACCCTTCATTTTGGTCGAGCAATCGTTGTAAGGGAGTTTATAAAATAATTTGACATTATTCCACTCAGCTTTTACGACGCTGCTTAAGGTCCTGCGCACTCTCCTCAGCACGGATGCTGGCGGGGATTTTATAGCTGTAAACTTAAGCCCTGCATAATAAAAGTTACAACATTTCTGCATCAAATGACAACCCCCATATGAACAGGCTTGCTGGCAACTGTCGTTACTCTATCATCTAATAAACTGTCTCCTGGGTGTAAAGGGTTCTATCTAATAAACTGTCTCCTGGGTGTAAAGGGTGTCACCATACAGCACAGCATCCCTGTGAAAGCAAGATGTCCTGCTTACTATGAGTCAAGCTGATATTCTACAATAACCTCGAAGGGAGCCTGCAATATTTTTCCAGGGAATTTTCCTCAGACACCTGAATAAGCACATTAAGATCCAGATGCTTAAATGTAGGTATCTAGCAGGGACTTAGTGCACAAAAGTCTTGGACCAAGATACTGTGGGGATCGCAAGGACTCTTGTATTGATTCCAGACTGGATTGGAGGGAATGTGCTCGTGCCTGGGACTTGTACAGGCTGCTCACATTTCACAGACATCCTGGTAGGTCTCCCTGATGCAGTAACTGTGGAGCAATTAAATCTCAGCTCTCCTTAGGGCGTGAGCCATTTAGCTGAAGTCTTTGAACCATTGGATCACTGGGAAGAACAATCTGATACAGGAAAGCTGCACATAAGGTAACCGTGCACAGAGGGTAAAAGGAGCTAATTAGCACTGAGGGAAATGGCACTGCTTTCAGGCTGCTGACAAGAATTGTGTATTCTGGTTTATAACTGCCAAGACCTTGAATGCCTAAGTCGTGCCATCTAGCCTTGCAGCAACCAAGGACCCCACATAAATCTTAATGCACTGGAAACCACTCAAATTACAGTTTCGCAGACCAAGGCAGAAAGGAAATCAGGGAAGCAATCAGCTTAGGTAAAAACATGATCAAATTTGAGTTTTAAATCAGCAGTACTGTAACCCAGCAGAGAGCTGGTCCCCTGGGAGCTGAGCATAAGGAGGCAACTGTAAAACCACTGACTGTCAGGCTACGTGTTTCCTCTCTTCGAAGGCAGTACTGAGAATTCAAACCCCAGACAAGGGACCGTTAGCCCTCTCCTGACTACTACACTTGGGACTGAATCCGGCAGTCCCAGAGCTGAAAGGAAGAGCTCTTTACAGAATAACAGAATGATATGGGGTTGGAAGGGACCTCTGGAGATCATCTAGTCCAATCCCCCACCCAGAGCAGGTTGCACAGGAACGTGTCCAGGTGGGGTTTGAATGTCTCCAGAGAAGGAGACTCCACCACCTCCCTGGGCAGCCTCTGCCAGGGCTCTGCCACCCTCAAAAGAAAGAAGTTCCTCCTCATCTTTAGGTGGAACTTCTTGTGTTCAAGTTGGTGCCCATTTCCTCTTGTCCTGTCCCTGGGCACCACTGAAAAAAGACGGGCCCCATCCTCCTGACACTCACCCTTTAATTATAAGCATTGATCAGATCCCCCCCTCAGCCTTCTCTTCTCCAGACTAAAAAGCCCCAAGTCCCTCAGCCTCTCCTCGTAAGGGAGATGTTCTAGTCCCCTCATCACCTTAGGTCCAGGCTTAAATGAGAGAGACCCCCAACGAGTCTGACACAGATAGGGACTGATAGTGCATGCTCACCTGCACGCTGCAGCATCCTTCCTATGGCAAAACGACCCATATTAGGTATTTGGTTTCTCAGTAGTAAACTTTCGCCCTGCAAACTTTTAGTACTCTGAATGCTTATTTCCCTTTTTGAAGGGCTGGAGAGCAGAGAAATAAAGACTTCATGAGTTCCAGTTTGATTTCTGCAGTTCTTCACTCCTGAAGTAGTGGCCCCATGCACCACACCCAATCTCCTCCATCCAGTGCACATGTGGAGATAAGCCACCAGGGAGAAAACCACTGAAAATCAGACAATGGCACCTGCTGCTCTTGGCACCTCAGGGCACCCAGGGCCTCCGTGGCAATACACTCCATGCCCCACCATTTGGGGGCTTCATCATTTACCCTTTATAAAATTGATCCTTCTCTCTTTTGCTCCTCCAAACTGTTTCTCTCCCCTGATCTGTGTGGAAGCTCTTTTCCCATCCAGAAGACACCTGGCGACGGAGGCCATCTAGACAGCTCTTTTAGAGGCTGCTACTAGCCTGCTCTCCCCTTGATGATTATGGGCCCAAGATGACGCGTGTGACGAAGAACATGGCTGCTGCCTTAAATAAGGATGAGTAAGAGGGGTATGCACTGCTGGATCTTTTCTCGGCTCAACCTTCCAGGGGAAGCACGTCAAACGTTATCTAAGCGCATCCACATTCTTCAGGGACCTTTTTCACTCTGAATTGTTTCAGGGCTTTTCCTCCTCTCATAGCCTGCTCTTTGCTTGACATTCTTGGGCCGATTGACTGGCTACATATACTGCCTGGAAGCGCTAGGCTTTGGAAGCAATCTTCCTAATCTTGTTTCTTTGCTACCCTCTGGCATAGAAGGTCTAGATTTTCAGGTATTAAGAGCTAATAACTTAATTTGTTAATGTGGAGAGGCAGGAATGCTTGGGCGAGGGTGTAAAAAGATTAAAGACAATCCCTGCAGTGATTAGCCTTAAGACTCTATGGAGATCAACAGAGATGTGCCCACGGGGAATCCACCACTCAGTGCCTCACAGCTGGAAGCATCTCCTTCCCGGCTGATGTGCACATGGTGTTGTTGACTCTTCATGTGTAGTTTTGTTCATTAATGTTAGATCTTGACGGAGAGATTGCTGTTCTGCAGAACGTGTTTTCGGGCAAAGGTGAATGTTTCTCTTGAGTTTTAAAGGAAAGTGGTCAAATGTCTCTAATTCACAAGACGTAGTTGTAATACAAACATTATCTCCTACAGCACTGCACCACAAGCAAATGTTCCTTAGTGATGGACCACGGTCACTATTTTGGGTAGGCCTTCTCTGCAGCTCTGGGGTCCACGGGTGCTGCCAAATTATAATCACCGGTCTGGAATTTTAATCCTCAAAGTTTTAATGAGGCTGTACTGAGAACCACAAAGCTCCTTTCTGGAGAAGCAGCTTTTTCTTTTAAACGGTCAGCTACAGCCTGAAAGAGGACTGTGAACTGAGACAGCCTGACCTGGAAATGCTGTGAGACAGGTTAAGAAACAGGTAGCAAACACTTTTCCCTGCTGCTGCCTTTCCCCCTCCTCAGAGACGGGAAACCAAAGGAATAAGTACCTCTGTTAGGCTGAGGACAAGAGGAGTAGGCAGGCAACTGGGTGGTTTCACAGCAGATGCTGCTCCCTCAAGTTTTCATTCGATACATTTAAATTCTCATTAAGGGCTTGTCAAAAAGCATCCGGAAGCAGAGAATCTGGGTCAGTCTTCATTCTGCCCCTCTTTGATGTGGACTGTGCAGGAGCAATTAGGGAAGCTCTTACACCACCCTAACAGGAGGCTGGGATCTGGTTTTTGAATGCTCGTCTGTGCTGACTGACAGAACTCCTGCCCGCTGCAGGCAACCTTGCAGGCACCCTGAAACATCACAGGCAGCTGTGTCAGCCTCTTCCATCAGCTGCAGCAAGACACACAGTGGGAACCTCCTTGCAGGCTACTCCTGGTTTGCAAGGAGCTACCCTTGGAGCTGAGGGGTGGCTCTTAAAGCCTGGTGGGGTCCCCTCCAGAAGGTGTTGTTTTTCTGACAATACCCATCAGCAAATCTTTGACAAAACTCCAAGTCAGCCCTGTTATAATATAACAGGATCTCATGTCAAAATAAGATAAGGACTAAATGTTGGCCAGTGTTAAAATAAGTAGGCAGTGACTGGGGATAGATTTTTCAGGGAAATCAGACTGGAAGTAGTTTGTAGTTAATACATATCATATGCATTTGCAACTATAAAAAAAAAAATAAAAAGGCCTCTAGGTCAGGTACCAGCTCTCACCCCGAAGACGACGGGAAGATAAAATCCAACAGCCCTCTATTTCATTGTGGTTTGCAGAATTCAGTCCTCAGCAAAGTCCTGGTTTTCACCTTGCAGCAGTCAAACCCAAGCACTGCTGCAACCCACTGAAGAGAGACAGGTCACAGCAGAGCCCGTCACCCGAAGTATCTGAGCCACAGCTAGAGGAGGGGGAACCTCCAGGGTGCACACATGTTTTGCTGTTCACACATCCAGATGCAACACATGTGTAGTCCCAGAATGCAGTAGTGATATCTCTTAGGGTCGTGTGGATTCCAGTTCCTCCTCTGTCAAAATATGACCCCAGTAACAACCAAATCAGCATTCATTTAAAGAGAGCCTGCTGTGCTCAGGCAGCCTACCACCTCTCCAGTGGGTCAAGAGCTTCAGGAAGAGAACTACCTGCAGTCCACTGTGAAATCTTCACTTATTGATGGGCTTCATTGTCATTAACTGCATGGGTAATAACAGTGATATAGCTGAGCTTTAATTTTACTTGCTCTGCATGTATATAAATGGCAGCTGTCTTAGCAATAAACATCATTATTGGGCCTTAATGACCTTATGCAAATCCAACCAATCATCCTAAAGTCACAGCTGCTCAGCCAAGCCAAGCAGAAAATTAAAATATTTTCCATGAAACGACTGAGACACTTTCTCCACCAGGTACTTGGGAGAGAGGGAAATGACTTGACTGGATGCAGCAAACCATGCCTACAAGGGTGGATCCTTGTATGCCAGACATTTATGTTAAAGATAGGACTGTGCTTCATTTGCAAAATTAAAGTTATGAGCAGTTTGACATCTGTGTCAGTGCTGGGTAGAATTAGGAAGAAAATCTACTTTACCATGCTCAGGTAAAATGTAATAGGTTCCACTGCCTTTTATTTGGTTAAATACCGTCTAAGGTTCATTCAAATCTGAGAAGTCGTAGCAGTTAAGGAGACATGTATGTGAACAAGACAGAAATAAAGGAATTCTTACAGTTCCTACACATGGTGGCCCTTAAAAAATCACAGAGCCTTTCTGGAATATGAACAAACCTCTGGGGCAGTTCCTTGAAGCCCTTAACATCGTTACAAAGATGGGCACCAACTAGCCAGGGCTGCTGTCTGCCACAGAGATGGTGTCTCTCCTGCAACAGAGCTTTGGCATCTTCCTGGGCACGTACATCTCACGGGGGAGCTGGGGGAACACTAACGGTGCCCAGCCTCCCTCACCAGATAAGCCACCAAGCTTCCTCCAGTGCAAGAAGAGGACCATGACATGCCACTGCTCACTCCTGGTCCTCTTCCTTAGGCCCTGCGTGTGTCTGTGTGTGGGTACATGTTCAGCTGATGAGCTGCTCCCACGTGTCAGGCAATGGCGGGCAAGTCTCTGAGCCTTTGGAAACTGGTCCAGGCCTAGAGTTGGTGGCTCACCTTGGGGGCAGCTCACGCTTCCAGGGACAACTTGCCACAAGACAGATGAGTCGTGGGGATGGTGGCCACAGCAGACTGCTCTGGATGGTCCACACCTTGTGGGAGCCTCTCCTGTCCCATGACCAATGCACCAAACTGAAACACCTCTCATAAGACAGCAGCTCAAACCAGAGAAATTAAAAAGACTCCTCAGATTTTGTGCTGCATTAGCATCTGTCAATCTGTATGGAAAAGCAAGAAAAGCCAAATTCTTTTTGAATGTCTTGACAGCAGCCTGGGAAATCCTGACTTCTGAGAAGCTGAATATCCAGGACTGCCTTTGGTGAATCTGTGAAGGACCTCACTCTCTGGGACAGCCCTGACAGGGACTGATCTCTCAGGGCTTCTCAATTTCCCTTGACAAGGCAAGGCACAGGCTCTGTCTTCTAACTTTGCCGTTTATTATTTTAAGAACTCCTTGCTCAGCTCAGGTAATTACAAGGATCCTGCCACCTGCCTGTTCACCCTTGCTGGTCGTGATATCAATGAAGCATCATATATTAATGTGAGAGAGTGACACTGCCTTATTTGCATTCATCTCTATATTAAATTAGGCTGTAGATCCATCTATGACTTTCGGCAAGAAAGCCACTGCAGAGCCTCTGCGTGTTTCCTGGGAGACGTATCCCCATATGTTAAACTAAAGCAGAGAGCTAGCCTGGAGGATGAGGTGCTCACCTGGGACTGAAGCAATGCAGTCCTTGTTCTGCCCCCCAGCCCTATGGCCTAAGCTCGGGTAAATTAATTAAGCACTCTCCCTTCCTTGTATAGGAGATAAAAGAATTGTTTTACCCAGCAGCAGCACTGGAGAATAAAAGCAGGTTGGGACTACACAGGGCTGTAATCCTTCAGAAACGGGGGACCCACAAATATCACAGATACACGCTTACTGAGCTGTTGCACCACGTTCATTTCTCACTCATACCCACTTTGTTCACATGCAACTCTGCTCTGACAGGTTATTTAGGCCTTTTTTTGCCCTAGCGTTTATCAGCTTACCAGCATCCACTGGTTTTGTTTGCCGCTGCAAACCATTCCTGAGCCTGCCCAGCAGTGCTTGGAGGCCTCATTTTCACCAGCACCAATCCCACAGCAAAACACAGGGTTGTGCCTGAGCTAAGAAGATCAGAAAGAAGACTAGAAATCCCATAGCCAGGACCTGCTATGGTTTAGAGGGTGGCGAGTTCCTGGTGGGACATTGACCCACTCCCACTCTGTAATTCAGACACAGAATCAGCCCAGCAGGTCCAGCAGGAGGCTGGCCAGTCAGTCCTCAAACACTTCCAGCCCTCACCAGTGGGACGTTTTTCCCGGTGTCTCAATTGCATCTTTCTGGCTGCAGCCTTCGCTCATGTCTGAAGTCTGCCACGTGACTTGTGGCCACAGCCTTCCACACTGTGGGTCTTTTGGGGATACTCCTCCAATGCATTTCACACCTTCTCTGAGGTCATTTCATCTCAACCAAATCTCCCTCACCCCCTCAGTAAAATGTCCCACGAACCGGGCTCACAATCTTTCCTGTCCCTGAAGAAGACAGATCCTGCCAGAATTACGGAATTGTTGGAGTTGGAAGGGACCTCCAGAGATCATCTAGTACAAATACCCTGCCGAAGCAGGGCTGCCCAGAGCACATCCTGACGGCATGCAGGCAGGTCCTGAAGATCTCCAGAGAAGGGGACCCCACACCCTCCCTGGGCAGCCTGTGCCAGTGATGTCTCTCTACTGTTGACATGCTGGGGTCATGGCTGTCCCAGCATCCCAGGACACTATCAGTATCCAGCTCAGTCTCCTGACCATAATCTCCACTGAGCACCTCTTGGCAAAGACACCAGAGTCCCACGATGTAGCACTCAGGCTTGCTGGGGGCTTTGACCAATACTAAACACCCTCCCTGACTGAACTTACATGAAACAAAATATGAGCATGGCTCAGGGCAAAAAGAATCCAGGCCTTAAAATACATCTCTCCTGAAGCCAGTAATTGCCAAGCAGCTCTGATCTAATGGACTCACTGGGAGGAAAGCTTCCATGCAATTACCAGGCCCCTAATTTTACCACTGGTTAGCCATTCTCTGCAGAGTTCAACCGGCACTCTGGCTCCCGGTTCGTACATTGTGGACCAACTCAATTTATTCTCATTATTTCCCCAAGAATATTTGCTTTTTTAAGCAGCTCTTGATATTTTCATTACTGCTGCAGCAATCCGTCTCCGTGACATTCTCAGAATGGAAACAGTGGACACTCTCCAAACCTCAGGACAAAGCCAAAAATATTTCCCTGCTCAACTGGTACTCGTAATTGTCCATGAGTTATTCAGATCAGCGTGTCTTTTTAGCTCAGATTCCCGCAGAGCCAAGGCAGCAGGACCCCAAAGACCTGCATTTACAGACGTCTCCTGGACCACAGACAACTCTGTGCAGGACTCACAGCAGAATTCAAGGACAGCTGTAGATATGGTACAGGAAGGCTTGCAGAGGGTAAATGTTTCCCAATCTTCTCACCCAGGCCAGTTCTTGTCAGACACAAAACTAGATTTTGTGATTTCCCTTGCTTTTACACTGCAAATGATTTAAGAAAAAAAATCCTATCAATGGTAAATCCACAGTATTGATCTGTGTGTGAATTTTGACAGAGAGAACTTGACCTCAAAAGGTGACAGTGTTCAGAGCTGATTATGAACTAGACTTGATGCTGAGAAGAATCAATTTTGAACTCTTCTGATTGCCTCCCCTAGTTGTGTCCTATTATTGAACGTAGCTCAGTGAAGTAGGGTTTTGAAATGCTAATATAAAGAAAAAATAAATCACAGCAACTTCTATGATGGCCAGACCAGTCCAGGATCATTCAACATCCAGGGAGCAATCCTGGCACCTGATCTGCCCATCACACCAGTCTCCACCACATCTTACTGAAGCAAAAGATGGTCTTCTGTCAGTACTGTCACGTTGTCCCTGGGCTTGAGAGGAGCTTCCTATAAACACCTCACCAATGCCAAAACCCTTCCTGTGCCCACACAGCCCATAAATCACTCATTATGTGTTAAGCAGCTGGCTTGTTATGTCCACATTGCTGGTCCATCAGTTTCCTTGTGCTTCCCTGTCTGCCTGCCCAGTCCCTCCTGTTGTCTCCTGTCACAAACTCTGACCATCAGCTTTCAGGCTCAAGATCTATATTCTGGCTCTGTATTTGTGCCACACACAGTACCATGGAATTTTAATCCACATCTGAGACTGCTAAGTGCTATCACAACAGCAACAAAGACTTTATGAGGTAAAAACCCCAAAACATCAGTAGGTCCAATCTCACTGGGGACTTTGAGGGAAAAAACCCAAAACATCAGTAGGTCCAATCTCACTGGCCTCACTGTGCAGTTTCTGGTTTGACTTAGATGCAGATGCCAGGCCCCTGACACCACAAAGTCTAGGCTTGCGTGCCTCACCGGACAGAAATGATGCAAGCAGCCCTGCTTCAAGCTAAACATTTATTAGCCACTTTGATAAAGTGGCGCCCAGTGCAGGAATACTGATTTCATGGAGGCTGTTAGCCTAGTTCTGGGAAATGAAGTTACTTTGGGAAGAACAAAATGCTGGCAAAGCTCATCAAACCTCTGCAAAAGGAGACCAAAAGGGTTATGATGTAACAGGTACCTCTGACAGAACTTAATTCACCATGCACAGGTTGATGCTGTATAGCAGCGTCGTGGAGAGAAGGCACGACGCTCACAGAGAACAGGACAAAGTCACACAGAATCACACGGGGTTGGAAGGGACCTCTGGAGATCATCCAGTCCAACCCCCTGCCAGAGCAGGTCCACCCAGAGCAGGTTGCACAGGAACGCGTCCAGGCGGGGGTTGAATGTCTCCAGAGAAAGAGACTCCACCACCTCCCTGGGCAGCCTCTGCCAGGGCTCTGCCACCCTCAAAGTGAAGAAGTTCCTCCTCATGTTTAGGTGGAACTTCTTATATTCCTTTAATCACCTTCAGTGTTTTCTGGCTAACAAACAGACTGTGTGATTAACACAAACCATGCTTGCTTGCACAATGGCTAAAAAATTTGCCATAAATTCTCAAGTCCCTGATTCCTCAGATAACAGAACTTGTGTTAAAGGGAGAGTTGGAGAGGAACTTAATTTGCTTTATCACTCAGAGTCGCTCTGTTGCCTGCCAGTGCCCAAACACCCCAGCTGAAAACCCCAGGGAAAAGGAGCACTCTGCTGCTTTTACAGTGGGTGAACATCCTCCTTGTTTGCTCTGTTGAAACACACAGAAGGATGCAAGGGGCCCGTTCAGCTGCCTGCCCACACAGCAGCAGGGAAGGAGCTGAGGCAGTGGGTACCTTCTGCTGCTGCCTCTCCCCTTTGAGGACCCTTGGGCAGCATCTCTATATTAACTGATGCCTCTCTGTCCTGAAACTCCATCCATGTCTTTCTGCCCTGTCTGCAGTCTGAGCTGTTTACTGACTGCCCAGCTCTCTTGTAGGACAGTGGGAACAACACCACCAGCATCCTCCCTCTGCTCTTCTGATACTCGGCGTTTCACGTACACAAGGCCATGCCAGCAGCTCTATGTTCCCATCAGGACCACAGTCTTGACTTCTGGGACAAATTCTGTCTTCAGTGGAAGTCTCAGTGATGGATCCTCGTCTGGCTTATTACGCTGTCCCCTTCTTGCTTTCAAGTCTGCAACACACTTCTATCAGTGAAAGACCAGGCTCACAGTCACTAGAAAACATTGCCAGCACAAAAAATAACATTGTCTACCACACTACAAGAGCAGCATACAGTCCCAACAGCTGGCATGAAGTTCTGCTTAAACTACTTCTCCACAGTTTTACATGTCTTCCACTGATGGCCACAAACCAACGAAGAAAAAAAACCAACATTCCAACTCTCCCCTCCCAAAACTCCTCCACAATCCAGAAGAAAGAGAAAAAAGCTCATGAACGCAATCATCAAGCCAAAGGTCAGTAACGACTCCAGTCTGAAGTACTTGTTGTCAGTGAAATTAAAGCTTAAAAGATTAAGAAGCATGCAAGCTGAGTGACAGAACTTGTTTAAAAATAGATTACAAAAGTCTCAGTCTCTTCAATAAACAATGTCCTACCTGGTTATTAAATCTCTGTTCAGTTTCCTCGTCTCAGCTCTTTGCTGTTTGTAACACCTATTTCTTAGGTATATTTTCATATTGGCGTAAAACTGAGTGCAAATCAGCTGCTGATTCGGAGAGGCATCCCCAGCTTACACAGAGGTTTACTGTAACTTGGACAGAGAAGAGCCTTCAGAATTTAGTTTATTTTCTCAGGGAAAAGAATACCACTGGAGCAGGAGGCGGTGCAGGTCAGATGGGTTGAGGTGGTCTTTTTTTACTCCCAGTATACTGTGGAATGACACCTGGACACCAACTAGAGCCCTTGACAGAAGAAGTGATTGGAAGAGACTCTAAAAACCTAAGAACATCTCTGGCCACAACCCCGCATCCATGGTTCCCTGCTCCACTCAGAGCAGCCTGCCTTGTTCCAGGGAAAGGTGAAATAGAGAAACTGGAACTCAAATGAAAAACACAGCAATTAAGTGGCAATTAACACATCAAGCTATGCAGATCAAGAATTACTGTTTAATGCTGGAGTGACTTGCAACTCATGGTTACACTGCTTTCACGCAAGCGCTTTTCACTAACCTCTTCTCATCTTCCATCCTCTTCTGCAGCCCTGCAAAAGGCGGCAGTTTAGTGCTGGATGAGGGCAGAGGGGGACTGGGTGATGTGCAGGAGAGAGCAGCAGAGCTGCAGAAAAGAGGAGAATCTGGACAGAGGAATTTTGAAAACTGAACAAGCTCTGCTTGTGCTGGCTTGAGTGAGAGCTGAATTAAGCAAGCATTGACTGCTTCCGAGAATCCCACATCCTTGGCGCCAAGAATGACAAGAGGGCAGTGGAAGGAGGGGAAAATTGTGAAGCACAAACATGGGAGTCAAAGAGAAGACAGGACACAGAGACTGAGGCTTGGAGGGGACCCTGGGCTAAGGTCAATCTCCCCATACGCAGTCGGTTTACAATCATGGAAAAAGCCTAATACAATCCATCACAACGCAGACAGCAGATTCCATGCCTGTATCTCTTCCCTGCTATCTAGCAAGCATCCCCGTGAAATGTCACTGAAATTCTGTCTGAAGGGCTGAGTCTGCTACCATCTCATCTCTTGCAGCCTTCTCTGACTTTCTCGTACCCTCTCTCTTGGCCACTAGAAAGCAAAACAGCCACAGCAGCTAAATAAACAATGCTTGGGTTATGTGACTTAGCTGCACAGTTGAAAGAATATATATTAGTGTCACAGGCACGTGGACAACCAAGGAAACAGCTACACAAACACATCCAACCTGCGCTACATCAGCATTTGAGGAGTGAGGACAGTCCTTAAGATATTTCCATATGCTAAAACCATCTACGGCTTATAAGTTGTAGCTACTACCTTAAGGCAAAACTTCCTCGGGGTGTGCGTGCACATAAAACATCAGCAGAACAATGCAACATGATGGAAGAAGAAGGAAAAGCTTCTGAGGCTCACCACCACCGCCACGTGGGCTGCATTCAGCCATCCACAAGGGTAAACTTTACCTACATCTCTAAATACGCCTTGGTCAGAGATTTCAAAACACACCAGAGGCTGAGTTCTTCAGCTTCCAGAGTCCCAGTTTGAGATATTTTAAAGAGAAATCTGATTTTCAGAGTGTGGATGCTCGTTTAGAAAACCCAGCCTTTCCAGGCCATTGGGTTGGCCATCAAAAACACAGGCTGCCTGCACTGATTGTCACTTTTGGAAAAGTGGTCCTCCTGTGCCAAGGATAAAGACCTCAGGAGATTTCATCACTCATATCAGTGACAAGAGACAGAAATAAAAAAAATAAATCCCTCCAGTCCAGAATCCTTATTGGTGACCTGCAAAGTGTCATCAACACTAATTGGGAGAGAAAATCAAGTCACTTTCAGACTACTGAAACACACATTTCTACTTTTTAGTAACAAACCATGGCATGACTATTTTTCACATAATCTAGAACCACCTTGGTTCTGAAACAAATTAAAAAAACACCATCTTTTTAGGGTCTGATGGGTAGAGGCGTCTCTGGCTTGTACTGGATTTGAAACTTTTTCAAGTTTTCAGCACTGTTTAAAAACAAACAAGGCAGACAAAGGGTTTATGATACTTAACACTAACAGAAATGTCTTTATGATTGTTTAAAGCAATTTTGCTCGTTTGCAGTTGTTAATCCTTCCCTAGAGCCTGTAACACACACAACTTGAGCTCTGGGCTGGCGAACGACAGCCTCATGGTTAATCTCCCCAATCTGTTGACATTATTCAAACCAATCCATTTTCCAACCCAACTTGGTCCTTTCTGGCCGGGCCACAAAGCAAAAAGGAGCACAATGATACACTAAAGCTGATTTTCATCTACATCAACTGGTTTTTAGCAGGAGAGTAGCTCTTTAGGGGCATTACAACACTACCACAGTTATTTGGAAAGCCCTAAAGCGAGGCGTAAGAGCAGACGGTATAAACAAGTTGTGTGGCTTTTAGACACCCATCTTACAAGCAGCTCATCCTGCAGAAATGAGCTTGGCTGCGACTGCTTGTAGGACTCGGGCTCCAGCTACCAAGGTGGTAAATTCCTTAAAAATTTCAAAATTAAATACATAAATAAAGAAAAGGAGTGGAAGCTTTTCTAATTACTGCCTCGCTTGAGGGCTTCTGGCAGCCTGCTCCCAAGCTACCTCAGACTGATGGCTAAGCATTAAGCACTTTTCCCCTTCCCACAGCACCAGTTCCCACCAGCACCTTCCCACCTCAGCCAGGGCAAGAGCCAGGTAGCTCTCAGCCGTGCACCAGCGAAACCTGAGTGGCTACCTACAGGCAGGGTGGCCAACATCTCCATAGTCCTTAACACCCATTTCCAGCAGGCTCCGAGAGTGGACAGGGAAGGCTCCTACTCCAAAGGCAGAGGTGACAAGGACCATAGGAGCGTGTTGAATCGACGTGCAGAGCTGCCTGAGACCTGCTTGGTGTTTGGAGCAAGGAGAGCACGTGGGCATGGGGGAGCTTCCCATTTTAGACTTGCCATGCTGGGTAATGGACCCTTTTTGTAGGCATTTTAATGACTTCAGAGACACATCCAGAAGGAAGCCTCTTGTGGTGGCTGCGACTCTACTGGGATTACAAACCAGGGATGGTGGGGTTCTCGAGCCGTGAGCAGACTAAGGGCAGATACGTTGCAAACCCTCCAGAATGAACTGCCCATGGGGTATACTAAGTCTGCAGCTTGCAGAGGAGATGAAAACAGCAAAAAATGTGATTACCCTGGTTCTAGAGCAGGCTCCTGTACCTTCAAAAGTGCCTCCCTGGCATGGAGAAGGTTAGTCAGGTGGTTTCAGGTCAAGGAGCCACAGAGCAGAAGAGTGAGGAGAGGGGATCTGGACCACACTGAGTCTGGGGCAAAGCCAGATGCTTGAGAGCGACAGCTATGGGGTAGATCCATGACCCAGGGGAAAAATGTGCCTGGAGAAAACTTTGCTCTCAGGCCTCAAGAAACTGGGGGGAGAAGGCTAGGAGACAAACTGAATGGAAAGAAACCTGGAGTGCTTAAAGGGTGCTTAACAGGAACATCATTGTGCTAGCAAAAGCACGCACTAGATGTTAGGAGATGAGGTAGTTATGTCGCTTGCTTAATTCAGGTCAAGAACAAGGCTAGGGATAAAGCCAGGCCTGATGACAGGGGTGTTTTGTTGTGTGTTCCCTTACAGAAGGTGGAACATGAGCTGGGGCCTAGAAGAAGAAAAGGGTCTTGTATGGCTAAAGCAGCTGAACGCTCCCAAGGAGAGATGGACTGTACAGACATTGAGATGTCCACTTAAACCAAGGTCAGCCCAGCAAGGAAACCTTTGTGCAATGCTGAGGTGGAGCAGCACAAACAGCATCTGGAGTCAGAGGGAGCTGCCCTCTGAACAAAGAACATGCCACAGGATACCATACGTTCAGGGGAAAAAGCGGGCCCATGTCAGCTCTAATTGGCCCCTAAAATGACAAGTTATTCTTTTGTATTTAATCTCTCTGTGCTTTGTTTCCCCACCTTTGAAACATCCCTTCATCTCACAGAGGTTTGGGGAAAATTAATTAATTGTTCATCAACTGCTCAGATACAATAGCGATGAGATCGGCAGAAGTTCAAGAGGAAATTAATAATTCTGCCTCTGTAACAGGGCTTGAATAGAGCCTGGTAAATAAGGCAGAAGGGCACACACTGAACAATGAAGAGAAAACAAAATAATGAATAGCTGTTCATTAAGTGAGCAAAGTCCATTCTGTGCACTAAGGGAGGCAGTGACCCTGCGGAGAAACCAGCATGGGATCCTGTAATTAAAGACTGTATAATAATGCATACGCACCAGGGGGGCAAATTAAGGTTGCACAAGAAACCTTAACGCTGCTATTTTATAACTTTTCAATGTTTGATTTTCAACCTTAACAATGCTCTTTTAATGCAGTTTTTAGGTGCGTAGTATCATATAGAAGTGTGGGCATCGTACTTTCCTTTTCCAGTTCCAGCAGTGGGATGTCTATTCTCATTTATTCTGAGAAGCGTGCACTTAACAGCCATTAACAGCTTAGAAAAATAATCAATTAAGAGTTGGTGTTCAAGTAAATTCATACCATTTTTTGGGGGGTTTGTTTTTTTTTTTTTTAAACCAAAAAAAAAACAACAACTTTTTTAAACAAAGTGCCAAATCCAGTATTTTCTTAAGCCAAGGAGTAATACATGCAACATAGCACATACATACTACAACCTTATTTAGAAATAAAACAAATCCTACAGAGGGGCTGGTCAATATTTGTTAATGCCACGTTTAACCAGTCAAAAAAACAAGCAAACAAATAAAAGGGCTTTCTCACGATACTGAACAGTTCTGCAAAAATAAAGATTGCTTGTGGAAACGCTCTGGAAGTCCCCTGCAGGTTTTAGTTCCAGGTTTCCCAGCCCATGGGCAACACAGCGCTCCTACGCACTCGGCCACCAGGCAGCCACCCCAAAATCCCCAGCACCAAGATATTTCATAGAATCATAGAATTGTCCAGGCCGGAAGGGACCTCCAAAGGCCATCTAGTCCCACCCCCCTGCAGTCAGCAGGGACACCCCCAACTAGACCAGGTTGCCCAGGGCCTCGTCGAGCCTCTCCTTGAATATCTCCAGGGAAGGGGCCTCAACCACCTCCCTGGGCAACCTGTTCCAGTGCTCCACCACCCTCATCTCCACCACCCTCTCCTCATCTCCAATCTAAATCTGTTCCCCTCCAGCTTGAAGCCATTTCCCCTCGTCCTGTCACTGCAGGCCTTTCTAAACAGGCTCTCCCCGGCCTTCCTGTAGGCTCCCTTCAGGTACTGGAAGGCCGCTATTAGGTCTCCCCGGAGCCTCCTCTTCTCCAGGCTGAACAACCCCAGCTCCCTCAGCCTGTCCTCGTAGCAGAGGTGCTCCATCCCCCTGATCATCCTTGTGGCCCTCCTCTGGACCCTCTCCATCAGGTCCATGTCCTTCTTATATTGAGGGCTCCAGACCTGCACACAATACTCCAGGTGAGGTCTCACCAGAGCAGAGTAAAGTGGCAGAATCCCCTCTCTGGACCTGCTGGCAACGCTTCTTTTGATGCAGCCCAGGATGGGATTGGCCTTCTGGGCTGCAGCTGCCCACTGCCTGCTCATGTCCAGCTTCTCGACCACCAGCACCCCCAAGTCCCTTTCCTCAGGGCTGCTTTCCAATCCCTCACCCCCTAGTTTGTATTGGTGGCGAGGATTGTTCCGGCCCAGGTGCAGAACCTTGCATTTGCTCTTGTTGAACCTCATGAGGTTCACCTGGGCCCACCTCTCCAGCCTGTCCAGGTCCTTTTGGATGACATCCCATCCCTCTGGTGTATGGACAACACCACACAGCTTGGTATCGTCCGCAAACTTGCTGATGGTGCCTTTAATCTCCCTGTTTCCTCCCCCAGCTCTGAGCTGAGCAGCCCAGGAGGGAACAAAACAGCCCCATCACCAAGTTATGGCTTACTGAGCGCTGCCGACCATGCTGCTCTCCATCCATCTCCTGGACTGCCAATATCTCCAAGCAACCCAGCACCCAAACAGCAGCTCCTGGCATCAGGTACCAGCCAGCAAGTGGGACCCCAACATGTTACCACAACTGCAGCTGCAAATTGCCATCATATAAAAGCTCCTGCTGGAACACCGCTGCTACTGCTGGCAGGTTTTACAGGAAAGTGAGGGTGAAATTACCTCCACCACCTCTGCAATGCCCTTTGAGGAAATTGGTGGTGTGATCATCTTGAAGTTGTCCCCGCTCTGCTGGAGACACACCACATGTAAAACAGACCAAGGGGGACCAGCATACCAACCCTTCTTGTCCACCCTGGCAATTTGCAGCAGCCACCTCCTGACAGCAGAGCATTTAATGATGGGTTTTGGTGAAGGCCACATGAGCATCGTCACATTGAAACTGTCACAGGTGCAAGTTTAATTCTCTGCTTTTCTCCTCTCACCTGACAAACCCCAAAGCCCTCCAACCTCAAACTGAGATGCCCGAATGTCTCTTTCCAGGGCAGGAGTCTCAGAAAAGCAACCTTGGGGGAGATTCACAAGACAGCAAAGTTTGGCTGCTAAATCCCTGTCCATTCACTCGCTGGTCACATCTGAAAAATTAGAGGACTTCAACTGTTGACTTCACAGGTTTGAGCTCAAAAGAGAAAACCCTGCTCTAACTGAGCTAAAGCACAGCAGCTTAGACCCATGGCCTGCCTCCAGGCTCAGCTGGCCCATTACAAGGCAACTCAAAACCAAGATCCAGGTCCCCAGAAGAATTAAAATCCAACTGCCAACCAAATTTAGAAGCTGTATTAGTGCATTACAGAGACATTATTGATAATAAAACCAGATTCCTATTAATACTAACACAAGACAAAACAATGAATCCCACCAGTAAAAGTGAATGACTTATTGGTGAAGTGCTGGGAGTGGGAAAAAATGAAAAGCACAAACCAGAGTTTTATCTAGAATATTGGAAATATTTAAATGGAAGTTTCCTATTTGCTCATTTAAATCATGAGTCCAAGCAGCAACACCAATTATTCCAATTCTCACCCACCTTCTGTGGGCTAAAATGCAGCAAACGGAGGTTAAGCAACTTGACGAAACAACATGAAAATCAGCAGCAAAGTCAGGGAAAACAAAGGTGGGACAAATCAGTCCAAATCTCAGTTCTTGGCTTGAAAGAGACTTACAGACCACACTTAAGATGACTTACAGCAGCCAGTCTCCCCTGTGAACTTCTGAAAGCTACCACGCCTGGAAGGCTTCTGAAGGCATTTGCAAGATCATTTCAGCTGGGTTATATCCTTCAGAAACAAACAGCTCCCACCTGTACACAGTCTCTTGAGAAGACTGACATTCTCCATCAGCCCCTAAACTCTAGCGAACCTCTTCCACTATGATTTATAGCTAGTTTTTTTTAGCAGGTTTGAGGCATGCAATCAATACCGCGGAGAGTACAAATCAGAAGAATTAGCTCCTCTGCCATCGTGCTGAACAGTTAATCGTCTGCATTTGCTTAAAAAAAGCAACCTGAGCAAAAAGTCCTACTGGTCACAGAAGAACACCTCTGGGGAACATGGCTTCATGCCCTAGGAAAGCTTTGGTCATTAAAAATTGGCCTGAATCAATTGGGCTTTCACAGTAAGAATTACAGTAGAAACCTCTAACATATTGAGTAGGCGTGGCTTCCAGGTGCATGTTCCCATGCAAATCAAGGGAGCTTAGGTGCCTAAAAAGTACCACTGTGGGCTTTTCCTGAAGCCTCCCCGTAGTGAAAATGTTCACCTTCATCCTGAAAAAGTTCACTGCTAATGCAAATAAAATTGGATTGCAGACTTTCCAAGGAAAGTCCAATCTCTCTGCATGTGTTCTCATACTGACCAAGCGACACAGGCCCCTTAAGTTCTTCCTCCAGACCTAGTTATCCTATTGCCCTGCATTGATAATGTCATCCTGCTTCTCCTCTTTACAAACAAGTCTGCACAGTAACATTTGAAAGAACATTTTATGAGACTGTAAAAATACTGGGCATGCTGGCAAGTGCCAAGGTGAATGCAGATTCAGATATTTAATTATACAGTCAATCATGTCTGCAATTCAGACAGCAGCTCAGCTCTCACAACTTAATTACTTTAATTTCTGATTAATAGCTTGTGTTGTCATAAGTAGTTTGACGTGCTGGAAAACAGTCAGAACTTATACTAGGAATGGATAGCCCTAATGCTAGTGAGGAAAAAAGTTAGGGCATCCTTGGAAGTATTCAAAATCTGACTGGACAAGGCCCTGAGCAACCTGATCCGACTTTGAAATCAGCCTTGCTTTGAGTTGGGGGAGGTCAAGGTGGTGAGGGCTTTGGATCAGAGACCTCCGAAGATCCCTTCCCATATAAAGCACTCTGTGATTCTGGATATATGAGATAAAATACAAGCAAAGGCTGTATCTTTCTTATACAACTTCATAAGTCATGCCAGTCACCAACAGTGTTGTGCCAGCTCAGCACATGTATCTGAAACTATCTTGCACAAAGACAGCATCTTTTATGATGCTCCAGAAGTGTCATCATTCTTTCAGAGGCATCTTGGATGGCTGGCTGAAGTGCATTTTTACCAGCCAGAGGCACAGACATCTCCTGGTTCCTTTGGTCTAAAAGAGCCAGATACAAACGTCACAACACATTTTTTCAATAGCTACCAAGAGGAGGTGTTAAGTAATCAACTTTTATTCCTTTGACCACCCACATATCTTGGGCAGCTTAAAACGCCTGAGTTGACATTTGCTGTTCAGCTTTTCATTTCAAAAATGCATGAGGAATAGCGTAGGGCCCTATTAAAAAGAACAAACCCAGAAAAAATTGTGGCAAGGTTGCGAACCTGGCAGCTGATTTCACAGTGCAGCCAAGGCACAGGGTGAAGCAAGAACTGTTAGGAATCATTAAATGCTCTTACCTGTCCTGCAAAAAGCCCACACACGCCAATAATACAAAGAATGTTAAATACAGCCGAGCCTACGATGGTTCCAACGCCTACGTCTCCTTTTGTGATAAAAACACCTGAAAAACAAGTTCAAGGCAAGCTGTGTAAATTGGAAGAGCAGAATTTTTCCACAAAAAATTGCAGACCTCACACCCCATTAATGAATCTAAAGGCACGTACCAGTTCTGCCACTTTTTCTCATATTTAATAGGGCAACTTTCAGAGAAAGGTGCTAGGGTGAATAAAGGTGGTAGAACTTGCTTTCTGAGGGTTCCTGGATAGCTTGTCTAATGAAAACCAAATACCTTAGACATGTCTAAGTCACCAACCTCCTGGGTCTTCCAATCCAACATTATGGCAGTGGACATCATAAAAGACAGCAATCTCTGGGGGAGGAGCTGGTGGGACACAGACCTTATCGCTCTCTACAACTACCTGAAAAGAGGTTGTGTGAGGTGTGGGTCGGTCTCTACTCCAAAGTAACAAGTGATAGGACAAGAGGAAATGGCCTCAAGTTGTGCCGGGAGAGGTTTAGTTTGGATATTAGGAAAAATTTATTCACTGAAAGGGTTATCAAACATTGGAACAGGCTGCCCAGGAAGTGGTTGAGCTGCCATCTCTGGAGGCATTTAAAAGATGTGTAGATATAGTGCTGAGGGACATGCTTTAGTGGTGGACTTGGTAATGCAAGGTTAACAGTTGGACTTGATGATCTTAAACGTCTCTTCCAACCAAAATGATTCTATGATTCTATGACCCAAATGTGCAGGAAACTATCTCCCATAAGACACCCCCTCGCCAGTGCTCTGCTCTTCCCCATATCCTCATCCCTACCGGCTTCAGTAGGCAAGCAGAAGCTGCCTAGCGACTAGCTACTTGCAAGCTGAATGATGCCTCTCAGGATGAGTTATGGAGCTACATTACAAGCTCCTTTCAGAGCTCTTCTGTCAAATTTGGTTAAAATTGGCCAATGAGGTTAACGGCGAGGGAGACAATCTGACAGACACATGCATCATGGTACTACACAAAATTCTTTCCTTAGGAAGTCAGCCTAAAAATAACACTCCATCTCCTGCTAGCTGTCAGTCTGTTTAAATTCACCACTTGCTTCTAAAGTTCCAATAGTATTTAACCGGCCAGTGTAGTTTAGATATTTTTTTCCACTTTTTTCTTTTCCCAGAAACATATTACACAGAAGTGGTCACCCACCAAGTGACACTCGGTATCCAGTGGATGACACGACAGCAAGATAACCATCTGACCGTTAGGGCTTCTCTAAGCTGCCTGAAGGAATCTGTTTTTATTTTCACCCTGCTACTGCGCTATCCTTAACTGGAATACAATCCCAACTTGGTCCAATTTAAGTTCCTACATTTTGAGGCTTTGCTCGTGCAATGGGAACTCTCTGCAGAGCATGCAGCTTTGCGTGAATTAATTTGTGCTCTGCATCTGATAGCTGTGACTGAAATAGAAGTATCTCCTAGAGAAAGTATCTAAGCTGAAAATAATTCTCCTCAGTGATGAAGAGCCCACCTGAACCTCTCAAGCGCTGCTCTGATGATCACCTACCAATAGAGATGTGGATGTGTAACACAGCAAGAACACTCTCCCCTTGTGCCAGGTAGCATATGCACGGTATAATTTTAAGGACTGTTGAATCCCTTGGTCCACTCCCATAAGCAGAGAGTTGCTTTGGTAGTGTGATGCTCTGACCAACCTGTTTCTGCCAGAAAGCATTTCAAATCCTCTTCTCCTCCCTACTCTGGCTTCCCCAGAGGGAAGTGGTGTTAGAAGACTAACCAGAGTGGAGGTGATGGCAGAGAACCTGCAGCTGAGGACACAAGGAGTTCACCCGGGTACCAACCCAAGAGGCTGGAGGTGCATCCTTTCCCGCTAGGTCCTAGAGATGGCGTGGCAGATGGTGTAGGAGGGTGGAGAGGAGGGGAGAAGGCTGCAGGTGCAGAGCTCCAGGCTGTGCTACAGCGAGGCAGATTCACAGACAGTTAAGATGAACTGCCGACCGGCCCTGGTTTGATGGGGTCAGATCAAACCACTTCCAAGGCAGCCCTGCTGTGGGATAATGGTATTTTTTTCAGAGCTGATTCCCCACAATGAGTCCTATGCGTGCCCACGAGGGAAGGGCCGGGTATTATAACAAATGTTACAGGCATCCCCATTTCAACTCCGAAAAGCAGCCAGGGAAACGTGGAGGTTTCAAGAAGAAGCAGCAGCAGGTTAGTTACCTATGACAGATGTAAACAACTCAGGAGCAGAGCTTCCCGCTGCCATGAAAGTTGCCCCAGCCACATCTTCGCTAAGATGCAAGCGCTGCAGAAAAACAAACACATCAGAGTCATTGATTAGAACACTGACAGGCTGAAGGAATTCAATCAGAAACATTAATCTGTCCACCAAGAGCGGGAAACTGCCAGTATCTAAAAAGTTTTATGTTTATTTAAAGTTTCAGTATAGGGGAAAAAGTCATCACAGGTGTTGGCTACTTAAGTTGGCATATCCTTCTAGAGACGGCAGGTTGCAGCTGTGATAGCCTTTAGAGAGGAAAGAAAGAGCAATACTTTAGACAACAACGAGGCAGTTTCATGAGTCACAGCTCTTGGTCTCCTCCACGACCCCCAACAGTACACACCTTATCTCAACTACTTTGGCTTGTAAAGGGCAGGGCTGGAGCTCAGGCTTGGTTCACCTCCAGTCACCTTCCCTGCCACCATTTCAGTCTTGGACATTTAACCTCTCTTCAACCCCTTTTATTTGGACCCTCGAAGATACTTACCTCCTACGGCCTTCCCCTAGCAGCGCCCAGGGGTTATCTAAAACGGGATTTCTGGAAGGGAAAGGACCCACTCCTCTATGAAAACTTCATCGGCATATGCTGTTTCCAAAGATTTACTTGGTTAATTACTTCCTTTATGTTTTCTGCCTTCCCACTGCTCCATCTGCACAAGTCACTGTTCAGCAAACGCGACGAGGCTGTTAAAGACCACATGCCTTGCTGGCACCTTCCATGGTTTAATGTGTAGCTAAAAAAAAAGCCACCCCCCCCCCTCCATACGGCCATAAACTGCTGAGCTGTTACTACCCAAAGCTGGCTTGCTCACACGTGTGCGAGTCAGCGGCTGCCACCGTACGAGCAAGGGGAAGACAGCCATGGGTGGTGGGGACATTTCTCCAGCAGAATCAGCTGTTTGAAGCAGCACATCCAGACTGGCAGGCAAAAGGAAGCCTTCCTCTTCCCCCTGCAGCAGCGCGAGGTTTCTCTACGACTTCATCGATACCAAAGGACATTTTCACAGACACAAGATTGCAGGAATCCTCCCACCAACCTTATCTGGATTGAAGATCCCACAAAGGATACTCTAGGCCTGTAAGAGAAGGCAATTCTATCCACTCACCCTACATATATAACAAAAAATCTTGTACATATGTTACAGAGACAAGGAAAAAGGAAAAACTGTGCCCTTGCTGGGAATGCTTTTTAAGCAGGAGACCACGTCATCGTTGTCCTGCTATAAAAGCCTGTGGAACCTGATTAAACACAGTCTTATAGAAAATTATTTTAAATAGGATTAAAACCATCGTAGAAGAAGTTCATAGGACCAGAAGGAGATACCCAAAGGCCAGTTTCTTCTGCAGGAAACATAGAGACAGTCATCCTACAATAGTCAGTCTGCAACTCAATGGTGCCTTTTGGAAAAAAAGGCCATCGGCCAAGGAAACCAGCTGTGCTGACTTTCTGTGGGCATGTTTTAATTTAAAGCTATAGTAGATTCCCTCGAGGATGGTTCCTAGCTAATTTATTGTAATACATATGATGATTAAGTTAAGACAATAGAGCAGAAAATACAGCACGCTATGCAGGAGGCAAAAAAGTATTCTCTGGTATTCGCAGACAAATGTTTGTAATTGCCGTATGACATGAGTTGCGTCATGTAAACACTCCGAAACACCAGTAACAGAGTAGCTGGGCAAATGCAAGGACAAGCTGTTTTAGAAGACAAATGAAAATCAGAGCTTTATTGTAAGTACATCTGAAGTAAGACAGAATGTGAATGCCTACCATAGCAAGCGTTCTGGAACAAATTCTCACCTCAACGCACACATTTGGGAGCACAAATGCCTTGTTGGTTTAACTCAACAACCGATTTCCAAACAAAATGAAGCTGAGCCAGAAAAAAAGGCATTTATTTTAGAATTAGTGCATCTAAACTGTGAGCAATTGTAGAATAACTATTGGTTGATCTCCAAGACCAAAAACGCCTTCGGGCAGGAGGTTTGAATTCTTTTGTGCTGGATACAACAGTGGTAGTCATATTACTGATGGTAGATCTTTGATCAGCAGCAAGTCATTACCATTTACGGTTGTTTGCATGCTAAGCACATGACATGTACTGCCATACCCAGTACAACCTCTTAGATGTGAGTTCCTGCCAAGGGGCTCTCTCCCCCTACCCTCTTGTGATTATTTTTTTGTGAGTTAACAAACAAGTGAACCCTGAAAACATCACAGGTGTTAATGCCTCAGGTGATGGAGAAGGACTTAGGTGGTCTTCTCCCTCACAAAGTAGCCCTGGTTCTCCAAGCCAGCCTACTTATTTCACAGGTTCTTTATGTGAGGAGAATATTAGTTGCTGTGAGCAATAGTGGTAGCATCTGCTGTCTTTGGGCAGTGATAAAACCTTCCTTTTCCTAGAAAAATAGGCAAGAGTGGATACTACTAGAGGCTGCAGAGGCCTTTGAGAAGTGACCCGAGCCTTTTCCCATGCATTCTTGAGTGCTAACATCAAGGACAAACCACAAAAAGCTGGATGTTTTGAAGACAAGCCATTCTGGACTGATAAAATCCACAGTATTTGGATCAGGAAACGGGAATGTGTATTTCTTTTGCTATCATCTAATTACAGAATGGCTTAATTATGGATAAAATACATAAATAAAAGGACTTGAATGCCCCTAAAGGTCACCTGTGGGGTGAGAAAAACCTTTTTTGGGAGAGAATCAAGTAGAAGCAATAGGAATAGCAAAATTATGATCCATTTACATAACCCGTTTTGATAATCTCTAATGACACAGTACCCTTCTTCTTGACAGTAACTTCTTAATACATATATGTTAGATCTAGGGTTCTATCACTAAGTTATCTCTTTCATGCACAATTGAATAAAACCTGTTATTATCTTATTTTATTGATGCTGTTGGGTAACACAATGGTTCAGAATAGTTAACGCGTGAGTTGTTATGCAGCATTGAGAAGACCACAAATAACCAGAAAGTAAAGATCTGGTCAAGTGAAAGTAGCCTTCTAGAGCCCAGGGGCCGGCAAATACTATGTTAAAGTCACACAGGGAGGGTGCTTGCTTTTTAGACATCAGATGCCTGTAGAAGCCCAAACATATCTGCAAATTTGTTTAGAAGAACAAATAGCACCTTAATTCTGACACTTGTACCTCTATATCCAAACTTTTGGGGCAGGTGGAGGCACGCACAGATCCTACACCTGTAGAAAGCTAATGACAGCAAAAGGAGAGGGACTTCTCCAGCCTGTGAGCCTCTCATTTATGATAACTAAGTTTACCACCAGGAAAGTTAGAAGGCGTTAACACCGTGCATAGTATTTCCTATCATCATTTGTAAACACAGTCAAGGACCAAGACTTCTACTGACCAGTGCAGGAAACAGAGGTGCAGAGAAATGATGGAGGTTGTCCAAGGGCACTCAGAGAGTTCATGGCAGAGCTGTAGCAGGAGCTTGTGCTCCACAGACCCAGATTAGACCTCTGTGCCGTAAGCAAGGCCACTAATCAAAATATACTTGTAGGTGAGAATTAATGAGTGCTCAGTCAAGAAAAAGAATAATCGATCACCAGGCTCCACCTGTGTCCCTCTGGGTGGCAGGCTGGGAATGTTGACAGCATCCCAAAATACAAGCCTGTCCCGAACACTTCTTACTCAGCTCAGGTCTTGTTCATCTACAGTGACACAACCTTCTTAGACTCATGTTTCCCAGCAGGGTTCCCTAGCTCAGGAGCAGGGAGGGTAAGTAACTCAGCACGTCTACATCTTCAGCACCTCCCATCCCCACTTCCACATCAACGTCTCCGTTCCCTTCCCCTGAACCTTGCAGTGGCTTTCCCTAGATTCAGCCCTAGAGAGTGCAACAACTCTGCAGGACAGGAGCTCCTTCCCTCTGCTGTCGCCCTTCAGTTACCCCACTACTTACGCACCAAGATAGTGGGATTTTCTGGGGACTTTTGCTTTTTTGATGATGCAAAAAAAGGCTTGTGTGGCAGGGTGCTGAGCTACAAATATCAGGTTAGTTTAGAGACAATTTCCATCAGAGCTGTCAGCACAAATGATTTCTCCTGCTGTCTCCCACACCTCCTCCAAGGGCCAGGCACAGCCCATGCCCTGATGAGCGACACTTATTGCCAGGCAGATCGGCAGGCATCTCCTCCAGCTGACAGACATCTAACTGGTCAGACCAAACCATATTTTCGACACGCAAAGACTTCATTGCCCGAGACTGACATTGGAGAGGGCTCACAGTCACTTCGGGCACACGGTCTGTGTTCACCCTGTAGCTGTCTGAGCTGATTTAGGCTAAAATGTACTCCTTGTCTTCTAAAATTTCAGCATGCCAACCTTAGCAAAAGAGGGACAGAGTCCCTTGCAATTGCTGGAAGTGTTCAAGCACTTCTTTACAGCTGACCTAGCTGTCTCTGCTGCTTTGCAACTTGTACCAACACAACGCAAGGTACGGAACTCATGACTTTGAAGGTAAAGTACAAGATCTGTGATTTCTACTGGTAAAGCACCAGAGGTTTTTAATTTATATCAGCTAAGGGTAGGGCCTAATGTTTTTGAAGAGACATATGCAAAGACAGGCAAACGTGAGGCAGCAGCATCTATCACAGCGTGAACGGTCGGAGTACCTGGAGAACCTGGAGAGCCATCAGCTCTTGGGCTGGGCTCATCTGGAGCATCCTGAACCTCAACCAAGACTTCACTTCCAACCCAAGCTCAAGCAGCCAAACCCAGCTCCGACATGGGTCTGCTGAGGGCAGCCCTGCTCTGGTTCAGCAGCACTCCCTGCTGGGGCTGCTCTGGGACCAGTAAGCCCTGGGATGAACATGCCAGCAGCTGGGCAGCGGGAGCAAGAAGGAAGCACATTCCACCGGTCCCACGAGGCCAGGACCACACGCAGGGGCAGGACCCAGCTCTCAGGCAGCCGGCTGAGAGCTTGGCATCTCTCCCTCCCCTTGGTGGTTTTTTTTTTTTTTTTTTGTTTTACCTTGTGATAATATTCTATGAATTACAAACTTCAGTGAACCTCAAAAGAAAGAGAAGTAGCTGAATGTCTGGCTCTGAGTGACAATCCACATGTATATTCACAGTGGAAATGTATGTTCCTAATCACTCTAGACTAGATAACCTTGTTGGGGTTTTTTTTTTTTTGGTTTTGTTTTTTTAAATACCAACACATCTAAACTCTCCTGTGCTTTTTTTTTCGTTCCCCAGCCCGATGCTTGGCTGGGGAGTTTGAAGTTTCTAAGTTTGAAGTTAATGGTACACGAAACTCAGAAACACCTCGTGGGTCACTATTTCCACGCCAAAGTCAAGAAATAAAAGGTTACGTGTGACCGAGTGACACGCCTGAAGCCACAACCGAACTAATGTGCTGTTCCCTGCACGGGCAACGAACTGTCCCAGCGCTCCTGCAGTCTCTGATGGCTGGATCCTACCTCAAGGACAGGGTTTCTCAGCTGGAGAGGTGTCAGAGACAAGTGGCACAGCACAGGAGAAGCCAACAAGCTCTGCTGGGCTTGTTACCTGGAAGCCCACGCTGTACCTTGCCCCACCGGGGAGCCCGCAGCGTGGGGCTGAGTTTGGGAATCATTGCTCCAGAGAGTGCGTTTTTCACTGTTGTTATAAATTGCTTCCACTTTCAAGGAGCGGTGTGATGCAGATATAGGAACTGTTGTTTGAGAGGCAACTGCTAGCTTTAAGACTCTTCAGGATGAACATGCTACCTGTGGATATGGACCACAATGAATTTCATATCATCGTTTCAACCCTGAGAGTCTACTGTGATGGCAACCTACAATGATGGACTATATGAATTCAATGAACTTTTGTGTATAAAGATAAATCATAAATAAGGGACTTATGTATATATGTATATATTTGTATGTATTTGATAGATAAGAAGTAATAATAATCAGAGCATGATGCAAATGGTATGGAATAAGGGGTGGAATGTCCTGGTTTGAGGTAAAACAGAACTAATTTTCTGTTCAGTAATTTTACTTTTTGAGCTAGGCCTCTTCTGACTAACTAAACTCTGAAATTAACAGCATATTGTTCAGAAACTGTTCACTCTCACAGTGATAAGACCTGATTATACCAAGGAATGGTATGCAGAGAGGCCCCTGCTTATACTTATTGCTATAACAACCAAGGTCAGGTAAATTTGTTATTTGCCCCGTTGGAGGGTGGGAAGCGGAAAAGCGCAGAGGGGTCACACCTGTGGGGAGGAGCAGACAGGACAGGTGACCCAAAACTGACCAACTGGGGCGTTCCACACCATCTGCCCCACACTCA
>NW_015092359.1:4824849-4950476 GCF_001431845.1 Calidris pugnax
CCTGGGAGCTTGATATGGTTTTGTATATACTGTATACATTTGTATTTTTTTTTTCTTTTTTTTTTTCCTTTTTTTTTTTCTTATTTCATTATTTATTTATATTTTTATTAAAGTAGTTTAGTCTTTTTCTAAACTCATAGTTGTTTTTTTTATCCCCCTCTTCTTCTCTTCTCTTTTCCTTAGGGGGGGGAGGGGAGGGGCCATCTGTCGTTCTGGTTGGTCAATTCGGTCAAAACCACTGACAGAGCCTCAGCCAAGTTCACCCACCAGCAGCCTCCCAGCACATCTCCGGCGAGTGAGAACACGAAGCAGAGCCAATGCACACACGCAGTGTTGTTGCAACTGAACAAGAAGCACGGGGGATGCTCGAAGACGATAGTTAAATACACTACCATCCCGTTCTGGGGCTCTCAAGGAGAACTGCTGCTAAAGCAGCACACAAGCTTAAGCGACGTCGTCTAATACTTACTTCGCAAATCTTTTCCAACGAAGGGACAAAGAAATCATCGCAGACAATCGCCAAAGCATAAAACATATACACGGCCTGCAAAAGAAAAGAGAAAATGTTGAGTCTGGAGACTGTCAAGCAGAAATGGGCTGCAGCGCCTCAACTCATCTTAAGTTTCTTTTGGTATATACTGTTTAAAAAAAAGGAAAATTCTCTTGCAAGAAGAATTCATGGAGCTTTCTGGGATTTAATAGAAAGATAATGAAGTATTTATCCAAAAGCTCTTACAAGCTATCAAAAGCTGTCAACATTTTATCATCAAGACTCCTTTTCTTTTTTTTTTTAATTCTCTGGATATTGCTAAGCCGCACTTAAAATATTTTTGCCTTCCTTTTTTTCCCTCCTGGTCGCAAAGCACAAGGATTTTTTTATGATTGCAATCTGTGAAAATCTAAACCCTAGAGAAGTAATTTTTGAAACGCTAGTGTTTTGAGAAAGGGGAAAGGAGCTTGTTTTCTGCAACTGAAGTGCCCTGCCATGTCACCTGGGACCCCAGTGATAATTCTTGCTAAACTCCACATAGGAACAACTTCCAAATGACTGAAACCCTAGGGGGAAGGCAAGACTTGAAAGGACACCTAGCGAATCAACTCCTCCCTTTCATGCAAGAAGCATTTAATCTGTATTATTAAACAGAAAGCTATTTCTATATTATTAAACAGAACATGCTAGGGCTGATCTCTGTCCTGACGGGGAAATGGCACAGCATGGATTATATTCCTGCAGCTAAACTCTCATCCTCCCCAAGGAGGGTAACCTGGTCCATATTGCCCAGAGGGAATGATCTCTGTCCCCTCCCTTGACTCATGTCACGCCACTGGATAGGAAAATGCTTATTGGGAGAGGGGAAAACCAGGCGAAAAATGTGCCAGCTACCTAACAGAGCACACCATCACAGCCAGGCTTGTGCCCTTGTGCCAGCCTGCTCTAGTTTACCAGTGTAGACATGTCCAAGGCCACCCAGGCTAATCTTGCACCACCTTATCCAAGTTAGACCTGTCATGAGAGAGGTCATCAGCCCCTCTGCTCTGCCCTGGGGAGGCCCCATCTGGAGCACTGGGACCAGTTCTGGGCTCCCCAGTTCCAGAAGGACAGGGAACTGCTGGAGAGGGGACAGCAGAGGGCTACAAAGATGATTAGGGGACTAGAACATCTCTCTTATGAGGAAAGGCTGAGTGACTTGGGTCTTTTTAGTCTGGAGAGGAGAAGGCTGAGGGGGGATCTGATCAATGCTTATAATTAAAGGGTGAGTGTCAGGAGGATGGGGCCGATCTTTTTTCCATGGTGCCCAGGGATAGGACAAGAGGAAATGGCCACAAACTTGAATATAACAAGTTCCACCTAAAGATGAGGAGGAACTTCTTTCTTTTGAGGGTGGCAGAGCCCTGGAAGAGGCTGCCCAGGGAGGTGGTGGAGTCTCCTTCTCTGGAGACATTCAAACCCCACCTGGACACGTTCCTGTGCAACCTGTTCTGGGTGGCCCTGCTTTGGCAGGGGGTTGGACTAGATGATCTCCAGAGGTCCCTTCCAACCCCATATCATTCTGTGATTCTGTAAAGGAACAGAGCCAGTAATATGGTGAGCCAGAGGAACTGAGGTTTATTTATCGCTATGCACTGGTGAAAGCACGCACACACAGGAGAGATCCTTACATTTTGGGCATGTAAACAGAGAGGCTCAGCTCAGGACGTGAACCTGGAACAAACTGCACTGCAGCAGCTGAGCACAAACCAGCTGTGTCCAAAAAGAGAAAGGCTGCTCGCGGTGAGGCAGGAGAGATGAACACCTGAACTCTCCCTGGCCAATTCTCCCTCTTGGGAGCCCACTGGCCACCTCCAGCAGAGGCAGGACCCCGCAAGGGGCTGCACCCTATGCTCAGGCCAGCAGGCTCAGCACTCCTGCCCTTCCAAGGAAACCATGTCCCCCCACATCACCATGTGGCATGAGGTCACCGCAGACAGATACACACGCTGCTCCAGAGCAGTGCGTGTCATTAACCCCAATGGCAAACTGAGCATCACCGCCAGGTCTTCATACAGGTTATGATCTGGATGAAGGGATGGAATGTACCCTCAGCAAGTTTGCTGATGATACAAAACTGGAGGGCGAGAACCTGGCTGGAGAGTTGGGCAGAGAGGAACCTGATGAACTTAAACAAAGGCAAGTGTAGGGTGTTGCACCTGGGGAGAAATAACCCCCTGCACCAGGACAGGTTGGGGGCTGACCTGCTGGAGAGCAGCTCTGAGGAGAAAGACCTGGGAGTCCTGGTGGACAATAGGATGCCCATGAACCAGCAATGGGCCCTTGTGGCCAAGAAGGCCAATGGCATCCTGGGGGGCATCAGGAAGAGTGTGACCAGCAGGTGGAGGGAGGTCATCCTGCCCCTCTGCTCTGCCCTGGGGAGGCCCCATGTGGAGCACTGGGACCAGTTCTGGGCTCCCCAGTTCCAGAAGGACAGGGAACTGCTGGAGAGGGGACAGCAGAGGGCTACAAAGATGATGAGGGGGCTGAAGCATCTCTCTTAGGAGGAGAGGCTGAGGGACTTGGGTCTTTTTAGTCTGGAGAAGAGAAGGCTGAGGGGGCATCCGATCAACACCTATAAATACTTAAAGGATGGGTGTCAAGAGGATGGGGCCAGTCTTTTTTTCAGTGGTGCCCAGGGATAGGACAAGAGGAAATGGGCACAAACTTGAATATAAGATTTTCCACCTTCAATTACAACTTTGCTGCAAAAAGCCAGCAATTTCTGTCAAAATCTCAGCCATGAAAACTTCTCAAGCTCAAAAGTATTTCAAGTATATATTTTTTCACGATTACAGATGGGAATTTCATCATAATGGATGATTTTGACACCATCCTGAAGATTCAGTGTCACTTCGGACAGTTTCTGTGCTCCTCTGTCACTTCTCATAAACATGTATAAATGTAATTTACACTTTATTAAACTCTTACACTGCAAAATGGCCCAGAGGACCGTGAACGTAAGCAGAATTCCAGATCTACAACTCTGCCGGGTGCAGCTGAGACCTTGGTCTCGCAGAGGGAGCACTAGCTGCTGACATGACACCAACAGATGACTCTATGAACAGAGATAAGGGCAGTGAATGGCTCACAGACACTGTGCATCACAGGAAGAAGGATCAGAAACGGCCCCAGAGAGTTATGTGGCCAAATCCCATTGAAATACAATGGATAGTGGGTGCCCAACTTCAGCCTGGATTTTCTGATCTGCTAATCATATTAATCTGCAGCGGTTCATGCCATCATTTCCCTTCCCAAATGCACAGTAATGCCTTTCAAGAACACTAATCTGTACACCATCATCCCTATAAATTGAGCGCATCCGCCATATTTGACATAATCTACAGTCACAGAGCGCAGGGCATCATATGGTTGCTTGGGCTTCCTGCAGTCTGCTGCTGTCGTGGTAGCCAAGTTCTCCCAAAAGAGCGGAGCAAGACCGTGGGGACGGAGAGGAGACAACAAACTAAAAAAAGCGCATGCTCAAAAGCCAAACCAGGTCGCTTCGGCACCTGCCCTCACACGTGGCACACATCCACGGTCATCACCCTCCTGCCTGTCCTCACCGTTTCTTCAGATCATGCAAAGTTACTCTTATCTTATGTGGTTGCTCACCAGAAAGACGACCAGTCTGGATGGACATCAGGTGCAAGACGTCCATCGGTCTTAAGTTTAGCAAAATCCTGCTGAAAGTTTTAAAATGAGCGTTTAAATGATGCGAGGGTTGGGTTTGCACTGTCTCCAGGAATGGCAAGCCATTCCCACATCCTGGTAACTGTGTGTACCAGCAACAGGGGACAACATGATAGAACACAAAAAATAAGTCTCACCCCCAGCATCATTTAGCTGCGTTCAGCTCAAAGTGAAGAGGTGGAAGTCTTTAAACAGGCAACCTACTTAAAAGACACTCTTCCTCCCCAGAAGGACATTAAAAAATTACGAAAATATAATGGTCCTGCATAAAAGGATTGCAAATACCAGATTAAGTACTACATTAGGATTGATTTTAAAATGATGATTCTAATAAACAAGTATCAGAGAAGTAATTGCAATCTCTGCATCAAAGGAGATTAAGTATCTTACTTGAAATACATGTTCCATTGCATGGAATGGCATAAATGGTAATTTTTCACAAGAAAGCTTAAATGCTGTAGGAGCCAGCAATTCCCACAGACCTGCCCTCTTCCCAAGGGGGCCAGGAAAGGAAGAGGTGACCATCCCTGGCTGCTCCCCCAGCAGACCTCCTGCCCTAGGCGAGCCAGCAAAGCCAAGGGCCACCACCGAAACCACTGTAACCAAGCACAGGGCCTTCCTCAATTCCGAGTGCACTATAAGATCAACCAAAACACCATTATTGAAGAGAAATTAAAAAAAAAAACCCAAATAACTGAACAAGGAACCCACAGAGTCCACTTTTACTCAGAGAGGCAGCCCATAGTACCATAATATGCTCAGCAGCAAGCTGTCTGTATCGTGCAGCATCACTAAAGCAAGGGCGTCCAGGGCACTGGAAAATCATCACCCTAATGAGCCAGCTCTGTGCTGTAGAAACGAGATGCAGCCGGTTTTTGACTCACTTCCGAAATAAATAAAGACAGGATACGTCCATAGCGACCTACATTTTCTGAGCAGCTCGCGCAAGGGAGGCAGGTGCCACCATTGGAGCACCCCGTTCCCATGGCTACATGGCAAACGAGGAGCGTGAGGGACCGCTAAGCACAGATGCCTCAGTGCACGGTGCCATAGCTCCAACACCTCTCCTCCACCCTGGTGCCATAGCTCTGACACCTCTCCCTCACCCTGGTGCCATAGCTCTGACACCTCTCCCTCACCCTGGTGCCATAGCTCCAACACCTCTCCTTCACCCTGGTGCCATGGCTCCAACACCTCTCCTTCATCCTGGTGCCATAGCTCCAACACCTCTCCCTCACCCCGGTGCCATAGCTCCAACACCTCTCCTTCATCCTTCTGCCATAGCTCCAACACCTCTCCTTCACCCTGGCTCAACATGGGGCCACAGCTCCAACACCTCTCCTTCACCCTGGTGCCATAGCTCTGACACCTCTCCCTCACCCTGGTGCCATAGCTCTGACACCTCTCCTTCACCCCGGCTCAACACAGTGCCATAGCTCCAACACCTCTCCTTCACCCTGGTGCCATAGCTCTGACACCTCTCCTCCACCCTGGTGCCATAGCTCTGACACCTCTCCTTCACACCGGCTCAACACGGTGCCCTAGCTCCAACACCTCTCCTCCACCCTGGTGCCATAGCTCCAACACCTCTCCTTCACCCCGGTGCCATAGCTCCCACACCTCTCCCTCACCCTGGTGCCATAGCTCTGACCCCTCTCCTTCACCCCGGCTCAACATGGAGCCATAGCTCCAACACCTCTCCTCTACCCTGGGGCCATAGCTCCAACATCTCTCCCTCACCCTGGTGCCATAGCTCTGACCCCTCTCCTTCACCCCGGCTCAACATGGAGCCATAGCTCCAACACCTCTCCTCTACCCTGGGGCCATAGCTCCAACATCTCTCCCTCACCCTGGTGCCATAGCTCTGACCCCTCTCCTTCACCCCGGCTCAACATGGAGCCATAGCTCCAACACCTCTCCTCTACCCTGGGGCCATAGCTCCAACATCTCTCCCTCACCCTGGTGCCATAGCTCTGACCCCTCTCCTTCACCCCGGCTCAACATGGAGCCATAGCTCCAACACCTCTCCTCTACCCTGGGGCCATAGCTCCAACATCTCTCCCTCACCCTGGTGCCATAGCTCTGACCCCTCTCCTTCACCCCGGCTCAACATGGAGCCATAGCTCCAACACCTCTCCTCTACCCTGGGGCCATAGCTCCAACATCTCTCCCTCACCCTGGTGCCATAGCTCTGACCCCTCTCCTTCACCCCGGCTCAACATGGAGCCATAGCTCCAACACCTCTCCTCTACCCTGGGGCCATAGCTCCAACATCTCTCCCTCACCCTGGTGCCATAGCTCTGACCCCTCTCCTTCACCCCGGCTCAACATGGAGCCATAGCTCCAACACCTCTCCTCTACCCTGGGGCCATAGCTCCAACATCTCTCCCTCACCCTGGTGCCATAGCTCTGACCCCTCTCCTTCACCCCGGCTCAACATGGAGCCATAGCTCCAACACCTCTCCTCTACCCTGGGGCCATAGCTCCAACATCTCTCCCTCACCCTGGTGCCATAGCTCTGACCCCTCTCCTTCACCCCGGCTCAACATGGAGCCATAGCTCCAACACCTCTCCTTCACCCTGGCTGAGGATGCGGTGCCATAGCTCTGCCTGGGAAGAAGCTTGACCTGGACCACGCACTAACACAAACTCTTCACACCAGCAGCATCCTGGCACCGCGTTCCAGATTTGACCGGAGAAATCTGGGAAAAGAAGAACCAGTCCTGAACTGTCCAAAAGACTGGGGTAACACAGGGATTGGGGCAGAGCCTGCAGCTGGGCAGATGAAGACTGAGCAGTGACGGGGCAGGGAGGAGTGATAGTGCCCATCCCATTGGGCTTTTCCAGGAAAACATGCAGCGATACCCAAACCCTCCTTCTTCTGCTGCCAGGAAAAACCTTATGAACAACTTGGTGAAGCAATTTCCCCTCCCTTGTCTCATGGAGGTAGCGGGTACCTATTGCCCAGTGTTCACGAGCATAGTAGGGCTGTGGGTCTGCCCAGGCATCAGTATACGCATCTGCTGGAACAAACTACAGAATCACAGAATCACAGAATTGTGGTGGTTGGAAGGGACCTCAGAGATCATCGAGTCCAACCACAAAAAAAAAAAAAAAAAAAAAAAAAAACCCCCCCCACCACCTAAACACACAACAACAACCAAACCAAAAAACCATCACCCACCCACTCAGCAGCCCACGACAAACCAATAATCTTGGGCACTAGAGCATGCCCTGAAGAAACATGTCTACACGTTTCTTAAATACCTCCAGGGATGGTGACTCCACCACCTCCCTGGGCAAACCAGTGAAATGCTGTGGGAATGCCCAGACACCTGCACACCATCAGGAACCACGCTAAGATTGCAAAACAAAGCTCTCAAGTGCCAGGGAGCTCCCGGGTTGCAGGCAGCAGACTTCATCCTTTAGCAGTGAACAGCACCAGACTCTCCAAATCCAGACCCTGGCTCCCTCCAAACCGAACACCCCAAAGCAGCAACTCAGCGGGGATGTGACTGTCCAGAGAGGACATGGTAATAATTAGTAGCAGTGAAGCAATCAGTTGATGAGCTCCAAAGAAGTATCAAGGGGGAAACTAAACACTATGGCTCCAAACCTGTACTATGCTTTTTTTTTTAGTGGCCCACTTTTCCTTTAAACAGAAGTATTTTCAGCTCAGACCTAAAACTAGCACTAAACCATTCCTGCCCAGTTTCTCCTAGATTTCTTAAGTGTTTAGGGATTTACTTTCATCTTTATGAAGTGTCAGATTATGTTAAATAATTCTGCCCAGCCCCGCCATGGGATCTGCTGGGGTCTTTGTGTTTTCACTTTTATTAAACAGTAGGGAGAAGATGTCTTGGGAACCCCCCGGGAGGCCATTTACTGCATTCCCCCAAGGCCCCAGTTTATAGCATTTGCCCCCTGGTTCTCTGGCTTCTGTTAAACCAGCTTTTACACCTTGATGTCTTTCAGAAATAAACCCTGAAGCATGGGCAAAAGGGGGAGAGGAGAAAGATAGCTTTCTTACTAAAATGAATAAAACCCCTTTTAAGGGGAGGTCAACAAACATGAGAAGTGTGATGATGACCTGCTAATCATCACTCCATTGTTCTCCCTACCATTACAAAAGCCCTTTGATTTTACAGCCCAGTTTCCTCAAACTCGCAAAGAAATTTCAATGGAGACAATGTGACTCTGTGTCTATGTCCCTTTTCCCCCACAAAGTGCATTTCTGTGCATGCTCTGATTTGATCAGACATTTGGTAACTGTATCGCTGGAGCGTATAAAACAGAATTAGAGGTTTATCACCCCGATACGATGACAACCCCTTTCAACCCAGACTAAAGAGGCAGGTTACTGAATGCTGACAGTTATCTATTTTCTCCAAGTATCAGTTTTTTCTTTGCCAACAGCTTACAAATGGCTACAGGAGAAGGCAAAGCTTTTGTCGTCGCTGCTTCTCTTTCCCACTCCACCCAAGGAGATGGACCAGAGCCACAGACAGTGAAGCCTGGGGGAGCTTTCCTTGGGATTCGTGGAGCTGACAGCTCAGGGCAGGACACTGGGAAACCTCTCAGCTGATGGCCTTGGACCCCTACGCCTTGTGACAGCCTCCCATAGCCCAGGGGTCGCTCCCCAGTAGCACGGTGCTACAAAGGGTGGATCCAGCTGGGTCCTACACCTCGGGGACGCACAGGCTGGAGCGTGGTCAACAAATTTTCTCAGTCAACAAATCTTCTCAGTCAATAAAACCACTATGGAGAATGATGAAGCACCTGTGGACCAAGATATCTGTCTTGCTGCTTGCCAGAGGGGAAGAAAGCGGGTATGGTTCCGCTGGGACAGCAGATGCTTACATCTAGTTCTCATTAAAAACAGATTTTTCTTTTTATTCCGAAGTAGGCAGTTCATCTTGAAATTTCAGTCCTCCAAACCTCATTTTGATACATGTGAAAAGCATGTGCAGCTTATTCAGAACTGACAAAAAAGCTTGTGGGAAAATATCTTGAGAGCAATTATGAAGTCCAAATCATAACTCGAAGAAGACTGGAAAATAACCCGACTCACAGTTTATGTAGTCAACTGTATGAGAATACTGTGTGATTTCAATGTTGCTAATAATAAGAAAATACAGTCCAGGTCTCATCTCCTTTAAACAGCCTGGAAAAACACATTCAGAGGTATGGATCACACAGAAATTAAGAACGATTTTAGCAATTCTTGTTTTTAATGGTCTCATTATAAACTTATTCCTGCAGCTCAAGAGATTTTTAACAAAATAATTTTTGTATTAAAAAAATCCAAGAAATGTGAGGTTACAAGGTAGCAGCGTGCTGCTCTACTCATCATCTTTTGCCCAGAGCAGCTACATAGGAGTCTGCCAGTTGTTTTCCAAGCAGATAGATGAATATAACTGCATATAGTTAATCCCTTTCTTAAGCAACTCTCGTAACGCTTTTTTATATTACCCACGGTATAGTTGCAAGGGTGCCAACAGCCCACCAGTATTTTTAAAGCCTACATTACAATGTTTACACACTTTCTGTACGTATTAAGAGCAGCTAGTATAGCTCCTTGAATTAACAGATGATCAACAGTGACCTTTTCCTGTCAAAACACAAAAGCTGTTGGAGGCGCAGAGCACTGACTGCCAGGAAAACAAATAATCAGCGCTCGGGATGCAAACACACACCAGTGTGTCAAGGTAGGTGTGAAACTCCACAGCTGGGCCTGTGCGACAGGCTCACTGTGGCTGTGAAGCAGACCCTGAAGTCATGAAATCATGCACCTGAAAGCCAGGAAAAGAGCAGCCCAAAGGCTGCCTGGGATGTGCAGACAGGTCTCCCAGCATTTCTTGGGACCACTTCTCAGTTCCATCAGTGCCTGGTGCACTAACCCCGAGGCAGAAGCAACTCACCTGCCTGTGGAGGGGACCAGCAGATTTGACCAGAGGCAGGCAGGTGAAACCCAACCTGCAGCTTCACCTCATACCTACAGCAGAGGAGCTGAAGATCTTCTGAAGGTCTCTCTTTCCACCAGCTGCAGAGAGACTCCGGGTGACTCACTGCTGCACAACACGACTCTGAGAGAGGGTTTATCTGAATTTTTTGGGAGCATTCATCAGGGTGCTAAAAAATCCAGCTCAGGTCCAGCGCTCACTTTTCAAAACATTTCAAAGCTTAATGTTCCCATGGAAACTTGGAAGCAACGAGCTTGCCAGACGAAGTCAATAGTGATGTTACTCAACAAAATATTACAGCCATTTAGCCGAAATAAAATCATAACACAGAGCACTCGTATGACAACATGCAATACAATCTAATTTATACTTAAAAAGAAATCATGAGTCATTGCACATAGCTAATGGTGAATGCTCATTTAAGCTAGCTAAAAATTACAAAATGCTTTTAAACATTTATGAGAAGCAGGTATTGGCTGCTTAAGAATGCCTCTTCCCCTCAAGAAGTACCAACTTGGCAGTTCTTAAACTAAGATGACATTAAAAAAAAGAAAAGAATTGTCTTCATCTACATGACAAAAGTCAAGGAATGGATTTGAAGGGACAGTGCTTCCTGCTATGAGAGTACTGCAGCTGCTGAATGGAAGGTCTTATGGCTAAGTGTCTAATTCACCAACAGAACAGGGCTATTTATTTATCCTGAGTATCTTTAATTTTGGCCTTACCCATGCACACCACCTACACTGACTTGTTTGGGCCAGACATGACAAAAATCCAAGTCCCAAAATGCACAGACTTCTGATACCAGTAAAGTCTTTAAAACAGCATCTATTAAAGTCTTCTTGGTGCATTTCTGAATTTTGAGGCAAATCTCTTGCCTGCCCAATGTCCTCCAGAATTCCCAAGAGGATCTGGGGATCAGGATTATCACCCTGCAGCTGATAAATGAGAAGTTACGATCTTTTCTTGAATATATTCAAGAAGAAAAACTCACTTTAGCAACTTAACTACTCAGGGGAATTCTGGAGACCCAAACTTTAAAAAAAAATAATAAAAAATCCAGTTGATAATTGTTTTAAACAGAAACCCCTCTCTAATTTCCTTCTCCTACAGCTATGTCATAAGGGGCACCACAAGGAGGTTCAGCAGGTAAGACTTCACTTGTTTTTGAAGGCAATTACATGAATGTCTTCCCTCGACCTGCCAATCCTGCAGCATCCTTGTGGAACCACAGCTGCCCAGTGACCTCAGAAAAGGTGGTCTGCCTGGAGTAAAGTAACTTGCAGGAGTTTATTCACGTAACAGCACACAGCTGTGCTCTTGGGCTGCACCAGGGCTTTTAGAAAGGGTTTATGTAAAACTGAAGTGTGTCATACTCAGCCTAGTTACTGAAACTCTCAACCGTGACTGAGAGTAGAAGCCCCTGTGGGCAGGAGGTGGCATCAACCTGCCGTTAAGCACACCAGCCCCTGGCCGCACCGATAGGAGAACAAATATAAAAGTCACCACACTTACACAAAGGACGTGCAGGACCACAGCCCCATGTCTCCTGTCCTCGTTCGTGAAGATGTCATTGGGGAATTCATGGAGAGCTGCAAGAAGGGGAGAAAAAAGAAAGCTCAGATGTTTAATCAGCTACTCAAAAACACCGTTTAACATGCTGTTCAAGTAACATAACAGAAGTTGCCTGAGTCCTTCTACTGGACAGCAGTCCTACTACCACCACACCAGACGCTCTTTGTTTTGCCTTCCTCTTACTTTAGCTGAACTTGTCCTCTGGTCATTATGGGCCCTCCCCCGGATGTTTACTGTGATTTGCTTTGGTGGCAACCACAACATTGTGTACCCAGAGATGGCCCAGGAAAGGCAGATAAATTCCGAGAGCACAGCACTGCACTCTCCTGCAAACATTCCAGGGAAACAGCGTTGTACAGAGCAGGTGGTGATGGGTTGCTCTCATCAAGCATTTCTGATCTACGATTTTGTACCCGAAATGGATGGGTAAAAGCCTTCTCCCATGTCCCCAGCACCCACTGGTAGGATGCAGGTAACATGTACTCATCTCTGGCGGGACCTACCGCTCTCCAGACGGGCAATGACTTCCCACAAGTGCCCTTCCCAACAGTATCACGGAATCATGAAATTGTTAGAGTTGGAAGGGACCTTCTAGAGATCCTCCAGTCCAACTCCCCTGCCAAAGCAGGGTTGCCCAGAGCACATCACTCAGGAGCATCCAGGTGGGGCCTGAAGATCTCCAGAGAAGGGGACTCCACACCCTCCCTGGGCAGCCTCTGCCAGGGCTCTGCCACCCTCACCCCAAAGAAGTTCTTCCTCACATTGGAGTGGAACTTCCCATGGTCCAGCTTGTGCCCATTGCCCCTCGTCCTGTCACTGGGAACCACTGAAAAGAGTCCAGCTCCATCCTCCCTCAACCCACCCTTTAGATCCTTGTCAGCATTAAGAAGGTCTCCCCTCAGCCTTCTCTTCTCCAGGCTGAAGAGCTCCAGCTCTCTCAGCCTTTCCTCATCAGGGAGATGCTCCAATCCCTCCAGCATCTCTGTTGCCCTACACTGGACTCTCTCCAGCAGTTCCCTGTCTCTCTTGAATTAAAAAAAAGAAAAGAATTGTCTTCATCTACATGACAAAAGTCAAGGAATGGATTTGAAGGGACAGTGCTTCCTGCTATGAGAGTACTGCAGCTGCTGAATGGAAGGTCTTATGGCTAAGTGTCTAATTCACCAACAGAACAGGGCTATTTATTTATCCTGAGTATCTTTAATTTTGGCCTTACCCATGCACACCACCTACACTGACTTGTTTGGGCCAGACATGACAAAAATCCAAGTCCCAAAATGCACAGACTTCTGATACCAGTAAAGTCTTTAAAACAGCATCTATTAAAGTCTTCTTGGTGCATTTCTGAATTTTGAGGCAAATCTCTTGCCTGCCCAATGTCCTCCAGAATTCCCAAGAGGATCTGGGGATCAGGATTATCACCCTGCAGCTGATAAATGAGAAGTTACGATCTTTTCTTGAATATATTCAAGAAGAAAAACTCACTTTAGCAACTTAACTACTCAGGGGAATTCTGGAGACCCAAACTTTAAAAAAAAATAATAAAAAATCCAGTTGATAATTGTTTTAAACAGAAACCCCTCTCTAATTTCCTTCTCCTACAGCTATGTCATAAGGGGCACCACAAGGAGGTTCAGCAGGTAAGACTTCACTTGTTTTTGAAGGCAATTACATGAATGTCTTCCCTCGACCTGCCAATCCTGCAGCATCCTTGTGCTCGTGGGGGGAGGCCTTGTGGAACCACAGCTGCCCAGTGACCTCAGAAAAGGTGGTCTGCCTGGAGTAAAGTAACTTGCAGGAGTTTATTCACGTAACAGCACACAGCTGTGCTCTTGGGCTGCACCAGGGCTTTTAGAAAGGGTTTATGTAAAACTGAAGTGTGTCATACTCAGCCTAGTTACTGAAACTCTCAACCGTGACTGAGAGTAGAAGCCCCTGTGGGCAGGAGGTGGCATCAACCTGCCGTTAAGCACACCAGCCCCTGGCCGCACCGATAGGAGAACAAATATAAAAGTCACCACACTTACACAAAGGACGTGCAGGACCACAGCCCCATGCACCAGCCCCTCCTGGCCACACCGATAGGAGAACAAATATAAAAATCACCACACTTACACAAAGGACGTGCAGGACCACAGCCCCATGTCTCCTGTCCTCGTTCGTGAAGATGTCATTGGGGAATTCATGGAGAGCTGCAAGAAGGGGAGAAAAAAGAAAGCTCAGATGTTTAATCAGCTACTCAAAAACACCGTTTAACATGCTGTTCAAGTAACATAACAGAAGTTGCCTGAGTCCTTCTACTGGACAGCAGTCCTACTACCACCACACCAGACGCTCTTTGTTTTGCCTTCCTCTTACTTTAGCTGAACTTGTCCTCTGGTCATTATGGGCCCTCCCCCGGATGTTTACTGTGATTTGCTTTGGTGGCAACCACAACATTGTGTACCCAGAGATGGCCCAGGAAAGGCAGATAAATTCCGAGAGCACAGCACTGCACTCTCCTGCAAACATTCCAGGGAAACAGCGTTGTACAGAGCAGGTGGTGATGGGTTGCTCTCATCAAGCATTTCTGATCTACGATTTTGTACCCGAAATGGATGGGTAAAAGCCTTCTCCCATGTCCCCAGCACCCACTGGTAGGATGCAGGTAACATGTACTCATCTCTGGCGGGACCTACCGCTCTCCAGACGGGCAATGACTTCCCACAAGTGCCCTTCCCAACAGTATCACGGAATCATGAAATTGTTAGAGTTGGAAGGGACCTTCTAGAGATCCTCCAGTCCAACTCCCCTGCCAAAGCAGGGTTGCCCAGAGCACATCACTCAGGAGCATCCAGGTGGGGGCTGAAGATCTCCAGAGAAGGGGACTCCACACCCTCCCTGGGCAGCCTCTGCCAGGGCTCTGCGACCCTCACCCCAAAGAAGTTCTTCCTCACATTGGAGTGGAACTTCCCATGGTCCAGCTTGTGCCCATTGCCCCTCGTCCTGTCACTGGGAACCACTGAAAAGAGTCCAGCTCCATCCTCCCTCAACCCACCCTTTAGATCCTTGTCAGCATTAAGAAGGTCTCCCCTCAGCCTTCTCTTCTCCAGGCTGAAGAGCTCTAGCCCTCTCAGCCTTTCCTCATCAGGGAGATGCTCCAATCCCTCCAGCATCTCTGTTGCCCTACGCTGGACTCTCTCCAGCAGTTCCCTGTCCCTCTTGAACTGGGGAGCCCAGAACTGGACGCAGGATTCCAGTTGTGGCCTCCCCAGTGCAGAGCAGAGGGGGAGAATGACCTCCCTCCACCTCCTGGCCACACTCTTCCCTACGCAGCCCAGGATCCCGTTGGCTTGGCTTTATCACCTGCTTTACGTCCAACAGAGTCATGAAGTCTTAGAAATGGCACGCTAACGAGCAACTGGGACAGATGATGGCCCACTACACCAACACAGAAAGCAGATCAGCAATTTAGTTTGATCAACATGCCTTCATTAAGAGCAATATATTTTTGTTAGATTAGCCATCCTCTTTCCAAAGTCAAGTAATCAGTATAACAATTGAAAGGAGCACACAATATAGTCAGATAAACTTTGTTGCAAATACGACATTGCAAGCCATTTAAAGACAAATTACTTTCATTTACCCCAGTGCTTTATTACTGTTCTGGACGTTAATTGGATTATAAAGCACTTAAAGACAGTCTCCCAATTAGGTTGCAGGAATGGCTTTTGGTTATAAACTGCAAAGCAAGTGTGAAGACGATATTATGGCATTCCAAGTGCTTCTCAGTAATTCCAGAGTTGAATTGCTCAATAACAACCAAAATAATTTTTTCCTTCTAATGGCCAGTTCCGCACATTCAGCCTTGAGTTGGAAAAAATCAAGCTGCGATTTTCCTGGCTTTCACATCGTTACCATTAATAAAGCTCCAGCAATTGGAATTTAATTAACAATTCCAAAGATGATTAAATAGAAAAGCAACCCAGCTCACTCTCACAGCTTTACTGCCTGTGAAGCGATAACTGAGCAAAAAAAGTAGCTATGTCTTAATTTTGTTACTACTGCAAGCAAGGGTTCTACCCAGGCACTGTATCTGAGGAGGAAAACATTCTTTTTTACATAAGTGGTCTTCTGGCCAAAGACTCAGCTTAATGCTGTTAACTGTATTCCTCTGCGTTGGTAAATTTTATAACGAGTCCTAACAAACTACAGACAGCACCTTTAAAATTCATCTTATAAAGGAAGTAACACCAGCAATACCCTTGAACGAGTGAGACACAACATCACAAGCACAGATACGGCCATGGAAACACCCCATTGCACCAGGGGAGAGGACCGTGCACCACAGCTTGCCGAGAAGCCTGGCATGGTAGCCCATCACCAGCTCCTGGCTCACACAGCTCACCTGAGACCATGCACAGGGAGGGACTGGGACCTGCCAAGCCTAATCTGAAGGTGGGCTGGGGAAGCCCTGTCCCCGGGCCTCAGGGCAGGTGGGAAGTCTGGAGAGAGCTGAGCAAGGGCTGCCAGCATCCCCCAAGAGAAAAGCCAAGCCTAGGGGCCAGCCCCGACTGCACGGAGAGGCAGATGGCTTTGGCCTTTTATGAGGACTAGCAATATCTGTGACTTTTTAATAACAAATCTGGATCCACCTGCAGGAGTTGTAATGATTTTCTTCCAAAGCAGAGCTAGCATTGCCAGGATGCCATTCACCCTCCCACCCCCAACACATGTACTATGCCAGATATGCAGAAAGCTGCCAAAAGCATGTTTAGGTGTGCCACCTAAAGAAACTAGTCAGACAGGCACTGGCACAAAGACAGGAGTTAAGAAAAAAACCACCACAAAACACTATGGTGGACAACAAGTTGACCATGAGCCAGCAATGGGCCCTTGTGGCCAAGAAAGCCAATGGCCTCTTGGGGTGCATTAAAAAGAGCATGGCCAGCAGGTTGAGGGAGGTCATCCTCCCCCTCTGCTCTGCCCTGGTGAGGCCCCATCTGGAGCACTGGGTCCAGTTCTGGGCTCCCCAGTTCAAGAAGGACAGGAAACTACTGGAAAAAGTCCAGCAGAGGGCTACAAAGACAATCAAGGGAATGGAACACCTCTCTCATGAGGAAAAGTTGAGAGAACTGGGTCTGTTGAGCATGTAGAAGAGAAGACTGCGAGGGGTCTGACCAACATCTATAAATATCTAAAGGGCAGGTGTCAAGAGGATGGGACCAGACTCTTTTCAGTGATGCCCAGCAACAGGACAAGGGGCAATGGATACAAGCTGGAACACAGGAAATTCTATCTCAACGTGCAGAAAAACTTCTTTGAGGGTGATAGAGCACGGGAACAGGCTGCACAGCCAGATTGTGGAGTTTCCTTCTCTGGAGATATTCAAAACCCGCCTGGATGCGTTTCTGTCCAAGCCTGCTCTAGACAGGGGGGTTGGACTAGATGATCTCCAAAGGTCCCTTCCAACCCCTAGAATTCTGTGATTCTGTGGGATATAGAAGACAACGAAGTTAAAATAGCTGGAAAGGTTTCATCTTTCCTCAGCAAGATATCATTATGTGAAAACCAAATGTTTTCATCACAGTTTTCATAAGAAATATTCCTGACAGTTAACCAGACCATAAGACATTGCAGAGGAAACACAAGGAGGTATGTTTTTAGCAATATGCAAAAAGGTTTGCTAACACACACACATGCATATGCTTCCCTCTCCCTCCTGCACTCTCTCCTGCAGCTGCCTACGAGATTTTAGCATGACAACTCGTAACAGACAGAGATGATGAAAATCTTATCCCTTTATCAAGAGTCTCTACCTGTTCAAGGAGACCAAAGTGCACCTAAGGTAAAAGCATACAGGAAAAAAACAGTATTAAAATAGAATATGCTTGTCACTACTGGCAGAGGTGGGGAATCCTAACCACACTTCTGGTGCACAGCAGAAACATCCAATCCTCGGTCAGTTTCAGGTTCCCACCCCCATGCTGTAATCAAATACACCTTCTTATCTGAGAAAATCTAAGGTGTCCATCACTGCATTCTCTACAACATTGTCTGAACACAAACACTTTTTGTGGCTTACATTTGAATGCACGCAATTACAAAATAATGTATGCAAATGTGAAATCTGCTGCATTTTTATGAGATGCATCAGGTGCAGATGAGTACAGATAAGAGGAGAGCTTTGCAAAACACAGGAGCTCCATTCTAAGAGGAAATAAAGGGTGTTGCTGGAACACCACTCCAACAACAGCTGCCCTATTTAGCTAGTATAAAAAAGCTCATACACTTTGCTATTTTGCTTAAAAGCGTGCTCAGTTTTCGTACAGAAAATGGGGGCAGATTTCGTCAGGCTTATTTTGATTGGACCAGGAAAAAACAAAACCACCGCCCTGTCAATGAACCTAAACTCAATGAATTAAAGACTTCTTCGTAATTGATCCACTCTCATCCTGTAGACTGTGTAGGTATTGGGCCCGCTAATGGCAGAGGGACAGGATCTTCACATGAACACAGCACCCCCCATAGACATTTTCTGCATGGGCATTAGGTACAATGCCAGTTGTGAAGACCGGGGCTGTACCCTTGCAGCAGCACTGTAGCATCCAGCACTGACAGCATTTCTACCCCAGACATTTAAATTCCAGCCTCCAGATGCACGCACCTCAATTCTAGTTTTCAGTTAATGAGGTACTTTCTCAGAAAAGAGGAGAGAGGGCCTTTTTACAAGGGCATGTAGTGATAGGACAAGAGGTTATGGCTTCAGACTGGAAGAGGGCAGATTTAGTTTACATATCAGGAAGAAATTTTTCACGCTGAGGGTGGTGAGGCACTGGAAGAGGTTGCCCAGAGAAGCTGTGGCTGCCCCATCCCTGGAGGGGTTCAAGGCCAGGCTGGATGGGGCTTGGAGCAACCTGGTCTGGTGGGAGAGGCTTGGAACTCGATGATCTTTAAGGTCCCTTCCAACTCTAACCATTCTGTGATTCTATGAAAAACAAAGCACAGGAGTGTGCAGCTTAACACAATGCATTTTTTAGGGAGCAGTAATTACTAGTAACTATTAGCATTATTCGAATTTGGAAGTAATTGGAGCTAAATCGGACTGTTAGCTTCGCAGAAAAGGCTAAATAATAGAGGAGCAGATCAGCAGTAGGTGTAAAAAGCTGAGGACCTAGCAGCAAGACTTCAGATGTTCAGACAGGGGGTACCCACCATGCAGAACAGGGAGCCCATGCCTTTCGAGAGCCCCCAGCACCACCCCAGCAAGCACAACGCGGCTGCAGGTCCGCTGTTCCCTCAACGAGAGCATGCACAAGGGTATGGCAGTACATGCTCCCCCCCCGCCAGACTTAGAGGAGAATTCTGTATCCGTGCTTGATGGGGAAAAGTTATTTTAGTCGTAATACAATGAGTCGGAATAAACTCTTGTCCTTTTATTCCCAAATCAGTGTGCGATTCATTAAAATTGGAACCCTGCTCAGCCTTGGCTTTAGCTGACTTACAAAACGACCCACATTACCGCTCCGTTCAGAGGATCTGTCGGCGCAGTACAAATTTGCCTCTGTTTTGCACAGTCAAGTTACACCAGGCAGATCACATGCTGTGCCAAGGACAGATGCGCAGAGGAGATGCTGCTTTACCATTCTTCTCGCTGGCAACAGGCAGCGTTACCCTTTCAAAACCCTTCTCCCTCTCCTATGTAATGTTTCCACCTTTCCAAATGGATTCCTTTTAAAAAAAAACACCAACACTCTACTGGATCAATAGTTCTCAAAGCTGCAATATACACTTATGTTTTAAAAAAGTATATTGCTAGCCAGTGTACCTACTCTACGGACAAGAAAACCCTTGGGAGATCTGCCACAGCTTTCACAGAAGAAGGAAGAGCTGAGGATGTTCAGCCTAGGCAACGAATTATCAGCAAAGAAAACCATCAGAAATTTAAAAACTTGGTGCATTTTCTCATGCTGTCCCACAGTTCTTTCCTGGCCAGAGGTAAGTCCCTTCAGTGCCAGACACTGCAATCCCAAAGTGCCCAAATACCCAGTGGGGAAAGGCCCAGTCTGTATTTGTATAGACCTTTCTGGGATAATTACTCTGCCCACTGGCCCCCGTTTGGCTGCTCTTTTCCGAAGAGCTCTTCAGAAGCGGGCTGCACGTCCCATCATGGGATAGAAGATAAGGCTACAGAAAAGATGACACGGGTGGACTGGATTAAAAACCAGGATTTAGATATGCAACTCCAACAGTTAGGCACCGCTGGTACTCACAATATCAATGCTACTTCGGTTGTCATTAGAAGTCCCAGAGACAACTATATACTTCTGCAGCTGGAAAAACAAGCAGACACGTGGCCGTGCCCAGCAGCTGGGTGCGAGCTCTCGGCTAAGCCCAGATGACAGATCATTTGCTCCTGTGCCCAGCTCGGGGTGCTCAGAGCGTGCCAGCTTGCAACAGGAAAGCAAATACATCATTACCAACAACCGCAAGAGGCACAGACAACTCGAGGGAACATCATTATGCCATTGCATAAACACAGGCAGGGCTGTATTTTAGGCAGTGCCTGTCACGCCGGTCTCTCCGTCTCGTTTCTATTATCATCTTATCAGGGAAAGACATTAGTGGACCTCAGTGGACCTTGTGACACGACCTGGTAAAATTACATCTCTTTTGAATCAATGTCGACAGCTTTTTATGTAAGGAAATGAAATAGACTTTAAAAATTGCCCCCCTCCCAATTCATGATTTTAAACTCAAGATTTTTGATCGCTTTGGGCTTAGCAATAATATTACATTCACCTGCATTACATTATTACCTACGCCTGCACGCTGCCTAGCCCAATTCCCTGACCTCCAACAGCATCCCCTGAACGGTATCAACTCTGACAGCACCACGGGCCCTACCAAATATACAGGAGAGTAACTGCTACGTCCCTGAAGCCTGTTCCTCTCGTGGACCAGCAACCCACCGGGGTGAGCTTGAGGATGTGGGGAGGCGAGGGGGCTCCCAACTGCTGAGTATGTTCAGCTCCACAGCTACCACCCCCCGGAGACTGGCTCGGATGTGGACAGCCCCACGCTTCACAGGACGCCGGTTCCTGCAGCCAGACCTCACGGGAACAGCTTTAACTCTTGTGGTACAGGAGATCAAGAGACTGTGAAAATCTTTAGTTGTCTTTAAAAGCAATACGCGATTGATCAAATTCTCTCTGGGGGGAGGTTGGAGTACCTTTACATATATATAAAATTAATGTTTTGCTTTCTGCCAAGTCAAAATGGTGTTTGCGTTACGGTGTCATGATCTAAAATTCAAGAGAGCCAAACTATGCTGATATATCAATAATAAATCGTGTTGCTAATGTTTTACTCGTGTTACCACTTAACTGCTGAAAACAAGCAGCAGAAACGGCGAGGGGGTACAGCACGCTGCTATAAATCATGCAGCACCCCTCACAGCCCACGGCACCATCCCATACCTTGCAACAGCTTTTCAAGGGCTGGCTCTTCCCAAGCAACGGATGCTCAGATAGCATTCCCTGTACCTCTGCAGTTAATGAATTTCTAATCGCCAAGAATTAAACATTTACGGCGTGCGTTCAGGCAGCGATGAGCTTACGTGCACTTCCACTTCTTTGGGTTACTGCACGCTGATCTGCTCATGCAGAGGGGGACCTTCTGGCCAGCACAAAGGATGCTGAGAGCAAACCCCGCTGAACAAAAGCATTTTCACGTTTTTCCAGGATGGCTCTTCAGCAACAACATACCCAGAGCACTACCGCTACGACAGCGAGCCTTGCTACCAGTCAACATCAGCCGATTTGCAGACCAGCTCTGACCTGACAGTGAAAACCTCCCCTGGAGCACATCTGGGTGGGTAGCGGGTCACCTTTTAAAGGGAGAGGGTATGGAAGGAGAGGAGCAGGGACACCCGAGGTTTCCTGGAGGAGGGGAAGTAAGGTGAAGCGACGCTGCTTCGCGTGGCCGGATGGGAGGCATTTCTGCAGTGAAAACTGTGGGAACTGGAGGGAGCTCCTCTGACTCCTGGCCACAGGAGACCCCAGGGGTCTCAGCAGTGGTCACAGAATCACAGAATGATATGGGGTTGGAAGGGACCTCTGGACATCATCTAATCCAACCCCCTGCCAAAGCAGGTCCACCCAGAGCAGGTTGCACAGGAACATCTCCAGGTGGGTTTGGAATGTCTCCAGAGAAGGAGACTCCACCACCTCCCTGGGCAGCCCATTCCAGGGCTCTGCCACCCTCACAGGAAAGAAGTTCCTCCTCATGTTTAGGTGGAAGTTCAGTTTGTGCCCATCTCCTCTTGTCCTGTCCCTGGGCACCACTGAAAAAAGACCGGCCGCATCCTCTTGACAGGCTCCGGATGGTGCCTCACCAGGGCAGGATGACCTCCCTCCACCTGCTGGTCACACTCTTCCTCATGCCCCCCCAGGATGCCATTGGCCTTCTTGGCCGCAAGGGCATATTGTTGGCTCATGGTCATCCTGTTGTCCACCAGGACTCCTAGGTCTTTCTCCTCAGAGCTGCTCTCCAGCAGGTCAGCCCCCAACCTGTACTGGTGCAGGGAGTTATTTCTCCCCACGTGCAGCACCCTACACTTGCCTTTGTTGAACTTCATCAGGCCCTGTCTCAGAGGCCAGGCCTTGACACTGGTGCTATGTGCCCACCATGATGTTCCTTTTATTACCGGTGGCTTTTGGAAACTAGGCTTTAGGGAACAAAAGAAGAGCTGCTGGAGTAGGCATAACATGAAGCAGAGCAGCCTTAGACACAGATGTGAATACGTGAGCAGAGGGCTTTGGTCTGCATACAATTAGCAAACATTTTCACCTTAACTTTCTGGGAGGTCTCTGGTAAGGTGCAGCCCTTCCAGATGAGGGGGAATCTTACAGTGGCAGTAGTACTCAGGAGCTGCAGAAAGACCCTGAGTTCCACCTGAGGAATTCAAACCAGATGTCAGTCACACAGAAACATCCTGTCACAAGTCACTCACCCCATGAACTTCTCCTCTGAAAGCATTTTGGTTGATTTGTGTATGTTCTCTTAACGGGAAGTTGTCCTTTAGCTAAATATGGCAATAAGGGAGCGCTGTGGGATCCAGCCAGGATATAAATCCCATCATAAATTCACCCTCTTAGTCACGCAGGGCCATTTATTTAGTCTGGGGACTTCTTTTAGATATTAAGACTAGACGCGGCTGTTTCAAAAGCTCTTACTGGAAGACATCCATCCTGTTTACAGTGTGCCGCCAGGGCTGGATGGCAGCACCACCAAAGGATGCTGAACCGCCTGACCAGGAGACAAGGCAGCGGGGAACTCATCGGTGTCAGCACTGGGAGTGAAGCAGCAGGACACTGCCAACTCTTGCTGGTAGGTCTGAAACATCCCGCATCCCAGAGACCCCGAAAATGCCCTGTGGCTCCCTCTCTAATTTAGCACGTATGATACGCACAAAACAGGCAGCAAGCCGGGCTGTTCATGGAATCACAGAATTGTGAGAGTTGGAAGGGACTTTCTAGAGATCCTCCAGTCCAACTCCCCTGCCAAAGCAGGGTTGCCCAGAGCACATCACTCAGGTGCATCCAGACGGGGCTTGAAGATCTCCAGAGAAGGGGACTCCACACCCTCCCTGGGCAGCCTCTGCCAGGGCTCTGCCACCCTCACCCCAAAGAAGTTCTTCCTCAGATTGGAGTGGAACTTCCCATGGTCCAGCTTGTGCCCGTTGCCCCTCGTCCTCTCACTGGGAACCACTGAAAAGAGTCCAGCTCCATCCTCCCTCAACCCACCCTTTAGATACTTGGAAGCATTAAGGAGGTCTCCCCTCAGCCTTCTCTTCTCCAGGCTCAAGAGTCCCAGCTCTCTCAGCCTTTCCTCATCAGGGAGATGTTCCAGTCCTTCCATCATCTCTGTTGCCCTACGCTGGACTCTCTCCAGCAGTTCCCTGTCTCTCTTGAACTGGGGAGCCCAGAACTGGACGCAGGATTCCAGTTGTGGCCTCCCCAGTGCAGAGCAGAGGGGGAGAATGACCTCCCTCCACCTCCTGGCCACACTCTTCCCTCTGCAGCCCAGGATCCCATTGGCCCTCTTGGCCACAAGGGCACATTGCTGGCTCATGGAGAGTTTACTATCCACCGGGACCCCCAGATCCTTCTCCTCAGTAGTGCTTTCCAGGAAAACAAAAACACAGCGGCTGTGTGCCTTCCCCTGGGCTGATGGCTTTTTCTCCCCATGCTTCAGCAGAGCCCATCTGGCCCAGTGCCCCGTGCAGCGCCGTGGTGGGGAGGGAGCTGAGCGAGAGCCGAGCATGACCGGAGGTTTCCATTTTGGAGTAGATGTTCTTTGGACTATAGTTTTTTGGACTAGATGATCTTTAAGGTCCCTTCCAACCTAGACGATTCTATCCGCCCCACCAGCCCACTGCAGCGCCGTGGGGAAGCCACGCAAGCCCCTGCCTGCTCCAACACGCTGAAGGTCACCTCTTCTCCACGTCCGAATCCACCTCGAAGAGGATCCAGCAGGGAGTATCCGTTGTCACGAGAAGTTTCATTTATCACAGACCCAAAAAACCAGAGATGAGAGAATGATCCTGGTGTTTTCCACACCACCACCACAAGCCTTTGGTCACTTCACCAACTGAAAACACCTGGGTTCCTAATGGGAAACAGACCTGCCTCTGGGCCAGACACACACCATGGACTGGGAGCCTTACCACCAAAGTCAAGTGTCTTTTTTTAACCTCCCCCTCCCCAGAGAGCCTCCCCCCCAGTCCCTCTTGCAAGCCCAGTGAGCCCACAGGACCTCAGTATCCTCAGTCATTGCTCCTCAAGTCATTGCTTTTTTCTGCTCTCCATAACAACCTGTGCCTCTCCAAAGATCAGATCAATCTAAAATTGCTCTCCCTAATACCCGCGTAATTAAGTGTTTGTTTAAGGATTTATGTACTTTAATCAACAGGAACACAAGACAACTCTGTCCCACCAGTCTCCCAAACCCCTCCTTTCTCACCCCTGCCCGCAGAGGTCTGTTTCTGCTCCACCAAGAGCAGATCAGATCCTCTGGAGGCCACAGCTCATGGGCTGGACAACATGCAAAGCCTGGCTGAGATGCAAAGTGGGCTGGGGGCCTTGGGTGACAGCACCGGCAGGCTAAATGAAGTTGGGGTTATCATCTTACACCATGCCAGATGGTTCCCCTCCCTGATCTTTAGCTCCCCTTATCAGTAGGACAGTCTAACAGCCTAGTCAAAATGCAGGTTTCAATTACAGAGAGCTATTGTCTTATCAGCTCCTCTGTCAGTGATCACTGCAAGAGGTGAAGTGATGGGAGCATCACAACTGAAGCTGCTGAGCCTTGCCAAGTACCTGTTTGCAGGTGCCTCTTGGCGGAATGAGCCAGACAAAACAGATGTGGTAGGAATAAAATGGCAGTTTGGTTTTGTTTTTTTTTTTTGGAATATGGTAAGTTATGTATGGGGCTGGAGAAGAAGATGAAGAAAAGAAAAGAAGAAGATGGAGGAATGGGAATATGAGATCATGAACCACATGCACCACGGGGAATTAAGAACTGGCAGCTCATTTGCATGGGAAGTGAGAACAAATATCACTCCTTCCCATCCTGGAGGAAGCACTCTTGAGAAATCACTGATTGAAAACACCAGGCACAGTGAGCTTCCTCATCTACTCACCTATGAAAACACCCTCTATTAAATCTCCTAGGACGCCCCATTTCTGCCTTCCAGCACCAAATCCAGGAAGAGAAGCTCTGGCCAGGCTTGTGATTTTAGATTGTAGAGCTGTTTTATCTATGTATAAAACACACACACGTATAAAACCTGCACGGCTTTGTGAGTGTACCAATGGCTTAGCTGCTCGTAATTCCATGCATATCTGATTTCACACGTTCAACATTTAAGATGTTCAGAGCTGTATAGAAATCACAAGAAATGAGGCACATGTGAAGTGCTCAACCCTGGGCACCCCATATTCTGTTGTCCCCCCTTTCTTTAGACTGTCTTGGTTGGGTGTTGTATTGCCTCCAGGCTTGAATCCTGCTCCATCATGTGGCTGCTCTATTATGCCAAGCGCAACACACACAAAATAAGTCAAATCCAGAAGAGGATTCCCTGCAACAGATGCTTTCCCCAGATGCAGAAAGTAAAGCCTTGAAGGAACAAACTTCTACATATAAGCAGAGCCCTTGTAAAGTCAAAAGGTTCTCCCTTGGCCTCAGTGCAAACAAAAAGCTTGCAAGGTCAGAGGCGCATCTGGGATCTGAGGACAACAAGCAAATATATCTAAACACAAACGGGGAAGAAATCAGAAATAATAAATAATATGCAACAGCATATGGTTCAGAGAGAGTTTAAGTCAAATAACAACAGCAAGTGACCTTTAAAGAGAAGGGGTTATGTTTTCTTTTGTTCAGTAGAGGACTTATTTCTGTCACAGCAAGATTCTGGTAACTGTTTTGCAGGATCTCTTAGCTTTTGTATTTCTGCGTTTCATTTGAACATGCTATAGTTTTTGTTTTGCTTTGTGTCCCCTCCCTGTCCCCCATCACTAGCAGCAATCACTGCTTCTAGAAGGAAATGTGTGGAGGCATTGGGAGAACTGCCCACAGTTACAGACCTAAGCACAGCTGGCCCTGGATCAAGATGTTTCCCTTGACAAATGCAATACATGTGCAAAGTTATCCATTATCAGCCACACGCTCCGCTCAGAAATAACTGGCGTGAGGAAGGTTCTTAGCAAAACCACAGCCAAGAAAACAACAAATCTCTGGCTAGCTCCTGTCCTCACATGAACTGCCAGATATTCCTAATAACTTACTGGCTTAATTACAGCTATTCTAGACTTCCTGGACTTCTTGTGATTGGGAACAGAATACAGTCCCTCTTTCATTAGCTTTATTTTGGGGGGACAAATATTTACATTATGTTCACGCTGATGGGTAGGCTAACCAAAAAATGCCATTTTTTGCAAGAAGCACTTTAAGAAAGCCACCTGGAAAGGAACAGATCCTGCTGTCACATCTCTCCTTATCATGGGGTGAAAAGGGAGGGACTTAATCATTTCTCAAGATCCCAAGCACTGGATGCAAGGATGTCACGAGTTTAAAGGAAGGGAGCAAACTCCCCCCTGTAAGCTTCAGCCACATCCCCATTATAGGAGTGGCTGGGAACCTGGGTTAGCGCAAACCAAAAAATCTCCTGCAAAGAAACAAGCTTTTGGGACTTTTCCCAAAGCGTGTCAAAGTTAAACACGTGGTCTGGGAATGTTTTCTGCTGCAGAATGCTCCTTCCAGCCCAGGCATCACATCACCTTTGCCAGGCACAGAACACTGGTCATGTAGTGGCCAGTATTGAGCTCAGGCTGTCTGTAGATGTTCACGTCATCAGACACCAGGGCTTTCCCCTCCCTCTACTTACTTTTTTTGAAAAATCAGATGGGATGGGCGTTAGCCAGCACCAGCATACCCACCACTGTGCCCAGTTCTACCCCAGCACAAATCTGCACGTGAGTTGTTGGATACACATCAAGCAGAAGCTTGGGTGCACAGCTGAAACACAACACAAAGAAGGTACCGCCACCACCATTGTGGGTGGCTGCGGCTTTCTCCTCCTGCAGGACGAGCACGCGTCTACCTGATCTGCTAGGCTCAAAGCCAGCTCCTGGTGGCTTCCAAACGCCCAGTGCTGGCCACCTCCTGGTCTCACCGAAAATGGGCAGTACATCCCGAGAGATCACCTCTGAAATCTGCCAGGGGACACGTGGGCTCAACTTGCCCACACCTGAGCAGTGAGAGGCAAAACACGCACCTCTGTTCAGGTGTCCTTAACCCAAATCCAGCTGCCTACAGCCTTCTGGCTCTCCCACAGCCATAGCAACTCACGGAGCAGGATCCCTACAGAAAGACCCAGACTTCTGTCACTACTCATCAGAGGTCTCCTCTGCACCCCAGCACTGGGCTGAGGGACAGCCAGGACTGACGGCCGACAGAGAAGCAGCTCGTGGTGCCCATTCTGATGTGTCACATGAAACAGGAAAAATAACTTTTTATTAGAACTAGCTTCAAAGAGCCTATTCTTTCCACAGACAGCAACCACAGAGGAAGCCAAAGGGACATGAGCTGGCATCAAAACCAATGCTCCTCATTTCGCTATTGGTCCTGCCCTCAGGAGTCCCTAGTTATTTCCTCGTTCCACATTTTAAGCAGGCAACTGCAACCCCTGGACATTGCCACAACCCCAGGAGGATGGTTCATCTGCCCTGACTCCTCCCAGACCTCCCCTTCTCCTCCACCTAAGGGAAACAACTCCAGTTTCACATTTTGAGATGCACGGAAGACAACGTGTCTTGCCTGATAACAACAACCCTGATTTTGCTTCTGGTGTGAAGTAATTGTGTAATCCCTCACTGGTTTAGCTGAAGAAGTAGCAGTCCCAAACCACTTTTCCCCAGTGCAGTCCTAAACCAATTTTAAAAATGCTAACAGTTTAGTTACTTTTACAAAGGATCAACTCTTGAGAGCATTTTTAAAGACACTTCGAAGGGAGCACACAGGGGCTTGTACTGCTTTAAATAAAATCATTCCAGTTTGCACATAACCGGTCTGCATAAGCCAATTCCAAAACACTTGACACTTCCAGTTCGTTGTGCCAGTGGGCATAATGAAGTTTAATAACAGGTTGCATGATGGAAAAATGTCCACTTTAAGCCAATTTGTTTTACAGTGTGACAAAGACAAAACCTCTCCCACTAGCTCCGTTCGGCTCCTGATAGAGTTGTCCGTGTCTCCTGCATAACGCATCGTCTCGTATCCATGATGAACCTTGCCCCTACAGGGCTCCTCATCCGGGCTTTGTTTCTAACCTCTCTTTCAAGAAGCTTCAAGTCAACAGCAGAAGTGACTAACTGAAGAGCTGTCTCACTTGCCGGCTAAGTACAAGATACAGTCTTGAAGCCCCATCCTCGCAGATGAGGGATGGCATTTTTAGAGAGGTTCTTCTGCCTCCCACCTTCTCACCCCCCGAGGTGGATGTGAGTGATCTGCGGAGCAGTGTAACGTTTGGAGGTGCTCATGCCTTAATCTCTAAGGTCTTCGGTGAACAAGCAGCCCTGGTGTTCCACATTTAACCCACATTTAACAGGCTGAGAGAGCTGGGGTTGTTCAGCCTGGAGAAGAGAAGGCTCCGGGGAGACCTTATAGCAGCATTACAGTATCTGAAGGGCTCCTACAAGAAAACTGGGGAGGGACTTTTTACAAGGCCATGTAGTGACAGGACAAGCGATTATGGCTTCAGACTGGAAGAGGGTGGATTTAGATTACATATCAGGAATAAATTTTTCACGCTGAGGGTGGTGAGGCACTGGAAGAGGTTTCCCAGAGAAGCTGTGGCTGCCCCATCCCTGGAGGGGTTCAAGGCCAGGCTGGATGGGGCTTGGAGCAACCTGGTCTGGTGGGAGGTGTCCCTGCCCAGGGCAGGGGGTTGGAACTGGATGATCTTTAAGGTCCCTTCCAACCCAGACCATTCTATGATTCTGTGATTTCAGCTGGGACAAGCATGGTGCTAGGAGTCCCCACAACTACGGGGAGCTCCGGAGGGGCCAACCTCACCGCCCCGGTGCTGGGAGCAGGCTCTGCTCCAGGCTCCCCCCGTCTTCCCAGCCCCCGGGGAGCAGGATGAGCCCCACAGCTGCCACAGGCTCTGCCACTCACATGCCGTCATTGCAGGGATTTGTTGCCCTCAAATGAATTTCAACGTTTAAACTGTCCAGGCTCATCTGCGTAGCAACGCTAATACTCTTTAAGCTCCCTCAAATTTCTAAATGCTTAAAGCTATTACAATCTTTTTGTTTGCCATCATTGCAGGGATTTGTTGCCCTCAAATGAATTTCAACGTTTAAACTGTCCAGGCTCATCTGCGTAGCAACGCTAATACTCTTTAAGCTCCCTCAAATTTCTAAATGCTTAAAGCTATTACAATCTTTTTGTTATTTTACATTAGGCATCCCATTAACTATTTTCTTACTTTGATGTAATCAGCGTTTTACATTATTTGGAGATTAATTCTGGACAATGAGGCCACATGGCCTGCCTTTTCTACCAGCAGAACGGCCTAGAAAAGAGGAGCCCGCTCCGCGAGCTAGGGCAGCCCCATCAGGGCCACTGTCCCTGCTGCCCTGAGGAGCACACCAACCACAACCACCCCCTCCACCACCATCAGCTGGGTGCAGGACGGTCCCGCAGCCAGGCACTGACAGCAGCACTTGGTAGAACACCGTGCTGGAGATGGGCACGGCGGTTCTGCGCACCACCCTATAGCACCATCCTGCTGGGACGTGCTGGTGCCCGTGCCTGACGTCTACTCCACCAGAGTTTGAGCTCTCTCCTCTGCAGAGCAGATGTTTGCGAAGTTGAGATACTAGACCATCACACTAGACCATCACACTAGAATCACGGAATTGTCAGAGTTGGAAGGGACCTTCTAGAGATCATCTGGTCCAACTCCCCTGCTAAAGCAGGAATGCCTAGAGCACATCACTCAGGATGGCATCCAGGTGGGGCTTGAAGATCTCCAGAGAAGGGGACTCCACACCCTCCCTGGGCAGCCTCTGCCAGGGCTCTGCCACCCTCACCATAAAGAAGTTTTTTCTCATATTTGAATGGAACTTCCCATGGTCCAGCTTGTGCCCGTTGCCCCTCGTCCTGTCACTGGGAACCACTGAAAAGAGTCCGGCTCCAACATCCTTCAACCCACCCTTGAGATACTTATAAACATAAATAAGGTCTCCCCTCAGTCTTCGCTTGTCCAGGCTACAGAGTCCCAGCTCTCTCAGCCTTTCCTCATCAGGGAGATGCTCCAATCCCTCCATCATCTCTGTTGCCCTACGCTGGGCTCTCTCCAGCAGTTCCCTGTCCCTCTTGAACTGGGGAGCCCAGCACTGGAGGCAGGATTCCAGTTGTGGCCTCCCCAGTGCAGAGCAGAGGGGGAGAATGACCTCCCTCCACCTCCTGGCCACACTCTTCCCTCTGCAGCCCAGGATCCCATTGGCCCTGACCATCTTATGCAACAACCTTTCAAAGCCACTTCTTTCTTTTTTTTCGGCCGCTTTCTCGCAACACACAGCATATACGCACAGGATGAATGATTATTTGTTATTCCACGTATGGAACCCCAAAGCCTGTTAAGATTTTTCCTCTATGCTTACTTTCCCGACACGCGAAGGATCTTGTCCCAGTTTGAGGCAAAACAGAACCATATTTCTGTTCAGTAATTTTACATCTCAGCCAGGCCTCTTCTAACTCTCTGAAATTAACGTCATATAGTGGAGAAAACTGCTCGTCCTCAGAGTGATAAGCCCAATGGTTGTGCTCCACGCCAAGGAACAGTGTGCAGAGAGGCCCTTGTTTATCCTTATTGCTATAACCAAGGCCAGCCAATTTCGTTATTTGCCCTGTTAGAGGGTCAGAAATGGAAAAGCATAGAGGGGTCCCACCTGTGGGGAGGAGGGGACAGAAGAGGTGACCCAAACCTGACCAACAGGGGTATTCCCTCCCATGTGCCCCATGCTCGGTATAAAAGCTGAGGGATCAAAGGGTCAACTTCTTTCTTCAATGGCCAACATCCAAAGAGGACTCTGTTCATCTGCCTTTGATCCCAATCTGTGTGTTCCTGACTCCAGAGCTGGAACCCAGTTCCCATCCCTCGCTGAGTCCAATCTGGGACTTCCCCAGTGCCTGTTGGTGATGGGACTGTCATCCTGGGAGCTTGATATGGTTTTGTATGTGTTGTATCTATTTCATTATCTTCTCCTTTTTATTTTAATATTAACCCTTCATTAAAGTAGTTTAGTTCATTCTAAACTCATAAATCTCCTTATCTCTTCTTCTCCTCTCTTTTTGGGTGGGGTGGAGGAGGGGGGAAGGGCCATCTGTCAGTCTGGTTTTGGTAAATTTGGCTGAAACCACAACAGATCTGCTCCCTTCCCCTCTCAGTCAAAACAGAAGCAGAGTTATCCTCCCCATTGTCCATCCCAACAAGCTCATCGGCAAGGTGCTTAAAGTGCTTAAGCCCTTATATCTTAACTAAATATATTCAGCAAATAAGAGTGAGTTACATACTTCAGACATCCTTCTTTTTGTTCTTGACACAAAAATTTCAATTCCAAGATTGCAAAGTGAAAATGATATACATAACTAACGCAACTATAAGAGGGAAATTAGAGTAATCCTTTACTTTGAGAGATTAATGAACATGCATTAAAAGGGAATTCTTGGGGATGTAAACACGTAGCATTCATTCAAATTAAGAAGATGATTGCTGCAATCAATCTTGCAACCCATGCCCAGCATTGGCAATACTGCTGAAATAAACCACCACTGAAATCAGCCAGTGAGAACCTATCTGAAGAGGACCAGATTCCCACAGACACATCCACTAACGTATGAACAAGCATTCTCTTGTCACCCAGCCAGCCAATCTCCTGTGTGCACGCGAGAGAAAAATCCTCATTTGGACGTTGCATAAACATTTGTGGCCTTCACCTTCAACGAAAAAGCGCGTCGGGAGGGGTTTTCAGGTGACAAAGCAGTGCAGCTTCCCCGTGTTCTTGCTGGGCTTTTACATCCGGGGGTAGCTTTTTTGAGGTGACAAAGCAGTGCAGCTTCCCCATGTTCTTGCTGGGCTTTTCTGGGCTTTTACATCCGGGGGTAGCTTTTTTTTTTCACAGGTACCTGCACGAATCAGCACAGATCCTTTGCAAATCAGAGGAACACAGAAAACAGTCCTACTTCAGACTGATACTGCCTTGAGACAGAGTGAAGTCTGCCGCTGCAAAACACAAACCCTACCTATGGTGAAAAAAAAGAATTGTTTTCACTGCTCTTCCGAGCTATATCCCTCCTTTCTCAGGATGACAGGTTGACTTTTCCAAGTCATCACATCGCTGCTGACTTGAACTTGGTGTGTGATCAGCCACAAGCCCAGCTCCCTCTGGGAGAGGGTCGCTGCCAGCTCTCTACCAGGCTGGTTATCCCTCAGCACAGTGCGCTTACTTGTGCCCTTCACACAGGCATCACGTCTTCTCCAGACCCTTCTTCAGCTCATCGGGATTTTGGAATACCAGTCTGCTCCTCCAAACGTACCCCAGGACCCTCAATGCTTCACGTCACCTGCACATTAAACAAGTCCTCAGTGTTATCTGCTAATGATTTGGGGATTATTTAATCCAATTCGTCAGCTACCGCACCATGAAGTTCATCATGTCCAGGCTCAATTAGCAGGCTTCTCAGCTAGCTAATTACCCTGTCACTAGTTCTTTCCTGACTTCAGGCTGGGATTTTGCCATTTTTCTTAGTGTTACATGCATTAATCATGCGCTTGCCAATGACCGTTTCAGTGAAGACTGATACACATGCTGTCCCAAGAAGCTTGATAAATCACTCACTTTCTAAAAACAGTCAGGGCTCCCATTTATGGCAATGAAGGAAATGTCCAGAGCCTCTCAACTGAGCCCCTACATTGCTTCTACTTTGCTTCTGGTGAGCAGATGAAACCAGACTTGTTTCAGGACCAAGTACTGACATTTCAGTTTTGGTCCCCGACCACACGACACAAAGCCCAGCCGCGTGGACATCACATCCACAGCCCTCCTGGCACCTTCTGATCCAAGGGAGGGGCAGGCTGTCAAACTTGGGGCCCCACCACATAAATGCTATTTATAGCTTACTCCTTGCTGCTGGTTACAGCATGAAAACATTCGGATGCTCTCCAGCTACTGCACATCATGCTCTGAGGCAGTTAAAGACTGGAGATGGCCTATAAAGAACTGGATGCAGCAAGCTAGATCCTCCACTGATGGAAATCACCGTGGCCCTATCTAAACCAAGGGTGCTCCAGCAATTAGTACTAACTCGGGATCTCTAATTGACCTCTGTTCTGCTACAAACTGAATCCAGCAGAAAGTCTGTCACAACGCCTCTTTGAAACTGAGGCTGAGATCAGTGAAACTGAGATTTCTGTCTCTCCAGCACAGCCCAGACAGAGTGCACGCTTCTTGTTCCCCATATCTCAACTTCTGAATTTCACAGGAAGAAGCTCGAGAGATATTTGTCTTTTTTTTTAATTACCTATATAATGCCATTCTTCTGTCTTTGTCTCATTTTGTCCAGAAGAGCATCCTTGATGGAGGAGCACAGTTCTGTTGAGGGGATTCAACCAGAAAGTGAGAGCTGTCAAGGTCCAGACCCTTGGAAAATCCACCCACAAGCTTTGCTTTGAGCACCCAGTGGCCCTGGCAGGATGGAGGGCTGAGGACTATCCTCTGATGTGCAGTAGAGCTGGGTCACAGTGGGTTGCCCTTTCCTCTGGTGTTTCACTTATGGATTTCAGTTTTCCTTTTCCATTTTTGTTCTAGCTGGTTTCTATGCCAAAAGATACTTGAAGACTTCTGTGGTTTTACCACTGATTAACTACTACTACCTTATTGGGTAGTAATTGTTCTCATTAGTGGTAGCCTGCCCCTTATTCAAGTGAATATTCAAGCCAACCCACCAGAATAATTACCAGGCTTCAGAATTACTACCAGTAGCCCTCTCACCAAGGGCTTCAGCCTCTTCCTTCTCATGTGAGTAGGTGCTAACTGGTCTGTGCCATGGTTATACATGTCCTAGTCATCATCACTTTGGGCAATGTGATGGAGAAAGACCAAAGCATTTAACCCAGGAGTGATGCCACATGACCTATTGGAAGTAAAAAGCTTGACATTAACGAGATGAAAGAAGGCTCCTGAGAGACCTTATAGCAGACTTCCAGTACCTAAACGGGGCCCTACAGGAGAGATGGGGAGGGACTCTTTATCAGGGAGAGTAGTGATAGGACAAGGGGTAATGGTTTTTAATTGAAAGAGGGTAGATTTAGATTAGATACTAGAAAGAAATTCTTTACTGTGAGTGGTGAGACACTGGAAGAGGTTGCCCAGAGAAGTTGTGGATGCCCCATCCCTGGAGGGGTTCAAGACCAGGCTGGATGGGACTTGGAGCAACCTGGTCTGGTGGGAGGTGTCCCTGCCCATGGCAGGGGGGTTGGAACTTGATGATCTTTAAGGTCCTTTCCAACCCAAACCATTCTATGATTCTATGATCTATTCCCTGGTGAACTACACTGAGCTGGAGGAGCACCACCGACCCTGCAACCCCGCTAGCTGGCAGGAGAGAAGAGAGACGTGTTGTGGTGAGAGTATTCACCTCGCATGTGCTCACCCTGCATGGGTGCATATCGCTTTCCTGGCTGGCACCGAAATACAAAACTCAATTTCACTGAATTTTTCACTGAATTTTTTTTAGAGTTGGAAGGGACCATAGAGACCATCTAGTCCAACCCCCCTGCTGAAGCAGGATTGCCCAGAGCTTGTCAGAGCATGTTACTCAGGAGCATCCAGGTGTGTCTTGGAAATCTCCAAAGAAGGGGACTCCTCACCCTCCCTGGGCAGCCTCTGCCAGGGCTCTGTCACCCTCACTGTGAAGAAGTTTTTCCTCAGATTTGAGTGGAACCTCTTATGTTCCAACTTGTGCCCGTTGCCCCTCGTCCTGTCACTGGGAACCACTGAAAAGAGTCTGGCTCCATCCTCCTTCAACCCTCCCTTGAGATACTTGTCGGCATTAAGAAGGTCTCCCCTCAGCCTTCTCTTCTCCAGGCTGAAAAGTCCCAGCTCTCTCAGCCTTTCCTCATCAGGGAGATGCTCCAATCCTTGAATCATCTTTGTTGCTCTTTGCTGGACTCTCTCCAGTAGTTCCCTGTCCCTCTTGAGCTGGGGAGCCCAGAACTGGACACAGTACTCCAGTTGTGGCCTCACCAGTGCAGAGCAGAGGGGAGAATGACCTCCCTTGACCTGCTGGCCACACTCTTCCCTCTGCAGCCCAGGATCCCGTTGGCCTTCCTGGCCACAAGAGCACACTGCTTGCTCATTGTCATTTTGCTGTCCACCAGGACCCCTAGATCTTTCTCTTCAGAAGTTGTCTCCAGCAGGTCTACCCCTAACCTGTATTGGTGCCTGACATTTTTCTTTCCCAGGTGCAGGACCCTACACTTTTCCCTGTTGAACCTCATGAGGTTCTTCCTTGCCCAGCTCTCCACACAGGAGTTTCGTTTATGAGCCTATAAAAAGTCTCACAAAGGCTACACACATGCACACATGTGTCCAGACATGTACTTATCTACGTGCACACACATACGTACGTGCATGCCCACACACATACACATGCAATCCTACATATAGTTATTTGTACGAAGCAAAGGAGCCTCAGGACAAAGGGGAATCAATGCATTTGTGCTTTTACTATGATTATTGGGGAAAAGCGAACAAGCATCCCGCGCAGATTGAAGCAAAGGACACGGCAGGTTCTTCTGCAGCTACACGTTTTGCTTTATGGTGACAGGCAGGCTTAGAGCCTAATCTCCAGCATGAAAATCATATCAATCAATGTCAGCATAATATTCATACATCAGAAAGACAACACTGGCTTTAAATAGGTACCAGCAGTTGCAGAAGACAAGGCGCTTCCAGGACTCCATCTCCAAAGAGCCTTTTATCTCTCTCAGAAACGGAAAGCCCCTAAATATAGGACTACTATTAAAAATTCATGAGCTTCAGTAGCTATTTATCAAAGTCATGGAAATGGGATATTTCCACGATGGTGAATAGCTTGACATTCATTACTAATAAGCAAATGCGCACTTTATTACCATTTTAGAACAGAACATTGCTACTGATACCCAAGGAACATCGCATTATCACTAGGAGTTAGCATTAGGCTTTGCTACAATACACACATTATTTCTGCCATCTGGATGCCTCACGCTTATTAGTTCACAAATGATGATGCTGACGCCAGCTTTGCGGAGCACCTCCGTGCAAGGCTGCTAAAAAGCTCTGGGCACTGCCTCCTGGAGATGGAGCGGTGCTTTGATGCTCCTCTCGACTAACCACGTCCCAGACCATCCTTACAATACACCTTCCCCCAATTTACTGAATGCTCTCCCCAGACCAAGGCCGTGTGGCAGAATGGCAAAGACTTGCTGCAGAGTCCAACTTCTCAGCAGCAAAAGCCACTGCAAATACGCAGCATCGCCCTGCTAATTGCACAGTGACAAATCAGCAGGTAGTGACTGCATCATGAGTGCTGCTACAGTCCCAGGGCAGATGATGACACTGATTGAGATGCTACTTTCATTATCAAATGCAGCTCCTTTTATCTCCTACTTGCAGTCTCCTGCTTCAATGACTTGACCTTTTAAAGGTCTAATCCAAATAGAGCCTTACTTTCATATAGAAGAGGTGAAAAACTGTTCCTGTCTACAATATCACGGAATCACGGAATTGTCAGAGTTGGAAGGGACCTTCTAGAGATCCTCCAGTCCAACTCCCCTGCTAAAGCAGGGCTGCCCAGAGCACATCACTCAGGAGCATCCACTGGGGCTTGGAGATCTCCAGAGAAGGGGACTCCACACCCTTCCTGGGCAGCCTCTGCCAGGGCTCTGCCACCCTCACCCCAAAGAAGTTCTTCCTCCCATTGGAGTGGAACTTCCCATGGTCCAGCTTGTGCCCATTGCCCCTCGTCCTGTCCCTGGGAACCACTGGAAAGAGTCCAGCTCCATCCTCCCTCAACGCACCCTTTAGATACTTGTCAGCATTGATAAGGTCTCCCCTCAGCCTTCTCTTCTCCAGGCTCAAGAGCCCCAGCTCTCTCAGCCTTTCCTCATCAGGGAGATGCTCCAATCCCTTAATCATCTCTGTTGCCCTACGCTGGACTCTCTCCAGCAGTTCCCTGTCTCTCTTGAACTGGGGAGCCCAGAACTGGACGCAGGATTCCAGCTGTGGCCTCCCCAGTGCAGAGCAGAGGGGGAGAATGACCTCCCTCCACCTCCTGGCCACACTCTTCCCTACGCAGCCCAGGATCCCATTGGCCCTCTTGGCCACAAGGGCACATTGCTGCCTCATGGATGGTTTACTCTCCACCAGCACCCCCAGATCCTTCTCCTCACAAGTGCTTTCCAGCAGGTCCACCCCTCACCTATTGTGCCTGGGGTTCTTCCTCCCCAGGGGCAGAACCCTACACTTGCCTTTATTGAACCTCATTAGGTTCCTCTCTGCCCAGCTCTCCAGCCTGTCCAGCTCACGCTGGATGGTGGCACAGCCCTCTGGAGTGTTGGCCATCCCTCCCAGTTTGGTATCATCAGCGAACTTGCTGAGGATACACTCTGTCCCCTCATCCAGGTCATTGATAAACATATTGAACGGGACTGGGCCGAGTATTGACCCCTGGGGGACAGTTTAGATTTCTTACATCTTTGATATTGCCTCCACGTTGACACGGAAGAAGCATTCACTGCTGCCTGCTGGGATGGCAGAAGGAGAAGCAACCTCTTCACCTCCTTTGCATGTCAAGAGAAAACTGGACACAAAACCTGGGGGGTTCGATTTCAGTGGATCCCTGAGAATTTGTTCTGCCCAATGGGGTTCCTGAGATAACATGAGGAACAGCTGTCACCCCGCAAGTGCACATGTGCCTGAATCTGTCACTAAGCCTTTCCGACAAAAGTCAGGAGGAAAATTGGACTAAAATGATGTAGGATTACATCCTTCAGTCTGGCCCGAAGTTGTGGAAATCTGTGGAATTCAGGAAAGCTCACCATTGCCCTGTTGTAGCAAAAGAAGAAATTGTAATGGGAAGAATGGTTTGGCACCAGTTGCTACTCTAAAGCCACTGTCCTGAGAAAGCATTACTATATCAAGGCTGGAAAGGACTGGGGCAACAACTGCATTATAGGATTGCTATTGATCTCCTGGCAGAAATATGTGGGAAATGCAGCTGCAGCTCAGGAACAATATTCGGTGCCTGCACACAGCTCAGTAAGACCACAAAATCACACAGTGGTTGAGGCTGGCAGAGACCTTGGGAGATGATCTGGTCCAGCCCTTGCTCGAGTAGGGTCACCCAGAGTAGGTTGCCCAGGGCTGGATCCAGTCAGATTTTGGATCTCTCCAAGAATGGAGACTCTACAACCTCCCTGAAAAATACCAATAGAAGTATTTTGCCAAAAGTTGATATTATGGCAGAAGAATAATCTTCAGCCTTCTGAAGTCCATCCTAGCAAACTGGGCAAAGCCAAACGTGAGTTCCCGCTTGCTTCTAAGTTTGAAAAAGAAATAAATTCCTTTCTTGCTCACAAATAAATAAATCATTCCCTCAACATCATTTTCCCCTTTCTTTAATTTCTACATCCTTTGTAGCTAACACCTTTAGCATCGTTCCAAAACAATATCGTACCAACTTTACTAAGAAGCTTTATGTTCCAGCAGCTATGGCTGACATTTGAGAGACGTTATGTAAAATGTTTTATGCTTTTCCCTTCTACGTATTTTTGAAGCACTCAAGCTTTTCAGGACAGGTGACAGCAGCGGCATACTCTTATTCACAGAAATATTTTATTTTTGGTATTATTCCCTCCAGGCATCTACCTTCCTTCCAAACAAGATTTAGCTGCAGGGCAGAATCTCAGCTGGTATAAATGAGTCCCTTGGCACAGACATAGGGAGGATGGGCACAAGAGCCCTGGCCCAACAGATGTGTGCCCCCCTCCTATGTAATTAATCTTTGACTGAAATGTAGGATTTCAGCAATGAAACTCTTAGCCAGACTGTGAAATCAGACTTGAACGGCCACGACATCAACTCACCTGCCCTGCACTGGCCAAAAGGCTGCACGTGGCAGCAGGCAAAGACAACGTAAACCGTGATTTACAGTCCACAAGAGATGGAAGGAAAGAAAACTCTGCACTAGTGTCAAGCTGACACTGCAAGGGCAACTCAGCTCGCAAAGTCCATTGCCTCCAGCATTTGCATCGAGAGGGCTAGCACAGAGTACAGCACAGGCTGGGCTCTCCCACCCCTGCTTTTTTGTCTTCAAACACTAGGGAATTCAGGAGGGAAAGGGGAGAAGCTGAAAGAAATAATGGTGCAGTGAACGTGTGCCACTTCTGAGTGCCACTAAATGGGTAAGTTGAGCTGGAAGGTTCTCTGAACTGGGGAGGCCACAACTGGAATCCTGCATCCAGTTCTGGGCTCCCCAGTTCAAGAGGGACAGGGAACTGCTGGAGAGAGTCCAGCGTAGGGCAACAGAGATGATGGAGGGGTTGGAGCATCTCCCTGATGAGGAAAGGCTGAGAGAGCTGGGGCTCTTGAGCCTGGAGAAGAGAAGGCTGAGGGGAGACCTCCTTAATGCTTCCAAGGATCTAAAGGGTGGGTTGAGGGAGGATGGAGCTGGACTCTTTTCAGTGGATCCCAGTGACAGGACGAGGGGCAACGGGCACAAGTGTAATTATCTGAGCTCAAAACAAGCTGTATGTGCACCAAAACACACTCAAACTCCATTCAGCAATGTCCTTCAAGGACATAAATACCCTGGGACTATTCACAGGCTTAAGGACTAGGCATATAATGAAAGGTATTTCTAAACCAATGCTTCAGAGGGTGCACAGGATATGGTGAATTCCTCTCCTACGCTTCTACAAGGTTTAGCATACAAACGGGCACTGACACGAACTCCTGGCAACGTGAAGGAAGGGCGATGCGTTGTACAGATGCTGGGCTGAAAAGGCAGCCAGTGCAGATGGACCACTCGTGTCACTTTACCTAACATTCAACAACAGTCCTCCTCGCTGCAAAATAAATCATCTTTTTCTTGCCCTGCCTGCCCAGAGAATAAACGATTGGCATCCGAACCTTTTTATATGGGAAAATTTTTGCCGCAGTCCTTACCCACGTGCTCTCTCCCACCCCTTCTTTGTCCCTTGCACTTGGGGTTGTCCCCAGTCATCCCCCTGAGTATCAGCACAGCCTCCAACCCCTTGCCTCCTATGAGGAACACCCATCCACTAGCTGCCCAGTCAGCTTGTGGTCCACCCCAATCTATGGATCTTACTCTGGTGTTTAACCAGGTACCATCCACTTTGTTTCCTATTCTCCAGTTTCACCTGCAACCTCTCAGCACAATCCTTCATGCACATTCATTTATCGGTAACTGCATTTTTGGTTTTCATCATGTTCCAACAAGTTATCCAGTTTAGCAAAGCCACTGAGTCCAAACCTTGCCATCAGAGATCTTCCAGCTCTTTGAAGTTTGGTACGATGTGCAAACTTTGCGAGACCTGTCTGCATTCAAAAGCTCCGGATGATGAGAAATGTTGAACTTGATCAAAACCAAGGCAGCCTAGAATAGGTATCCCCTTAAACACCTTCCAGTTTACAGGACACTGCTGAGAACTGCTCTTCTGCTTCTCTTTCTCAATCAGTCATGCACCCACTCCACTATTTCCCTAAATCACCTACGTGAGCATCGTGGGGGGCAAATCCAGACACACAGCCACCGCTTCTTCCCTCCTCATCCATGCAAGGCCAGTAAGCCTGTCCAAAAGGATATCAGACAGCTTCAACACCATGTGGTTGTTTTTATTATCCTCTAAGAGCTTGCTTAATAATTTTTTCTAATATCTCTTCAGTGATTTGAGTTAGACTGTCTAGATGCTTAACGTCCTTGACCCTGATTTTCCCCATCATGTTTGCCTTCCTCCAGTCTCAAGAGATGGCCTGTCCTCCACAAAGTCTCTGCAATAACTGCAGATACGTTTAGAGATAACATTGACTTGTTCCTGAAATGTTTCAAAGTTAATTTCATCACATCTGTCGGACAGAATACATCCAACTTACCTAAACCATCTTTAGCAAAGATAGTAAACTCTCAGTACTCCATTTCTTCTAAAAGAGTCCTTCCAGCACATTCTATTGGGAGCTCTCCATCCTAATCTGGCATGCTAAAATCGTCTCCCACTTAGTCGATGTCCCTACAGTCTCCTCTGACATAATACCATCCCAAGCTGGAGGGCAAAGACTTCCTTGGCCCCCTCAACAGTGCACCTTCATGGCAGGGTCCTCCTGAAGAGGACTGGCTAAGAACAGAGCCCTTTGGGTAGCTCACTAATTGAGGGGCAGGTGGCAACCCCAGTGAGACATCAGGGCACTTGGGAGTCACGGTCCTGGGTCACTGAGGCATCCAGGTCCCCACCAGGGACCTAGGACTCTGGACCCTCCACCAGCCCCATGGGCAGACTGGCTGGAGAGGTGGGAAGTGTCAACTGAAGAGAGGTCATTTCAACCAGGTCTCTGGGGGACACTTCAGATTGTCACGTCAGTGAACTCCCACGGAGGGTTCTCAAGTGTTTCCCAGCACAGCCCAGGCTACAGCCTGAACAAAGGGTTTTTTCTCCATTTGGTGACATCCCAGGGACCTGGGCCCCCAGTGGAGTTCCAGCCAGGTGCTGCTCTGCACATCCAGGCAGGGATTTTCCTGGCTGAAGGCCAGTCAGAGCACAAGAAATCCTGGGAGAAGAAGGCACGCCGTCAGGGCACTCTGTACACCTCGAGCCCTTCAGGCCTTTAATGCCCAAGAGGGACGACGGTGCACACACGATCTGCTTCCTCCTTCTTTCGAGAAAATAAAAAAGGAAAGGAAAAAAGAGGAAACTACAAGGGCAGCTGTAATTACATGTAAATCCCCACATGGGCAGGACTCTATTTTACATGTGGCTGGAGAAAGGACCATCTGTTTTACAAAGATACTAGGCTCTTTCTTCCTTTTTTTTTCTATTTTTAATTTATTTATCCCAATTATATTCTTTTCCTCCCCCTCCTCCCTAGATGGAAGCCTTGCCGTGGTAATATCAAGAGGCTTAAAATAAGATTATGTTTTTAAATGAGAGAGTCTTTAAAGTGGGATTATACCTTACAACAGCCAACTAGGCTTTCAATCAATTTCAGAGGATACACTTACAACTTCATTACTCTGGAAGAGCCTACATTTATGGAGCAACAAATGAGAAGCGTTCACGCGATGGCAGATGAGTTCAAAGAAAGCCTTCTCCTCCAGCTGCTTCTTCCCTGAGCACAACCAGAAAGGCTCTCTGGTGCTATCTCCAGGGCTTTGTCCACCACCAGCTTGAATGATACTAGTGATACTGGCCCTTCAACAATTATTCCCGGGATTTTGCCAAAAGAGAGGGAGATAGAGTACAGAGGGAGATGGAGTTGCTTAGACATGCCTTGGTTTCAGAGGTACCACCAGCCAGCCGGGCAGCTAAGGAAGGAAAAGCCAGCTGGCAGGAAGGGCCCTTGGCACAGCACAGCAACCCATAAGGGTGTTTTAAACTATTTCTCCTCTTGCAACCTCCCCAGCTCTGTTTTCTACAGCAAAATCCTGTGTCATCAAAAGTTCCACTTGCCGGAGTGGTGCTTGCTTTACTTAAAAGTTACAGCTACAGCTGGAGATAGAACAACAGAATCACAGAGATGTTTTCCTACCAAAGCCTCATTTAACAACCTTCCACTTTTCCGTCAAACATCACACACCTCATCACCCTATCCCCCTTCTGCTGCCCTGCCTTCCAAAATGGAAGAACAAAAAAAAAACCCATTCCCATCCTCAAGGGCAGTTTCTTTGTTTGAAGGGCTGCATCCCTGAAGAAACAAGACATGAAATATCCATTTTGTACAGATCCTGCCTGCTGTTCGGCAGGGCTGGAGCTGGTGAAGGGATGCGTGAATCAACAAGAATCTCCCATTACACGCTGCTTGTCATTAAGCAAGTACCAGAGAATCACAGGATCGTAGAGCCACAGAATCATAGAATGGTCAGAGTTGGAAGGGACCTTAAAGATCATCCAGTTCCAACCCCCCTGCCCGGGGCAGGGACACCTCCCACCAGACCAGGGTGCTCCAAGCCCCATCCAGCCTGGCCTTGAACCCTTCCAGGGATGGGGCAGCCACAGCTTCTCTGGGCAACCTGGGCCAGGCTCTCACCACCCTCACAGCAAAGAATTTCTTTCTGGTATCTCATCTAAATCTCCCCTCTTCCAATTTAAAACCATTACCCCTTGTCCTGTCACTGCACTCCCTGACAGAGTCCCTCCTCAGCTCTCCTGGAGCTCCCTTCAGATCTTGGAAGGCTGCTCCAAGGTCTCCCCGGAGCCTTCTCTTCTCCAGGCTGAACACCCCCAGCTCTCTCAGCCTGTCTTCACAGCAGAGGTGCTCCATCCCTCTAATCATCTTGGTGGCCCCGTTCCAACAGGTCCATGTCCTTCATGTGCTGAGGACTCCAGAGCTCCAGGTGGGGTCTCACGAGACTCCATAAGAAGTGCACTGTGCAAACCAGCAACAAGGGCCATCAGCTCACATCCTGCACGGGAGGCTCTTGGGATGACAGCCCCACCTGCACCCTGCTGGGTTCAGGAGAGACCCCTCAACCCAGGGGTCTCTCCTACCTTCAGCTGCTGCCCTCAAATACTCACTATGTGCAAAATGAAAACTCCACAGCTGCTGTCTGTGTCCTGATTTACATGGAATTCACCTTATTTCCATCTTAAGCATTTGCAAACACAATTAAGAGGGCACTTCGTGAAAACCGGGATGTTCCCTTATCGCCTGCTGTACGGGCACCTGTGGAGGACTGTGCCAATGCCTATGATCCGCTCTGGAAATGGACACAGCACTCTTCCTACACCATGTTTGGGACCTTCCTGATCCACAGTAAAAAAGCCAAGTGTTTAAACTTCAAGCATTTCGTGTTGCAAATTCACCGAATCCCACAAGTGCAACTCCCTTTCTTTATAATGTATGCACACGCTGTGATAAGAAGTGGACTAGGGCCTTCTGAAAGCATTAATACAGGGAAAATCCACTTATATAATATGTGGCTTTTAGTTTTAATGGCTATAAGGAGATAAAATACATTATAAAGGAAAGCCAAGAAGGATGCTGAGCGTCTCCCTCCATTTAGGGGCCTGGAGCACCTCTCTTATGAGGAGAGGCTGAGGGACTTGGGTCTTTTTAGTCTGGAGAAGAGAAGGCTGAGGGGGGATCTGATCAATGCTTATAAATACTTAAAGGGAGGGTGTCAAGAGGGGCCTGGAGCATCCTTTGAGGGTGGCAGAGCCCTGGAAGAGGCTGCCCAGGGAGGTGGTGGAGTCTCCTTCTCTGGAGACATTCAAACCCCACCTGGAGACATTCCTGTGCAACCTGCTCTGGGTGGACCTGCTTTGGCAGGGGGTTGGGATAGATGATCTCCAGAGGTCCCTTCCAACCCCATATCATTCTGTGGTTCTGTGATTTTATCAGGCTAGAGACAAAACACTGTATCACCAAGGATGCTGGACCAGAAGCCTTGCACCACGCTGGTGTGCAAAGGCACAGGGAGGAGAAACGGCCGAGGTGGTCCAGTTAAGGAGGACGTAAACAGGCCTTGGGATGCAAAGGGGTATTTAAAGGTAATACATCGTAAACAGCTGTGGGACACAAGCTGCAGAGCTGCTTCTAGTGATCTAGCATGTAAGGAAGAGGCTTCCCTCAGCCCCAAAATGATACAGGCACCAAAGAGGTGACTGCACAGGCTAATTTCCTCTTCTGACCTATTTGCTTCTGTGTCACGCTCGGGGAACAAACGCTCGGCACTTCCAAACCACTTCAGGGAGGTTTAGCTGGAAGGGCAATGGATTTCAATGGCAATCACACAGCTAAATACCACGCACCCCTTGGTGGCATAACCTTTGCATAACCGTTAAAGCTTTTCTGCAGCAAATAATCTGCAAACAGCCTTACGAAGTCCCTCTCACCTTCTCCTGCATGAACATCCCCATGTCATGGGTGCTAAGAAACACCACGCACCCCACAGCAGCCTCCGATGGCGTGTTTCCAGTGTCATCCCAGCAACGCAGAAGCCCAAGCACAGGACCTCTTTCTGCTGGGTGGCCAGTCAAGACCAAGGCAGGGACCCTGGGGGGATTAGGAGCCTGTCACCCACTGCGAGCCTCAGGCTTGTCCCCTGTGACTGTCTCCTGTGACTGAGGGTGTTGCCTAGAGCCAGGCAAGGCACTTCTGTGCATGCCAGGAGCCCACTTTACGGCAGGATCCTCCAAAATGCCCTCATGGCTTTAAAGGGAAAGCATTACTGACAGACAAGAGAGTTTCTGGGAAGCTTGGAGCAGATTCATTTCACTGAACTGCAGGTGGCTGAAAGCCAGCCTCTGCTCATCAGCCCACAGAGGCAGCCAGCAAGACTGGTCCAGACAGGGTAGGTAAGGCAGGTAGGTAAGATGCTCAGCTCCTGGAGCAGCTCTGCTCTCGCCAGAGTCATGGAATCATGGAATAGTAAGGGACCTTCTAGGGATCATCCAGTCCAACCTCCCTGCCAAAGAAGGGTTGCCCAGAGCACATCACTCAGGACGGCATCCATTGGGGCTTGAAGATCTCCAGAGAAGGGGACTCCACACCCTCCCTGGGCAGCCTCTGCCAGAGCTCTGCCACTCTCACCCCAAAGAAGTTCTTCCTCAGATTGGAGTGGAACTTCCCATGGTCCAGCTTGTGCCCGTTGCCCCTCGTCCTGTCACTGGGAACCACTGAAAAGAGTCCAGCTCCATCCTCCCTCAACCCACCCTTTAGATCCTTGTCAGCATGAATAAGGTCTCCCCTCAGCCTTCTCTTCTCCAGGTCCAGCTCTCTCAGCCTTTCCGCATCAGGGAGATGCTCCAATCCCTCCAGCATCTTTGTTACCCTACGCTGGACTCTCTCCAGCAGTTCCCTGTCTCTCTTGAACTGGGGAGCCCAGAACTGGACGCAGGATTCCAGTTGTGGCCTCCCCAGTGCAGAGCAGAGGGGGAGAATGACCTCCCTCCACCTCCTGGCCACACTCTTCCCTCTGCAGCCCAGGATCCCATTGGCCCTCTTGGCCACAAGGGCACATTGCTGGCTTATGGATGGTTTACTCTCCACCAGCACCCCCAGATCCTTCTCCTCACAAGTGCTTTCCAGCAGGTCCACCCCTCACCTATATTGGTGCCTGGGGTTCTTCCTCCCCGGGGGTAGCACCCTACACTTGCCTTTATTGAACCTCATTAGGTTCCTCTCTGCCCAGCTCTCCATCCTGTCCAGGTCATGCTGGATGGCAGCACAGCCCTCTGGAGTGTCACCCATCCCTCCCAGTTTGGTATCATCAGCCAACTTTCTGAGGATACACTCTGTCCCATTCTCCAGGTCATACGTGACTTGCTTTGACTTCAGCAGCGTATTTCTGAACACCTACAGCACACACACTGACACACGGATTAGCAGAGCTGCCAGGCCCTTCTTAGTCACAAGTAGCTGAGATGACTCTTCGTAGCAGTAAACTTCATAATCACACGTTTAGCTTCAGATCCAAGGTTCTTCCTTGAACCTTACACCCCTCTGGCCCCTGCCAAAGAAAGCGGAGGACAAAACACACCAAGCACAGCTGTGTTATCAAAGACGAGAAAGATAGTAACCAAACAGGTTCTGACTCAGGCAGATTTTGTTGGCGAAGGAAGGAAAAAAGCTGTCTACAACATCCTCCCCCGAGGATTGTCGGGGGGTTGGAGCACCCCTGCTACAAGGACAAGGCTGAGGGAGCTGGGGTTGTTCAGCCTGGAGAAGAGAAGTCTCCGGGGAGACCTTAGAGCAGCCTTCCAGTACCTGAAGGGGGCCTACGGGAGGGCTGGGGAGAGCCTGTTTAGAAAGGCCTGCAGTGACAGGACAAGAGGAAATGGCTTTAAACTGGAGGGGAACAGATTTAGACTGGAGATTAGGAGAAAGTTCTTCCCTGTGAGGGTGGTGGAGCACTGGAACAGGTTGCCCAGGGAGGTGGTAACCTGGTCTAGTTGGGGGTGTCCCTGCTGACTGTGGGGAGGTTGGACTAGATGACCTTTGGAGGTCCCTTCCAGCCTGGGCAATTCTATGATTCTATGATTTTATACACGGTGCTGCTATCGGCATCTCTGGTGCTAAACCGGGTTTCCTAAGCACGATGGGGTAGCGAGAGAGTTCACTGTCACACAGGTGAGAGGCAGGGACGTTTAAGAGGAAACGAGAAGATGACACCATGCTTATTGGCAGTCTCCCGCCGTGTCTCAGAAACATAGCCAGAATTTTTAGAGGCTTAAAAAGCCGGCGAGCTAACGAACATGGTATGTCCAATCCGCCGTTCAGCTGGCAGGGGAGCAGGGGGGATGCAAACGGGAGGAAGAGGCAGTGAATCGTGAGCAGCGAGGCTGCTCTTCCCTTTTGTGCGCAGACTGATGTGCCAGCGCACAAATCAGGCCCGGCTGAAATCAGTGCATGCATTAGCATCTTCTTAACGCAGCCTCTTGCATGCTCCAAGACATTTATAATTCCACCAGATCCCTCCTAGGTCAACAGTTAGACAACCCTTTACGCCTGGAGGGACAAAACCTGGATGTGTGAGACATTCAACATGCAACCCATTTCCTTCCTGCATCAGTCAGAAGGGAAAAAAAATTATTACAGGGTAATAGGGTTGAAAACAGAGGTGCTGAAGAGGGGTCTACCCAAGTAATCCCATTGCTCCGCGTGAACAGTCTGCTCCTGCGGTTCCTGCATCCGTGAGGGGGGGTCACTGGAGTCAGGGCAGTCTGTGTAACCCCACTGCTGAGACATACTGGGGAGGGGGGCAGTCAGGTCTTTTTTGTGCACCATAACCCTCCTGCTCACAGTGCATCACATTATCATAGAAAGAATCATAGAATGGTCAGAGTTGGAAGGGACCTTAAAGATCATCCAGTTCCAACCCCCCTGCCCTGGGCAGGGACACCTCCAAGCCCCATCCAGCCTGGCCTTGAACCCCTCCAGGGATGGGGCAGCCACAGCTTCTCTGGGCAACCTGGGCCAGGGTCTCACCACCCTCACAGCAAAGAATTTCTTTCCGGTATCTCATCTAAATCTCCCCTCTTCCAATCTAAAACTGTTCCCCCTTGTCCTGTCACTGCACTCCCTGACAAAGAGTCCCTCCCCAGCTCTCCTGGAGCTCCCTTCAGATCTTGGAAGGCTGCTCTAAGGTCTCCCCGGAGCCTTCTCTTCTCCAGGCTGAACAACCCCAGCTCTCTCAGCCTCTCTTCCCAGCAGAGGTGCTCCAGCCCTCTGAGCATCTTTGTGGACCTCCGCTGGACCCGTTCAACAGGTCCATGTCCTTCCTGTGCTGAGGACTCCAGAGCTGGACACAGAGCTCCAGGTGTGGTCATATAGAATTGTCTAGGTTGGAAGGGACCTTTAAAATCATCGAGTCCAACCATCAACCCAACTCTGATAAAAACCATCACTAAACCATGTCACTGAGTACTATATCAACCCATCTTTTAAATACCTCCAGGGATGGTGCCTCAACCACTTCCCTGGGCAGCCCATTCCAATGTTTGATAACCCTTTCAGCGGAAAAATTTTTTTTAATACCCAATCTGAACCTCCCCTTGAAACCTTTTCCTCTTGTCCCATCATCTGTTCCTTGGGAGACGGGACCGACCCCCCCTGGCTACACCCTCCTTTCAGGGAATTGTAGAGAGCGAGAAGGTCTCCCCTCAGCCTCCTTTTCTCCAGGCTGAGGAGAAAAGCTCCCTCAGCCTTGCCCCACGAGACTTGTGCTCCAGACCCCTCACCAGCTCCGTTGCCCTTCTCTGGACCTGCTCCTCAATGTCTTTTTTTGTGGTAAGGGGCCCAAAACTGCACACAGCCCTTGAACAGATTTAAAAGGAAAAAAAAGCCCCCAAAACCAGTCAACCCAATGAGGCAGGTGACAGCAGACATGAAGTGCAGAAATTGGTCCCGCTGAGTCCAGATGGGGGAGGGAGGGGCAATGGCCAGCCCAGCAGCCCTTCACACAACTGAAGACCTTTTTACCAAGATTAACACCCCTCGCCAACAGCCCGTGTGCCCACCAGGCAACCACAGCCCCCTGACCCACAGAATCACATGGGGTTGGAAGGGACCTCTGGAGATCATCTAGTCCAACCCCTTCCCCCTGCACTCAGGGCCGCCCTTTGGAAAGTTCACGTTGATGAGAAACTCTCACCATCCTCCAAGTGAACGAAAAAATTATATTTGCCATGAAAAGCTTTGATTAAAATTGGCATCCCTGAGCCTCCTGCTGCCAGCAACCACGCAACTTCAAGGAGAAACACTTTATGGCAAACACAATATGGAAACCTCAGCGAGGAGACCGTGAATTGGATCCATGCTGCTATAATCCAAGATGAATGCAAAACTACTTACAGAGCAGACCGTTAAAGAAATAATTATTGAAATGAATTGGGGACAAAATCTGCAGGAAAGCTTTTCTCTCGTGACGCAAGACTACATTTTTCAAGGCACACGGAGGCTCTCGCATTTTCTCTCCAGCTTCCTTCAGTAACAGCTTTTGGACAAAAAAGCCACCACCACCAAATCAGGAACACCATCTTCAGAGCGGCAACACCCTTACCAGGGTGCAAACTTCATCAACCACAAAGATACAACAAGGCTGTTGAAGCAAAAACAGCCCAATGACAACGAAAATACTACAGGAATGCCCCTGAAGAGGACACAACCCCCTGCAATTGCCCCCCATACTGTCCCTGCCAGTCCCTTGGATTTGCCTGCCTGCTGAAACCACAACCACTGTAAAAGGAGAGATTCATTATAGGGACAAACTCTGTTCCTCAGGATGACCCAACCCTAAATGAGACACATGCCCAATCAACATCTAATAATCAGCCCAAATGTAAAAGTGTTTTTTTATGGCCTGGTCGAAAAGTAAAATATCACACAGATATTGTCGGTCACCTAATACTAGAGATTTAGAGTATTTCTGCTAAGAACCCTGCTAGAAGAATCAGTGGTATTTCTAAGGCAGGTCTCAATGAAGCAAAATATCACCAAAGAGCAGCTGAATATTGATGAGACCAAAAGCCACAGTTCTTCATGCAGGAAAATCCTCCTGCCTATTTTGCGGAACAAGATAAATATAATCAGATATAGTATCTGCTTTATTTACCTGCATTTGTAGTTATCAGTAGCAAACAGGAGAGGAAAGCAGTCCTCAGCAGAGGAGGCTGCCATCTCTGCCATCCCGCCCTGCATCCGTGCCATCCCCAGCCATACCCCACTGGACCCTCCTGTCCTTTCCTGAAGGTGATACAGCAACTCCTGAGCAAGGAAAATGGGAGTGTTCCTCAGTCACAGACACAAACATCTCCTCTCAACAGAGAGCGCAGCCGGAGGAAGCCATGTATCTCCTTGCCCTTGCTCCAGGTAGTCTCAGCTCAATGTCCAACTGGTGGCCAGTGACGAGTGGTGTTCCGCAGGGGTCGGTACTGGGACTAGTGCTGTTCAACATCTTTGTTGGAGACATGGACAGTGGGACAGAGTGCACCCTCAGCAAGTTTGCCAACGACACCAAGCTCAGTGGCGCAGTTGACATGCTGGAGGGAAGTGATGCCATCCAGAGGGACCTGGACAGGCTGGAGAGGTGGGCTCGTGCAAATCACATGAAGTTCAACCAGGCCAAGTGCAGGGTCCTGCACCTGGGATCTGGCAACCCCAGGCACAAATACAGGTTGGGCAGAGAATGGCTGGAGAGCAGCCCTGAGGAGAAAGACTTGGGAGTGATTGTGGATGAGAAGCTCACCATGAGCTGGCAGTGTGCGCTGGCAGCCCAGAAAGCCAACCCCATCCTGGGCTGCATCAAGAGAAGTGTGGCCAGAAGGGCCAGGGAGGGGATTCTACCCCTCTGCTCTGCGCTCCTGAGACCCCACCTGGAGCTCTGTGTCCAGCTCTGGAGTCCTCAGCACAGGAAGGACATGGACCTGTTGGAACGGGTCCAGCGGAGGGCCACAGAGATGATCAGAGGGATGGAGCACCTCTGCTGTGAAGACAGGCTGAGAGAGCTGGGGTTGTTCAGCCTGGAGAAGAGAAGGCTCCGGGGAGACCTTTGAGCAGCCTTCCAAGATCTGAAGGGAGCTCCAGGAGAGCTGGGGAGGGACTCTTTGTCAGGGAGTGCAGTGACAGGACAAGGGGGAACAGCAACCTGGTCTGGTGGGAGGTGTCCCTGCCCAGGGAAGGGGGCTGGAGCTTGATGATCCTTAAGGTCCATTCTACGATTCTATTATCTCCGCTTCTGTCAGCCTGGGCACCTTTCAGGTCACACCATCTAAGTTCCATTTGCCCTCATCAGTCACCCAACAGCTTGGGCAGCAAGGTCTGCCCAAGTAACGGTATGATCCAGGTCCTGCTATTACTGGCTGGGGCTGTGTAGAACAACACTATATTGCACCTGAAGAAAGGTCTGTGACCAGGCAGAGATCAAAGGTGAGCCATTAACAGCACCCAGAAGGACAATATATGTTGCTATTCAAAGCAAAGAAGGAGGCCAGTTCAGAAACATGCTTGGCAGTAAGAAAGCTGTTGCCTTAATCTTCAGCAACTCCATCCTTAGAATAGGAAACCATACTGGGCCAAAGGAGCAAGATTTGAGCTCTGCCTTCATCCTTGGCTTTCAATATCTTCAGTATGTCCCTCAGTGATGATGCTATCCCACTGTGAAGCTGGGATAACAGAAAGAGGACAGAAGGACCACTGCAGTGATGGGATTGGTGAGGAGAACTGAGTGGGGTATGTGTGACTCTGCCCCCACCACCACTGAGCTGGAGGAAGAATTTAAGCATGGGAAGAGATGTCATGTAATTAATTAACACAGCAAACTAGAAAACTGCTACGTAATGGCAGTGACCAGAGTGAACAACACATTGCTACTGAGGACCTGGACATACTGCAAATCCCAGGGACCTGGGGTCACCAAACAACCTGGGGGGGTTGTATTTTAGAGAGGGTAACACCTTGAGAGGGAGCAGCCCCCGAAGCTGCAGTGTGAGCCGGGATTAGTGCACCTCTGGACTCTTTCACAAAACCAATTCCAGAATGATTTTCACAAAATTCACAATTCTTTCCCAAAAGTAATTCCACCGCTGTGCCGTGCACCAAGGCACACAGCAACCACAGGCAGGATGTGAATTTGGAACTGGCCAAGAAGATATGAAGTATCTGGATCACAAATAATAATTTCTTCCACTTCTAAGGCTCCTTTCCACTGAAATTTCTGCAAAGGGCTGGTTAATCCCCACAGCAGCCTTGCAAAACAGGCATGATGTGGCCTTGAGCAACCTGCTGTAGTGGGAGGCATCCCTGCCCATGGCAGGGGGGTTGGAACTCGATGATCTTTGAAGTCCCTTCCAACCCAAACCATTCTATGATTCTATGATTATCCTCCTCACTTTACTGAGCAGCGCAGTGAGATACAGCGAGGTCAAGCAACTGGCCAGGTGTCCCAACAGCAGGGAACAGCCAATGTGGAAATGCCATTTGAAGACCTGTTTCCCATTCCTTTGTTCTTACCACTGCATTTCACAGAATCATCTTCATAGTTGGAAGGGACCTTTGAGATCATTGAGTCCAACCATACACACACAAAAAACCCCAACCCAACAATCTCAGGCACTAGAGCATGCCCTCAAGTGCCATGCCTACACGGTTTTTAGATACCTCCAGGGATGGTGACTCCACCACCTCCCTGGGCAGGCTGTTCCAGTGCCTGACCACCCTCTCAGCAAAGTCATTCTTCCCAATATCTCATCTAAACCTCCCCTGCCCCAACTTCAGACCATTTCCTCTGCTCCTGTCCTTATTCCCTTGGGAGAAGAGGCCAACCCCCACCTCTCTACACCCTCCTTGCAGGGAGTTGTAGAGGGCAATGAGGTCTCCCTTCAGCCTCCTCTTCTCCAAACTAAACATACCCTTTTAAACAAACACTCCTTTATCAGGCTGCAACTTCCAATTAACATTTGCTTGGTGGCAACGCTGGCTCGTGAGCCATTACGAGCCTGCAGGCAGGCAGGTGACAGCGTGTCCCAAATAACTTCACTCTTTCCCCCAAAATGACCCCATTCCCGATGGTCGCCATATGTCACCAGAATTCTGTCCCCTCACCTCCCGGTACCAGCGGGGAAGACAGAGTGAACCCAGGGCAGCTGGAGTCAGGGCATGGGACAAGGCTTGCCTTTCAGACTCACAGACCAAAATACCTTCTCATGTTTCCACCGGGCTCAGCGTCATACCAAAAACCACCCCACCTCTTCCAAACCCCAATAAAAACCCACAAAACCTGATTTTATGGGGCTCAAACCACACTGCTTTTATGGAAAAGTAAATGATTTTGTTAAATGCCTCCCTCCCTGCTCCAAAAGCATTGTATTCATTCAGCCTGCCAAAGCAGGTCCACCCAGAGCAGGTTGCACAGGAACGTGTCCAGGTGGGGTTTGAATGTCTCCAGAGAAGGAGACTCCACCACCTCCCTGGGCAGCCCATTCCAGGGCTCTGCCACCCTCAAAGGAAAGAAGTTCCTCCTCATGTTTAGGTGGAACTTCTTATATTCACGTTTGTGCCCATTTCCTCTTGTCCTGTCCCTGGGAACCACTGAATATTATCAACTTCACAGACTGAAAGCCTCCTCACAAGCTTTCTGCAGGGAAGTTCTCCCTCTTTGAGGGCACTCTATGGTTACAACAAAATAGCTGTCAATGTTTTGTCTGCCAAGACAGCCATGGCTGCTTTAATCACATCCTAACTCGTTTCTCCTTCAGAGATAAAACTCAATACTGTCAAGCATGATACAAGGCACAGGCTCTTCCTTCAAAACATCCATCCCTCCGCTTTCTATTTCACTTGCCACTAGGCAAATTCCCTTGCCACTTGTGCAAGGCAGCACGTTCTCTGTTTTCCCTTATTGTACCAGATTTTTTCCTCCGGGGCCAATATGCAGGTTCCTCCTGGTGGCTGTGATGGAGCAATGCCGAATTGCACTAGCACGGATCGCACACCACAGCAAGTATTCTTCCCAAAGTACATTACGAGGCTGTGCCACAGGGCCACGAAAACACCATTTTCCCACAGCGAGGCTGGATTGATCAGTAAAGCAGAATATTCTTGCAACGGCCATAGGGAAAGCATTAATCTGTAAAGCAGAACGTCCTTGAGAGATACGTGGGGAAAGTATTACTATCCCCACCTAATGCATTTTCCTAGTAGTTTCCTGAAAGGCTTCCTGACTCGTGACTGGGTCAGCCCAGCACAGCGGTGGCTTTTTTTCCCTGTGCTGGATGAGACTTTCTGGCACTCCATCCCAGCCTGCTTTCTTTCCATCCGAGAGCTGCAGTGGCCAAGTTTTCCTTTTTGAACTGTTTGATATATGCAGTTGGAGCTCTCTTAATATGTGGATAGGATCCCCGGGGAGGGCTTGTGGTTGTTTGGGAACATTTCCTAAGGTGTTTTTGAAATCTCTTTTAACTCGGAGATTTTTCCCTCTTCCCCATCGTTCCTCTTACTGCTGCCAAGCTGAAACATAATGACTTCATTTAAATCAGGACTGGAAACGCTTTCAAGGGATCCATGAAGTTTTAGCCATTCCCATCTCAGGGACTTTGGTGAACAGATCTGGCTGAAAACTTTGCTAACGAGCGATCCATTCAAAATGGGAGGAAAAAACCAGTCAAACTCCTTAACTTCAAAATTTGCATTTAAGCAGTATTTTGATGTTTGTCAAGCTGTCTAATGAAGCAATATATGACCTGACATTAAGTGCACTCCCCGTCACTAGGCCACGGGGAGAATCCTAAAACTCTTCGCTAAGGTCATGCCACTCAAAGCAAAAAAGCAACATCTCTTAAAACCAGGAAAACACCAGTGATATAAAACCACTCACAAATCACACCTCTATTTCTGGTCCTTGCTTGCCTCCTATGCCATTTACAGTCTTATATCATAATGTCCTGCCCAACCCCACCTGCCATGGGAGCACATAAACAATTAGCAATATCAATCTGCCTTTTTCATTCAAATCCCAGGCAATACAGTTATTTGCTAACAACCCTCGATTCCCTCAGAGATAGCCACATCTGCTCGCTTAAGGCTTTGCACTTTAAAGGGTAGACCTGCCCGAACCCACGACAGCCTGTGATGCTCCATGAGGACAGAAGAGCTCCATGGTCAACACACCCGTTCCTCAGGAAAGAACCAAGAGGCTTCACCCAAGATCTGGACCTCACTGTTGGGTCCGGCAAGGTCAACTTGTATTTTCTCAGTGAACAAAACAGTTGTGCAAAAGGGTTCTCCCAGTTTTACCCAGCTGGCTGGTGGCAGAGTTGGGATGATAAGATGCCAAACTCAGGCTCTGCTCATTGATTTCAGTTGCTAGTCCCATAACTAACATGCCCTACGTGACACGCAAAGCCACGCGAGCTCCCTGCTAATCAGCGTTTTATAGATTGTTAACACTGATTATGTTGTTATTTAACTTCAGTGGACTGTGGAGACCAAAAAGTTGAAATTAATTTAAAAAGCGTATTAGACTAATTCACAGACTACAGGTCCTGTCAGTGCCTGTTAAACACCACAATATGGATGCAATCACTGAAGACCTACGGGTTGGGCTGGAACTGGGACAGCAGGTAAAATAAATCTTTGGTCTGGCCCACCGCAGCAGCTTTCTGAACCTCCTGAATATACTAATTATGAACATGGCACAGACTTCATAGTAAACTGTTGCCGTGACTCATGCCTTAATCCTGAAGGAAAAGCCAGACATCCGTGTTCATGAGTCAGCGGGACAGCACGGGAGAAGACCATGAAGTGGGAAGAGCTGGAGGAGACCTATGGTTTTACAGCCCGCGATGCCCACCTCCAGCACTCACTCTGTGGGGCAGGAACCAAAAATAGCTGGATTCTGCACACAACGCCTTTTAAGCTGGTATCAAGGGGTGGCAAAGGTCAAGTGTGCTTCGTTTTGGCACTGCTCAAACACGCCTGCCCCTTTCCAGAGAGGGCAGCCAGACCCGAGATCCTATTTCCAACACCAGTCACAAAGTTTATGTTTCACCTCCATCCTTGGCCGCTGTTTTCAGTTTTTATTGTTTACCCTCATATTTATTCCGAAAACAATACAACGTGCTCAACAGAGATATATCAGGAGAACGCAGCGCACAAAATAATATCAGCAGGCAGGTCACTGGAAGTTTAATGGCCAGATGCCAATCAGATAATGATTTGCAAGCTGTTACTCAACACGTGGGTGAGCACATGGGACCCTGAACTGCAAGCTAAAAGAATGTTTTTTCTCGGAGACTAAGCACCAGCAGCATACGGAGTGACCAACCCACACAGTGATGGGGCTTACCTGAAGGTACGCTCAGCAAACAGAAGAGAAACACATTTCCACCCAAGTACCAAGATCCTGGCGCTCTCTCCTGCTGCCCCAGGAATGCCAGACAGCTCAGGTAGGAACCATGCCAGAGAATCTATCTGGCCGTTGAGACCCCTTGGCTTGTGAGGCAGGGACTCTTCCAGCCACGTGTCCGTGCAGGCTGCTTCATGTTGGCACTCTAATTAGACTCCAGGTACCTACTCAGACTTAATTCTCTGATATTGTGTGAGGCCGGTCCTGCAGGACCTTCCTGCCCATCGCTGGATTTGAGCTGGGACCTCACTGGTCCCAGTTTGGCACTGGTCTGGTTTTCCCTCGCTACTCTTTCTGGGAAGCTCTTCCAGAGCGCCCACCTCATGGCTAGAAATTTCTAGTTTCCAGCCTGCATTTATTCATTGCCAACTTATATCCACTGGTTCTTGTGCCAGCCCTGTCCAACAGTTTACCCTTGTGTATTTAAAAATAGCACTTATTTCACCAGGCTGAACCAAACGAGACCAAGGTGTTGTTTTCTTGTTTTGAGCCTTCAGAGCCCCCTGCTGATCCCAGTGTTTTCCCACTTACCCGCCCCAGTCTGAATTTCTCCTTCTTACTGTGATGACACCATTGCACGGAGTAGTCTTAACGAGGTCTCACTGGAGCTGTGGGCTGGAGCAGGAACGCTTTCTGATCTCTGCTGGAAATGCTTCACGTGACGCAGCTCAAGAACTCTCTTCCCTCGGTGCAGAAGCTGTGCTTTGAGTCTCACCTCGGGGCTGAAGTTGTTGTGCTCGTCCTTACCCATAGCCCAGCCTTCCTCTGAGCTCATGACACCTCCCAACCTGCCTTCTGACTTCGGTACAAAAGGCACCAACAAACGCATGAAGAAAAAGACCATTCCCAAGACCCAAAACTTGATGAACTCCTCTGGTAAATTGTTTCCACCCTGCCTGCATCGCCAGGAGGCTAAAACTTTAGGGCCACAAAGTCTGGCAGTGCAGATCCTACCCCCTGGGATTCATTTGCTCCCTTTCTGCTTTACCACACAGCCTAGAAATGGCATAAAATCACCTTATGTCCACAAACGTTTGAATGACTGGTGTGCTAACAGCATGCAGACAGTCTGCCTAGGGCACCTGACCTCACCTGTGCACCATGACACAAGTGTTGTGGTGGGGACAGTCCCAGCTCTGAGAAGAGCACAGAAAAGCACAGAGTGTTTTTGAGGAGCCGTCTTCCAGAGCTCATCCCACTTTCTGGACAACAGAGCAAGACACTCAGCCACACTGTCCATCTGGAGCCACTCTGACCACATCCTGGCCAGGGATGTTGCTTGCATCCATGGATGAATGCTAGCTCTGAGACAACACCACCAAGACCTAAGCCCATGGCTGCTCAAGTATGATTTCTTTGCCTTGGCCCTTTCATCCTTTCCCCTACTGTAAAAAGCCACCTGCTTCATATGTCCTTAAGACCTCAGCTGCATTTTATCCAACGGCATCCACTTCATGAAGGCACTTCATGCACGGTGACTCTGCCTTCCATTCAATGGAAAGAGAACAGGCGAACTAAATCGCCCTCCAGAACCACCCAAATCTTGGTGTCATGCCCAAAGCCACCACTGTGGATTGGGCATTTATTCCTTTCAGCTATCCAACGTGCTCAGCTTACACATAAAACCAAGACTGATGTCACAGAATCACATGGGGTTGGAAGGGACCTCTGGAGATCATCTCCTCCAGCCCCTTTGCCAAAGCAGGTCCACCCAGAGCAGGTCCCACAGGAACGTTTCCAGGTGGGGTTTGAATGTCTCCAGAGAAGGAGACTCCACCACCTCCCTGGGCAGCCCATTCCAGGGCTCTGCCACCCTCACAGGAAAGAAGTTCCTCCTCATGTTTAGGTGGAAGTTCAGTTTGTGCCCATCTCCTCTTGTCCTGTCCCTGGGCACCACTGAAAAAAGACCGGCCGCATCCTCTTGACACCCTCCCTTTAAGTATTTATAAGCATTGATCAGATCCCCCCTCAGCCTTCTCTTCTCCAGACTAAAAAGACCCAAGTCCCTCAGCCTCTCCTCATAAGGGAGATGCTCCAGGCCCCTCATCATCTTTGTAGCCCTCTGCTGTCCCCTCTCCAGCAGTTCCCTGTCCTTCTGGAACTGGGGAGCCCAGAACTGGTCCCAGTGCTCCAGATGGGGCCTCCCCAGGGCAGAGCAGAGGGGCAGGATGACCTCCCTCCACCTGCTGGTCACACTCTTCCTGATGCCCCCCAGGATGCCATTGGCCTTCTTGGCCACAAGGGCCCATTGCTGGCTCATGGGCATCCTATTGTCCAACCAGGACTCCCGTCTTTCTCCTCAGAGCTGCTCTCCAGCAGGTCAGCCTCCAACCTGTCCTGGTGCAGGGGGTTATTCCTCCCCAGGTGCAGCATCCTGCACTTGCCTTTGTTGAAGTTCATCATGGCTGTGTGCCAGAAGAACTAGCTCAGACCACATCTCAAAGTTGAGCTGTCTTCTCCCTGCTCCATCCCTAGCAACACTGTGAGGATTGGAAAATCACCAGAGACCAGACAATATTGCTGAGGATGTCCAGGCCTTAATAAAATCCATCTGGCTCTTTCCCAGGTTACTCCTTCTTATGTTCCTGTCAGGAGTGAAAAACTGTTGCTGATGTCAGTTAAGGCACGCAGACAAACCGTATGAACAAAACAGAAGATCAGATAAAAGCTGTGAGTGAACTATATTGAAGTCCTGAATTTCTGGCATCACCTACTCACTGAAATTCAGGGCATTTTGAGAGAAGCACTGTACACCACCACAGGACCAGCCCACCCTGTCCCGGCAGGATGAGCAAGTATTTCCCATCAGTCTCTCGCAGAGGGGTCCCTCACTTCAGGCTTAGGGTCTGCTAATGTGGTCCGTGTTCATTTTCTACTCCAACCTTGAAAGGGTGAAAACTGACAGCTGTGTTGGTGAACCTACCTGCCCTCATGTTCAAACCAAGATGGGTGCAATTATTCAATGGCGACGTTTTTCACTCCTTTAAAAAAGCAGAATTATTTCAGCCGGATCATCCACAACCGTGATCTTTTCTTGGAGAAAAGAAAGGTTGCAGCCTTTTTGCTATCTGCATGGACAACTTTCTAAACAGGGGTGTTGGAGGCAGTTAGGGGAATTTTTCGTTTAGCAAATCAAAATTTTATATGCAGACGCTAATGGTATTAGTTAAGTAAAATGTGTATTTGGGTTTTTTAATCATTTTTCCTGACTTTCATACGCAATTACAGGTAAAAGACAAATAAAATAACAGTTGCCTTTCATACGCAATTACAGGTAAAAGACAAACAGATAAGGAGATTAACTCTCCATAGGCAGTAAAATGCCATCTGGTTTATGAACCAGTCTAGGTACGACGCTCTTCTTCCAGATGATATGTCTTTTGACGTACACAAATAAATGCGCTTTGCCAAAAAAAAAAACAACCCCAAAAACCTGAAAAGAGCTTAAAAGCCACCTTGCCTCCAACCACACTCCATAAACCCCCAAAGCTGCAACACTACACTTCATTCCTAACAGATAAGGAGATTAACTCTCCATAGGCAGTAAAATGCCATCTGGTTTATGAACCAGTCTAGGTACGACGCTCTTCTTCCAGATGATATGTCTTTTGACGTACACAAATAAATGCGCTTTGCCAAAAAAAAAAACAACCCCAAAAACCTGAAAAGAGCTTAAAAGCCACCTTGCCTCCAACCACACTCCATAAACCCCCAAAGCTGCAACACTACAAAGAACCTCTCTGACAAAGGGACAAATGCTTCTGTACTTATAAACCCAATAATTTTGGTAACCATTCTCTTCAAACCAAGCTGGTTTTGACACATCCTTCAAAAGCTAACGCCATACAATGAACACGGCAGTCCAGGAAACAGAGGGACCAGGCCTCCATGACAGCCTCTCTGAATAGATTTCCATAGGCCTGTGGGATGATGGAGAGATGCAAGAGGATGGGTACACCCACCACACCAGAGGCCACCTCTGGAGGCGAGAGGAGGACACGTCCAGAGAGAGGCACTGCCGGGAGGAAGAGACCTGAAGCAAAGAGGGTCTGTGCCGGCTGTGCCACCACCAGTGTGACCTGAACAGGCTGGAAAGCTGGGCAGAGAAGAACCTAATGAGGTTCACCAAGGGCAAATGTAGGGTCCTGCACCTGTGGAGGAAGAACCCCAGGCACCAATATACATTAGGGGTGGACCTCCTGGAAAGCACTTGTGAGGAGAAGGATCTGGGGGTCCTGGTGGAGAGTAAACTCTCCATGAGCCAGCAATGGGCCCTTGTGGCCAAGAGGGCCAATGGGATCCTGGGCTGCAGAGGGAAGAGTGTGGCCAGGAGGTGGAGGGAGGTCATTCTCCCCCTCTGCTCTGCACTGGGGAGGCCACAACTGGAATCCTGCGTCCAGTTCTGGGCTCCCCAGTTCAAGAGAGACAGGGAACTGCTGGAGAGAGTCCAGCGTAGGGCAACAGAGATGCTGGAGGGATTGGAGCATCTCCCTGATGAGGAAAGGCTGAGAGAGCTGGGGCTCTTTAGCCTGGAGAAGAGAAGGCTGAGGGGAGACCTTATTCATGCTGACAAGTATCTAAAGGGTGGGTTGAGGGAGGATGGAGCTGGACTCTTTCCAGTGGTTCCCAGTGACAGGACGAGGGGCAACGGGCACAAGCTGGACCATGGGAAGTTCCACTCCAATCTGAGGAAGAACTTCTTTGGGGTGAGGGTGGCAGAGCCCTGGCAGAGGCTGCCCAGGGAGGGTGTGGAGTCCCCTTCTCTGGAGATCTTCAAGACCCACCTGGATGCTGCCCTGAGTGATGTGCTCTGGGCAACCCTGCTTTGGCAGGGGAGTTGGACTGGATGGTCTCTAGAAGGTCCCTTCCAACTCCAACAATTCTGTGATTCTGTGAAAGCAGGAGGGCTCTGAGAAAGCATCTGAAAGGTGACGGCAATCTGAGGTTGGGAGCTGTGGTGAGTGGGATCTGCATCCAAAGTGCTCAGCAAGGTCTCCGTGAAGGTTTTGCAATGGTAGGGAGGAGGAGGAGTGTGAAGCACGACACACACCGAAATAAACAGCCTCACACCCCGAGGCCTTTCCCTCCCCTGGTGAAGATGGCAGCAGGGGAAGTTAAGCTGTACTGAAAGCCCGTCCATCACGGCGTGTCAGTGGGAGGACACGGCACACTAGTGGTTGTTGATGGGAGAAGTAACCACCAGGTTCCATCCCCCCCAGCTCACTTCTGACTCACATGGCTGGGGAGATGCAAAGTGGGTATCCAACCCATTTTGCGTGGATGAAAACATTCTGGTTAAGTGAATACCAATGTTTTTTGGTTCGTTCCAGGACCCATATGCAAGGCAAGAAGCTTGGCCAAAATCCCACTTCAGGAGAAGGCATGTCCCTGCCAGCTTTCCCATTTATTGATGGGTAATACTGAGCAGACACAATTCAGTGCTCAAACCACAGCTGCAGCCCTCTGTGCAGCTGAATCACAGAATCACATGGGGTTGGAAGGGACCTCTGGAGATCATCTCCTCCAACTCCCCTGCCAAAGCAGGTCCACCCAGAGCAGGTCCCACAGGAACGTGTCCAGGAGGGGTTTGAATGTCTCCAGAGAAGGAGACTCCACCACCTCCCTGGGCAGCCTCTGCCAGGGCTCTGCCACCCTCAAAGTGAAGAAGTTCCTCCTCATGTTTAGATGGAACTTCTTCTGTTCAAGTGGGTGCCCATTTCCTCTTGTCCTGTCCCTGGGCACCACTGAAAAAAGAGCAGTACCATCCTATTGGCACCCTCCCTTTAAGTATTTATAAGCATTGATCAGATCCCCCCTCAGCCTTCTCTTCTCCAGACTAAAAAGACCCAAGTCCCTCTGCCTCTCCTCCTAAGAAAGATGCTCCAGGCCCCTCATCATCTCTGTAGCCCTCTGCTGTCCCCTCTCCAGCAGTTCCCTGTCCTTCTGGAACTGGGGAGCCCAGAACTGGACCCAGTGCTCCAGATGGGACCTCCCCAGGGCAGAGCAGAGGGGCAGGATGACCTCCCTCCACCTGCTGGTCCCACTCTTCCTGATGCCCCCCAGGATGCCATTGGCCTTCTTGGCCACAAGGGCCCATTGCTGGCTCATGGGCATCCTATTGTCTATCAGGACTCCCAGGACCTCAGAGCTGCTCTCCAGCAGGTCAGCCCACAAAACCACCTGGGTCACTATCTGTGTTATTCTGGAGCGTGGCTGCAAAAGTCCTACCAAACTCATATCCACGGACTGCAGCAGTGACACACGCTGTTTGCTTTCTGCTGGTGAGGGCTGTGCCTCCTCTCGGGAGCTGGTCTGCTGTCAACCACTAGCAGAGACCACTGGAAACGGCTTAGGTGGGGTGTAAAGAGAAGCATAAATCAGCAGAAAGCTCCTGAACGCCTCCTTCAATTTTGCTGCCTTCCCCCTCCCAGAAGCACTTTGCCACGCCGGCTGAGGACTGCCAGCTGGGTATTAGTCCCCAAGAAAACCCTCCAGCCCTTGTTCGATTCGACGTACTGGTTTACGCTGGGTTTCAGTTTTTCCCCTCATTTCCATGCCGTACCTCCACTCAGATTTCAAGATAAGTCACTTATTTCAGACCAAGGCAATCTTTCCTTCTAGAGAAACCCAGTACTAACTTGCCATCGACTGCTGTAAATCATTAACATCAAGAATGCTGAATCATGAACCCCAAAGTTTGGAGCGCTTGCATTGTGTTTAAAAACAAAATCCAGCATCTTTCCAAGACTTTCTCTGCTTTATCTACAGGGTCTATCACCTCACTAGATGTTCTTACGTTATTCCAAAAACTCTTGCAGGACATTTTCAGTACAAACAGCTACTAAGAAAGTATTCCAGAAAGCTAGAAACAAGATGAAGATTTGCTTTTGCTCTGAGCAAAAAAATCCCCTCGGCTCAGCAGCCAGCTGTCATCCAATTCAGAAATTAGAGAACAAGATGAACCAAGTCCTTCATTAGTGCTCTTAGTGCTCTCCCAACCACTGTTGGGACAGAGGGAATCCCACGGAGGAAGAGGCGGACAGGAAAGCCTGGTGAGAGAAGTAACGTAGAAAGGACAAAACCCCTTATTCTGAAAGAAATGAGGACTCTCCCACCCAGACCCCCTCCAACCATACGTGAAAATCACTGCCTTGCCATTGCCTGGTACCTCTCAGGACAACAAAATCACTGCCATGACACGGTTGGACACATTTTCTTGTCTCTACATAGACAAGAAAAAGAAAACTCCTTTTCACTTATGGTGCTGAGTATCCAGGGGTGCAAGTTTTGCCTGCCCATAGTTAAGCACAAATGGTGAAAAACTGGTTAATAGGTTTAGGTTTCTAAAACCCTGGTTAGGCACCCCTGTCCCCTCAACGCTGAGCACCCAGGAGCTGACCGAATGCTCAACGTATCTGAAAATCAGCCTGTTTATTTTTCATGCTGACCTGGCACTTTAGATGTTGGGAGTTTACAGTCTTGCTTTTGCAAATCCATGTCAGCGCTGGAGAAGACCCTGAGGTCACACGAACCGTGGAACTGCTCATGCACGAACTGGGTGAAAAAGTAAATATCAAATACATCCTACAGAAGAGGGACTGGGGAGGAGGAGGGGTCACACACACTGAGTGAAGCACATGGTCTATAGCAGAAGGCAGAGTCAAGGATGATCAGCTCCTTTTCCCCTCTGACAGCCGCGCTAGAAAGGGTTCTTCAAAGTACTCAGATCACTAACTGAAGGCAACACAAGGGTTGAAAAGCAAGTAGGCAAATGCACCAGCTTTTCCCCTAAAAAGCGTTAAACTCTCACCCTCAATTTGATGACACTTCAGAGCGCCTCCGTCCTTGGAAACTACTAAAGCGTGAGCTGAAGCCCTGCTAAAATCCTAAATGTTTTAAGTGTTCTCCTAGGTGAGATGCAAGAAGGAGAACATGCTCATTCTTCCTGCTTTTTCCCAAATCACTGCACACCTCAGCCACGCCATTGCTCACACAACAGTCTCTGACAGCCGGATCACAGAATCATAGAATGGTTTGGGTTGGAAGGGACCTCAAAGATCAACCAGTTCCAACCCCCTGCCGTGGGCAGGGACACCTCCCGCCAGACCAGGTTGCTCCAAGCCCCATCCAGCCTGGCCTTGAACCCCTCCAGGGATGGGGCAGCCACAACTTCCCTGGGCAACCTCTTCCAGTGCCTCACCACCCTCAGAGTAAAAAATTTCTTCCTGAGATCTAATCTGAATCTTTTTTCTTCCAATTTAAAACCGTTTCCCCTTGTTGTATCATTACACCTCCTGACAAAGAGTCCCTCCCCAGCTCTTCTATAGGCACCTTCAGGTATTGAAAGGCCCCTATAAGGTCTCCCCGGAGCCTTTTCTTCTCGAGGCTGAACAATCCCAGCTCCCTCAGCCTGTCTTCATAGGAGAGGTGCTCCATCCCTCTGATCATCTTCCTCTGATCATGGATCCTCGCTCCAGCTACACTATTATTTATAAAGGTGCGTTTTTTCTGTAGACTCATCATTTTTGCCTGATGAGAAGCACAAACCATGTAAGAATAACTTCTTAATAAGATGAGAAACACTAATGCTGTTGCTAATACCTTTTTAACTCCTGTCTTTCACTTAATTGACTCCCAAAACAGATTTAGGAGTAAACTGGCAGCTGGGAAAAGCTGAATGCTGGCTTGCAGAGCGTTTTCCAGCAGGATAAATGTAAAAATTAGAGTCAATCGCACGGGAACACTCTGTTACAAAAAAAATCGTTAGAAGGCACAGCTGGGTACCAGCCATCTGGGTACCTGCGTTAGGGACGCTGGCACAGATGCTAACGGAAGGAAAAAATGGACTACTTCAAACTTCTCGCTTTTTCTTCTTATTGCAACGCTCCCTCCTGTCAGAAGGCTTAAATCAAAAGCTGTGCACAAAACCACGCAGAGCACCTACAGGCAGCAGGGTGACTTCATGGAATTGTTTTCAAGGGAGCTATTTAAAGCTCTCCCGTTACTGCAATTTGTGTGGCTGGCTGATGGAGGCAGCCCCCGGAGCACAGCCCAGCCCACGCCGTGCCAGCAGCTCCCTCTGCCCCCAGCACAGCTCTGGCTTGTGTAAGGCTGGAGTATTTCTGGTCAGATCCTGTCCAAGCTGACCAGAAAGCCTTGAAGCTCGCGCTTCAAGCAAGGAGGACCCCGCCGGGTTCATTGCACATCTACGTCATGGTCAAATGAGGACATACCCAGCCCCAAAGGGAACGTAGAGTTTAGTTTGGAGAAGAGGAGGCTGAGGGGAGACCTCATTGCCCTCTACAACTCCCTGACAGGAGGGTGTAGAGAGGTGGGGGTTGGCCTCTTCTCCCAAGGGAATAAGGACAGGAGCAGAGGAAATGGTCTGAAGTTGGGGCAGGGGAGGTTTAGATGAGATATTGGGAAGAACGACTTAGCTGAGCCGGTGGTCAGGCACTGGAAGAGCCTGCCCAGGGAGGTGGTGGAGTCACCATCCCTGGAGGGATTTAAGAAACGTGTAGAGGTGGCCCTTGAGGGCATGGAGGGGTGGACCACAGCAATGCCTATGTGCACACCCACACAAGCGTACGCGTAAATCCAAATGACTTCTGACCCCCAGCGTGGCTGAATTAGGGCTAATCTGGTGTCTTGACCCCCAAAAGGATCTCCATAAGAAATCTCCACCATCTTAGGGACAGCACGAAGTTTACCCAACCACCTTGTCTCCAAATGAACTTGTCTGGACTTGACTTGCCTTGACTCCCACGGGCAATCCCAGCTCCTTCCCTGTGCCCCGCAACTGAGACCCATCAGCAGCCAAAGAGGGGATGGGGGACAACCAGCCAAGAGCAGGCTTTCAGGGAGAGAAGTGGAGCAAAGCCCCCACCACCAGCATCCCCATGCCAGCCAAGGGCCACAGGTTCATGGATCCAGGCTGGGGAGGCCACCCCAGCTATTCCACTGTAAGGAGACATCTCTCGGCCCCTGTCCCCGCGCTGCCCCCGCTGCCGCTGAACCCCACCAGTTTTGGATTGGGTTTGTTTTTTGTTTTTTGTTTTTTTTTTTTTAAAAAATTTAATTCAACTAAGACCCTGAATACTGATTAGATCCAAGCCCCAGTCTAACCCCTCCAAAGTTATATAAGCCCTGAAATCCAAAAAGCCTTGAAAAGCTTAAATGTGACAGCGCTGGTGATGTCATGCTGCTGAAAGGTTACCATGGAAACCGCTCAAACCACTGCCATATGCCTGTGGCTCTCAGCACTGGAGCCCAGCATCCTCTGCTGAGCGCACAGCACCCCCAGCACCCAAACCTGGGAGAACTGGGAGAAAATAGCAAAGGACATCCAGGTGCCTTTCAGGTCCCCGTGTGTCCTACAGGTGCAAGAGCTGAGCTCCTTCCTCTCTGCAGAACAAAAGCCATCGGCACCTAAGAGACTTCCCCTGCCGAATGGAAATCCCACAGACAGCTGGCCCCAAAACCCACAAGGTGCTGACCTCCAACAGCTTTTAAGCAGCTGGGTATGGTTCTTCAGGGGACACTGGGTCCTGGCTCCCTTCAGCCAAGGGCTGAGGCACGTCCTCATCCCCACATCCCACCCCAGGCAGGGGGCAGGAGCCAGGTGCCAGCCTGCCCTAGGGACACCCAGGCAGCTCTTGCTCTGTGCCACCCCACACAACTCGGGGACCCATACCCATTTTCATCACAAGGCAGTTAAAAAAACCAAAAACCACAAAAAAGAACCCAACCAAACAAGCCAAAAAGCATTCTGGAGTCCTCACAGCTGCAGAAAAGAGCTTGAAAAGGTTTCCCAAACCTGAAAGCAAATAAAAAGAAGAAATCTACCGGCTTTAAGAATCCCCTCCCACCCCCCTCACCCCTTCACCAACCTTATAATTCCAGTGTAACAGCAGCTGTAAGGCTTTGCTTTTTTTTTTTCTAAGAGGTAAAGCTTAATTTTCTGACGTATCTCCACCCAAGTTCACCCTCGCCTAGCTGATGAGCTAAAATGAATGCAACAAATTAAACCCTGGGTTAATTTAAAATCCAAGCAAAGGGAATCCCCTCGCGGTTTTATTTCCCTCAAAGAAATTGAGAAATTCCCCCTATTTAAAGGGTTCTGCATTTTTAATCATCCTCTCCGTCCAGGGCGTTTACGGCACACCCTTACGTAAGGGCTATAAACTGATTTTGTGTGCTCAGAAACATCAAATGATTTTGTCTGGGTTTGGTATCCACGTGTAAAAGTAAGAAAACACGGGGAGCGTTCAGCTCAGTCCTAATTTCAAAGACCACCCACCCCATCCAATCATGACTTCACTGCAGATCACACAAATGATACCCACTGAAACACAAACGGCCAGGGCTTCTAATTTTCTTCTCCCTGAACTGCAGGAACGAGCTAAGTAGATGGGGCACGTCCTTTCTCAACGTGTTTAATCCCTGGCTCCTCAACCCTGCTTTTTGGAGGCAAATCTCCAGCTTCCTGGGACAACTCCCCGCCACCGTCCTGGTGAACTGACGGGGACCAGGGACAGAGCCTTGCTTTGGCACCACCCAGGTGAAGCAACACCCACCGCTGCGCCAATTACTTCGCAATTAACCACATGCTGCTGTCTGACCACCCACTAAGAACTTTTCTCCCCTCCTTGGGTGAGAATGGCTCCCACCAGCCCAGCGCAGGAAAGATCAGGCAGAAGAGGGGACAACGGGGGATGCTGCAGCGAGGGAGCGGGATGGGACAGGAGCAGGGGATGATGCTGCACACACAGGGCCAGTTCGGGGTGTCCCAGCTCGGGGAGATGCTGCCAACCCCAACCGCCCCACTGACACCCAGCCCAGCTGCATTTCTTCTCCATCACCAAGAGTCACGGGAGCCAAGCAAAAGGTCTGGGTTGGCTACCAGGGGACAACGTGCAAGCGCCAACAGAGACAACCTGGCAACGTCCACCTGGCTGGGCTGTTTATCCTGTCCCGTTGGAGCCTGGGCTCGGTCACGAGAGCAACATCCCAGCATGATACAACAGCGCTGGGGGCAGAGAGTGTCCCACAGCAGCTTGATGAACAGGGAGATGTGCAGATCTGGTTTGTCCCACGTTGCGTTTACCATCTAGAGTGGTTTCCACTGGGAGGCTGGAGAGCCCAAAACGGGATTCTTGAAGAATGTATCACATAACACTTTGGCAAAACTAAGAGAATAGTCTCAAAAAGGCTTGAGGGAACCATCTTACTCAACGTACTGCTGTTTTCTCATCTCCCATGAAATCCCTGCCAAAAAGCCTATAGCACAATGCTACAAAACCAAATTACAATGGTGACATTTATTCAAATTAAACGATGAGTCCATATTTTTGAGCTTAGCATGGATTCCCTTTTTTGGCATTCATGATTTTAATAGCTACACGCATGTCCCAGCTTAGTTACCCCCAAAACATTATCAAAACATTACTATTTCAGGACATGCTGAAAGTAACGCTTTCTGGAGGCACAATCACAAACCCTTCTGGATTCTGGGCTTGCTGCTTTTGACTGTGTGCTTCCTGCTGACCAGACGTGATTCACTTGAGTCCTCCTCAAAGAACTGGAAAACATTTTATTTTCCACTGGGGCAAAAAGCCCAAGGTAGTTTTTCCTTTGTTTTCTACTCTATATTCTCTGCTAGACCACGTGCAGCTCTGCAGGTATTTTTATTGTGATTCAGTGTGAATCACAGAATCTTCATGGTTGGAAGAGACCTCTGAGATCATTGAGTCCAACCATACACACACACACAAAACAAACCCAATGCAACAATCTTGGGCACTAGAGCATGCCCTCAAGGGCCACCTCTACACGGTTCTTCAATACCTCCAGAGATGGTGACTCCACCACCTCCCTGGGCAGGCTCTTCCAGTGACTGACCACCCTCACACTAAAGTCATTCTTCCCAATATCTCATCTAAACCTCCCCTGCCCCAACTTCAGACCATTTCTTCTGCTCCTGTCCTTATTCCCTTGGGAGAAGAGGCCAACCCCCACCTCTCTACACCCTCCTCTCAGGGAGTTGTAGAGGACAATGAGGTCTCCCCTCAGCCTCCTCTTCTCCAAACTAAACATGCCCAGCTCCCTCAGCCTCTCCTCGTGTGACTTGTTCTCCAGACCCCTCCCCAGCTTGGTGGCTCTCCTCTGGACACGCTCCAGCACCTCAATGTCCTTCTTGTAGTGAGGGTCCCAGAACTGAACCCAGCACTCGAGGTGAGGCCTCACCAGTGCCCAGGACAGAGGCACCATCAGTGGCCACGCTCCTGCTGGCCATGCTGGTCCTGATCCAAGCCAGGATGCTGTTGGCCTTCTTGGCCACCTGGGCTGGCTCCTGTTCAGCCAGCTGTCCACCAGCACCCCCAGGTCCTTTTCTGCTGGGCAGTTTTCCAGCTACGCTTCCCTGAGCCTGTAGCGTGAGAATGGGACAAGTGAAGCCACAGTCAGAGATAAAATGGGTAACAGTGGCCACCTCACACAACCTGCCTGGAAATGAAGTGATGGAAATGACTAAGCACCACCAAATGCAACGGGAACATCTTCGGCAGCCACCTCGTGTACGCCGGGCAGCCTGGGAGAGTCTGTCCCATGCCACCGCACGGTCCAAGTGGCACACGTGGCTCCTTTCCTTTCACCTTCTCCCTTTCATAAACACCTCCTCCTGACCACCCACGTTTTTTTGGTGTCAGTGCTCCAGCCAAGCCGCAAAACCTTGAAAAAAATCTCAATCTTTGGTGATCCTTTGTTTATCAGTGTGTGCTGTGTGTGTTCCCCCGCCATTTCCAGGGAACGGGATGTGGTGTTCTGCAACCACCAAAGGTCAGCCCCTCGCTTCCACAGCAGTTCTGTTTGGGAAGGTTTGCAACTTATCTATTTAATACACACCGTGTTGAGATATTGCTCACAAGTTTCACGGCATTGTTTGCATGCTGGTAGTTGTGTTTCATTCAAATTCATGTTCTAATTTCCAGCCAAGTCCTGAGGTCCTGGTTTTGTTTGGGTTTTTTTTCTTCTGGGCGTTGGTGGAGAAGCATCATTGCTTTTTTTTAAAAATAATGGAAACTTTTCTTCTGGGCATCGGTGGAAAAGCATCATTGCTTTTTTTTAAAAATAATGGAAACTTTGTAAACATTAGTTTGTGATGAAAACATGTGGCCTTTGGGGCACACGGTACCCAGGAGCTCCCAGTCGAGCCTGTTGCCCACTATTGCCAGTGACCCTGAATTTATTCAGCTCCATTTTAACAGCAGACAGTGTTTGGGGATTTTCTCCCTATGTCACCTTTTCCCAGTCGACTCCTGCTCCAGAAGGCATGCCACGGCCTCCCAACATAGAACCACAGAATGGTCAGAGTTGGAAGGGACCTTAAAGATCTCCCAGTTCCAACCCCCCTGCCATGGGCAGGGACACCTCCCACCAGACCAGGTTGCTCCAAGCCCCATCCAGCCTGGCCTTGAACCCCTCCAGGGATGGGGCAGCCACAGCTTCTCTGGGCAACCTCTTCCAGTGCCTCACCACCCTCACAGCAAAGAATTTCTTTCTGGTATCTCATCTAAATCTCCCCTCTTCCAATGTAAAACCGTTGCCCCTTGTCCTGTCACTGCACTCCCTGACAAAGAGTCCCTCCCCAGCTCTCCTGGAGCTCCCTTCAGATCTTGGAAGGCTGCTCTAAGGTCTCCCCAGAGCCTTCTCTTCTCCAGGCTGAACAACCCCAGCTCTCTCAGCCATGTCAAACATGCAGGAAGGCTCTTAAGTCAGGGTGGGCTCCCAACCTTAGCAAGGAGGAAGACTTCCCGTGCTTGCTCCTTCCTGCAAGTGCTCTCCCAATACTCACATGAACTTTGCAAACAACCACCGGTGGTCCTGAAATCCACCCAGGGCAAAACTTCCAGGAACTCGAGAGAGTTTTTTTACAGCTTCTCTGCAGTGCTGTATATCTCACAGTATTTTAAGGGTCGGGAACTATAGCCCAAGTTGCTGAGGCTGTTTAGATGCCAGCATTGGGTGAGCTCCCATAACTTAGCTACACGTGGCCATCTCACTGGCAAACAACAGGCTCCATACATGGGTTGAGCATGGGTTCCCTGCCAGCTCAGCAAAGCTGTCTGCTCCACCACCAGAGTGGCCCCAACCCCTCACTGGGGGGGTTGGCTACGAGCCTCCAGCTGCTTGCCCCACCAGCTGATATCAGCTGCTTGCCAGAGCAGTGACAGACCTGCTCCCAGGGAAAAGTCACTCCTCCACCATCATTGTTTCAAAGCGGGTGTTCTGAACCATAAGGACTTATTTTTTTCCCCCTTCATTGTTTATTTTTTGTAATGTTCCAACTCGCTTACACCATTTGTTCCTAAGATAGCCCAGCTCTCATAAACTATCATTTGGTGGCAATTTTTTGCAATCAGCAAGCAATATAATTAACTTCTCCAAGTCTGAGGCCTCCTATAGATAGCAGCATTATTCCTATGGCACGCCTCATACAAAACAATGACATGCTGCTTACCCAGAGCTCTAATCAAAATTCTTTCATTTGCGAGCAAAAAGAAAAGGGAATGGCTTAAAGCACCATGTATTTCTCAGAACAGTGCTTAATAAAAGAAGTATCTCAGAAAACATCGTTCAAGCAAACTTAAGCAAAGAAAACACTCCCACTCTATTTCTTCCACAGAGTCACAGAATCATCTTCATGGTTGGAAGGGACCTTTAAGATCATAGAATCCAACCATACACACACAAAACAAACCCCAACCCAACAATCTCGGGCACTAGAGCATGCCCTCAAGGGCCACCTCTACACGGTTCTTCAATACCTCCAGGGATGGTGACTCCACCACCTCCCTGGGCAGGCTCTTCCAGTGCCTGACCACCCTCGCACTAAAGTCATTCTTCCCAGTATCTCATCTAAACCTCCCCTGCCCCAACTTCAGACCATTTCCTCTGCTCCTGTCCTTATTCCCTTGGGAGAAGAGGCCAACCCCCACCTCTCTACACCCTCCTCTCAGGGAGTTGTAGAGGGCAATGAGGTCTCCCCTCAGCCTCCTCTTCTCCAAACTAAACATGCCCAGTTCCCTCAGCCTCTCCTCCTATGACTTGTTCTCCAGACCCCTCACCAGCTTGGTGGCTCTCCTCTGGACATGCTCCAATGTCCTTCTTGTAGTGAGGGGCCCAAACACAGTCAACCCAGTTACAAAATGTTCAACATTTTCCCCCTTCTTTCTGGGCTCCATGAAACCAGGTCCTCCAGCAACAGAAGAATTACCAAACTGCTGTTAGTCTTGATAATCCAGGAAAGACGTGGAACTTTTGATGCCTTCATGCACTGGAGCCCATTGAGGAGCACGAGGCTGTGCAGGCAGAGGAGCAACCCAGATGTAGGCAGGTGGTTGATCTCACCATGGCTTTTCTGCTCCGTCCATATCCCTTCCTGGAAAAGAAGCTTCAGAGCAAACTCTGCACAGTCCCACAGCTCCAAACAGCCTACAACGGGGTGCAAGGCAGGCGAGGATCGATGGTCCTGCCCAGCACACAGGGACGGGGAGGAGAGGAGTCATGCAGGCTCCATCAGTGACACTTCTCCTACCACCAGAATTGACAGCACAGAGGGAATATCCAGAGGGATACACAGAGGGAATATCCCAAGGGATACACAGAGGGACTATCCAGAGGGAGCATCCCATATCCCATGCAAAGCTTGACCTCCCAGAGGTGTTTGTCACTGAAGCAGGTTGTCTTCTTCAGGCTTCAGCTCTTGCATGGGGATACCTACTTGGTTTAAACATACTCTTCCTAACTGAAACCGAAGAAGTGATTTCAAGGCCATTTCATTATCTTATTATTCCCTCACAAATTAATTTTTGTACCATTTCTAATACTGGTAACATTCTTCTAGATCTCTGGCTAAACTGTCCCACTGATTCCTGCTTATTCTTCCTCTAAATATTCATGCTGGTAAATAAGTATTTTGCCTTCCCATGCTAATGCATAATGTATAAATCAGCCCCAAACACAAAGAAACCTAAAAACAGTCCCCATAAAAAGGATTTAGGTTTTGTTCTTCCCCCATAAACAACAGCTGGCAAAGTATCTCACAAAACAACAACAAAAAAAATCCCACTTTGCTGATACATTTAATTGCTTCAGGATTTAATGCTTCTCCAAAGTTGTTAGCTGCAGCCAATATTGGAAGCAAAGTGCTGTCGTTCAAAAAACGATGGAGCTATCTTCATCTCCCGCTTTAGAAACTCAGTGCCTGCCCAACGACTGTGCTTCAGCACCCCCTAAAATGAGCTTAAACAACACAGCTTTCTCTGCAGCCATCCCCAACCTGCGGACAAGAGCCTGCAGCTGGTGAACTGCTTTGAATCATAGAATTTCTAGGTCGGAAGGGACCTTTCAGATCATTGAGTCCAACCATCAACCTAACACTGCCAAAACCACCACTAAAGCATGTTGCTAACCACCACGTCCACCCGGCTTTTCAATACCTCCAGGGATGGTGACTCCACCACGTCCCTGGGCAGACTGTTTCAATGCTTGGTAACCCTTTCAGTGATGAAATTTTTCCTAATATCCAATCGAAACCTCCCCTGGCACAAGTTGAGGCCGTTTCCTCTTGTCCTATCTTGTTACTTGGGAGAAGACATCCCAGGTCTCACTGCCCTGCCTCCCAAGTGGAAACTCTAGTCTCCAGGAGTCCCTTTGCTTGGCACCAAACTTGAGGACTGCAGCAAGCGCTTGCCTACAGCGTGCCCTTTTGGCTAAATAACTGCCCAGAGCCCCAAACTGCAGGTCTGGGGGCTCGTCAGCCAAAGCAGAAGAGCACCCAAGCCATGGAAGGGCTGTGCAGCATCTGGCAAGGAGAGCCTGTGAGGTGGCACGTAGCTACAGTCACAGCTCACTGGCAGCAGGTGCCCAAGTTGATGGTCACCATGGTGCAAGGAGCCCCTGGCCTCATTTTATTACAGAACCTTAGGGGTTGGAAGGGACATTTGGAGATTATCTAGCCCAAATCCCCTGCCAGAGCAGGGTCACCCAGAGCAGGCTGGACAGGAATGCCTTCAGGTGGGTTTTGAATGTCTCCAGGGATGGAGACTCCACACTGTCTCTGGGCAGCCTCTTCCATTGCTCCAGCACCCTCAAAGTAAAGAAATTTTTACTCATGTTGAGACGGAATTTCCTGTGTGCCTTTTGCCCCTTGTGCTGTTGCCAGGCACCACTGAAAAGAGTCTGGTCCCATCCTCCTGACACCCACCCTTTAGACATTTATAAGCATTGGTGAGATCCCCTCTCAAGTCTTCTCTTCTCCAGACTAAAAAGACCCAGGTCTCTCAGCCTTTCCTCATTAGAGAGATGAGAGGCTCCATTCCTTTGATCATCTTTGTAGCCTACACTGGACTCCTTCCAGCAGTTCCCTGTCCTTCTGGAAGTGGGGAGCCCAGAACTGGTCCCAGTGCTCCAGATGGGGCTTCCCCAGGGCAGAGCAGAGGGGCAGGATGACCTCTCTCCACTTGCTGGTCACACTCTTCCTGATGCCCCCCAGGATGCCATTGGCCTTCTTGGCCATAAGGGCACATTGCTGGCTGATGGTCAACTTGTTGTCCATCAGGACTCCCAGGTTCCTCTCTACAGAGCTGCTTTCCAGCAGGTCAACCCCAACCAGTACATGAGGCTATTCCTCCCTCGGTGCAGGGCCCTACACTTGCCCTTGCTGAACTTCATTAAGATCCTCTCTGTCCAACTCTACAGCCTGTCCAGGGTCTTGCTCTATGGCAGCACAGCCTTCTGGTGACCCGGGCATCCATGTCCAAACAGCACATTACCAGCTGCAGGTAACATCCCCTGCTGCTTCGCTGACATTCCCAAATGCTGAAAAAGTATACTTAGAGAGTGAAAGCCAAATGACCAATTTTAAGTGTTCCAAAGGTTAACCAAAAAAAAATAAAAATAAAAAAAAAAAATCAAAGTCTACAAGGCTGGAACTTTTAAGGATTTCAAGTATTTTTTGTCCAAAAAATAAAACGTCGCATTGTGCCTGCCATTAAGCGTATCAAGAACTAAAGATGAATTTGCCCTGACAAAGACACCTGAGATTCGCTAAGTCCGGCAGTGTGCAGGAGGCAGGCTCTGCCTCCCAGTTAGTTTGTGTTTACCCTGAATCTTTGTCTTTGCCCTGAAAGAGCTAGGTTGATGGTTGGACTAGATGATCTTTAAGGTCCCATCCAACCTAGGCGATTCTATGATCCTAATCTCAGCCGACCTCCTTTTTACAGACCCGAGCACCCCAGACTTTGCTGCTGTGCAAGTAAAGTGTGTCAAATGGGTAACATAAACATAAACCTGTTCCTGAGCTTCCCAAAGCCCATCCTTTCCCAAATGCATATATATGTCACAGCATTGTATGCCATATAACCTCCCATTTCTGGAATTTACGGCACCTACGTAGTAATCAAGACAGAGTAACAAACTTGACAAGGAATAACAGCCTATTACCTTCAAAGCACCAAACACAAACCTCTTAATTTTTTTCAAGTTTTCCATATATCTAATCACTCACAACAACATCATTTTAACAGCTCATGTATTTCACAAAGTTTTACAGAAAAACTACAAAGGATGTGTTTTCTCCACTAGTATGTGGGAGCAGAAAATTAAGACAGTAAATTAAGTCTGATCTGCTGGCAAAACGTCTCTCTGAAATTAGGCAACAGACTTTGCTTTAACCTGACCACCCCTCTGTTCGATTGAGCATTGGATTGATACAATTGATTTATGCTTAGAAATACTTAAAGGGAGGGTGTACAGAGGATGGGGCTGGTCTTTTTTCAGTGGTGCCCAGGGACAGGACAAGAGGAAATGGGCACCAACCTGAACAGAAGAAATTCCACCTAAAGTTAAGGAGGAACTTCTGTCCTGTGAGGGTACCAGAGCCCTGGAATGGGCTGCCCAGGGAGGTGGTGGAGTCTCCTTCTCTGGAGACATTCAAACCCCACCTGGACACGTTCCTGTGCAACCTGCTCTGGGTGGACCTGCTCTGGCAGGGGGTTGGACTAGATGATCTCCAGAGGTCCCTTCCAACCCCATGTGATTCTGTGACACCTTGGTTTCAGCCGGCTATCCTGGGTCCGTGGCCAGCCTGGTGGGTCAGTGATTGGAGATTGAGCAACCAGGTTTGTCATCTGCTGGCTGGGGAGGGCTCTGTGGGACCACGGCCTGGGAAAAGGAGCAAAAGCAAAGCCAGTCTTTTTTCTTTTTCTAGTTGAATTTGCTGCAGGCAAGCCTGCACCTCCACCGGGAATATGTCAAGGATCTGCAAAATCAAAATAGGATGGGAAACACTGAATGGCACCAGGCTCCCTTAAAAGGCCATCTGATCCTGATTTATAGACTCCAAACAGCAGGGAATTTCCTACATGGGAAAATCTGCCAGGGAAGTGTCAATCTCATCTTTATTGGCACTGTCACTGTCACTTACTGGGCAAAGCAGTCCAACTTGCTCTTCAGAGGAAACAAGACTTAGGCACTCATACTGCGTTCACGTGTGCTTGGGAACAGGGGTGCACACATGCCTGCACAGCCAGGTCTCCTCCAGCAACCCCCAAACACCACCAAACAGCCTCAAGGAAACTTGGCAGAGCAGATTATTGGTAACGACACATACACATAACTCAGCTCTGGATTCCTGGGTCCTCTCTCACCTTCCTGCGTGCTAATCCGTTTATTAATTCTACACTGAAGATAAGTTAAATAACCCTGCAAGCCTTTCCCAGGAGACACCGATTCAATCCAAATGCATCCAGCATCCATCTCCTGTAGGGCAGGAGATGCACTGGCTTTTAACAAAAGCTTCACTTGGATTTTTTTTTTATTTTATTTTTTTTTTTAAGAAAAAGAAAAAGGGAAGGGGAAAAAGAAATTTCAAAAGGAGGAACCCAAGTGCAAGCACAACATAAAATTAATTCAAGCATGGAGGCTGCATGAACAGCTCGATTTCCCCATTGCCAGGTTCCCCCCAGCACACGATCGGTGGCGGCTAAATGGAACTTTCCATCGCCCAGTCCAAGTATTTGTCAGCTCCTGCATCCTGATTATATCTGTAATCCTGGTTACCAGGGAAGGGGGAAAGGAGGAGGCTTAGCATTACCCACAGGAGCCTCGGGCGCAGCAGGTATTCAAAAGTCTCATTTTAAGACACGTGTGGTGACACTTCAAGTTCACGTGGTGACATTTATGCGCACTCCCATGTCCACCACTCTTCTGAGCTTTCCTTGCTGACCCCTTGCCCACCCCTCCCAGCTTTGAGGGGGGCTGCCAAAGTGTTTGCAGATTCTGGGGCTGCTGGGGGCACATCCTTCCTGACCTTGCTTCGGTGTACGATCCCCTACAGAGGAGCGGGGCAAACCCAAGCCCATCATCCCATCCCAACTGGAAAGACGAGTGTCCAAAGCCTTGCCTGCACAACTGGGATTTCTGAAACTGCCCACGTGTGGTTCAAGGAGTCGTCCAATAAATCTATAAAAGAAGCAACGAGAGAGGATGCCTCCCAGTCAGAGGAGCCCAGTCCTGGCTGTCCATCAATCTGTCCCCAGGTGCTCGGTGTGGAGACACGCCAAGGAATGCCCGAAATAACCCCAGCCACACAGCCATCTGGGGACTCCCACCAGGTGCTGCGGTGTCTTACTCATGTCTGCCCGGCTCACCTGGATTACTAGGGGTTAGTTCATTGCCTGGCCTTGAAACCACACTCATTTCCACCTCTCTCCCCTGCCTATTGATCTGGGGATGCCAGCAGTCACCACCGCATCTCTAACGGTTGCTATGGCTACAGGAAAGCTGCTGCATCCCTGCATCCTGCACTCCGCCTCACCAAGAGTCCTCATAGGGACCCACTGCCCTAGAGGATGTCCCTCTAAAGAATCCTCCTGCTCGCTGTGTGAGACCATCTCTACTCACTGATGCCCCCGCAACAGTCAATCTGTGTTTATTCTTTCCCCTTCCCCCTGCCCGAGAGACATCCCCACAACAGGCAACGGCTCCGCAGCAAAGCTCTGGCCGTACAGGCTTACAGGTGACAAAGGCTTGCACGGGGCTCAGAAAGCACTCAAATTCTCAGAGTAAATAAAGAAAATAAAGAGCTACTTCGTGCAGAGAAACCAGCCGCTGACTCCTCACGCTTGCAAATTACCGGGAGGCGCGAGATTACACCAGGGCAGTTCGTCAGCCCAAATCCCAGTGATAAAAATCTCATACTTTTCTTCCATTTTTCCCCGTGAAATGTGGCACTGGGCACAGCTGGAGCCAGAAGACAGCGTCAGACTGACCTTTAGCCTGACCAGCCCCTCTGTCCTAACAGGTCCCTTCTTCGGACGCGCCGACCCAGTTATGTCACATGGATAAGGCCACGTCTTGCCAGGAACACAGGCAGGTGTCCCCTAAGGCACATGGCTCGCAGTCGGGTTTTAGGGAGCGACAGGCTTAGTTGGTGCTGGCAGCTGCCCCAAGAGACCCCAAAACAGCATCCTTCTGAGGGATGCGAGTGGGTGGCAAAGCACAGGGCCCCCAGCCACCAGAGGTGCAGGCCACCCCCCTCCCTGTAACACAGCCCGGGGGAAGCCGTGAACCATGACCCTGCTGATCCACATTTGAGTTGTGACGATGAATAATTAATTGCTGCTTTGTTTCCTAGTGGAATTCTATAGCAGTAATTATCTCTGTTTTAACACAAAGCAATTATCACCTCCTCCCTTTTCCTTCTTTTCCTCTCCCATCAATTAAGAGATGGGAAGACAGCATCTCTCGCTCATGACTAATAACAGCCCTTCACCAGGCAGAGCTGGTGTGGTGGGTAATTACCAGGATGCTCCAGCAGGTAATGTCACTCAGCCAGAGCACGGAGAGCTTGCTGAGCCACAGAAGGACAGAGCATCACAGTGTTCAGGTCACCTGGAAGTCAGAGTCATCAGCACAGAGGCTAACTCTCCAGTCAGTTTCTTCCGAGACTAATAGAGTGCTAATTAGAAATGGTCATTCAGCCTGTCAGCACCCCTGTGTCCATCACCAGAAGCCTGGGTTAACGTTGCTTCTGTATTCATCAGGCTGCAGACTCAGGATTGTCTTCGGTTACAAATATGCTGGTCATGATTGCTCATTTTTTCTCCTCCCATCTCTCTTTTTATCCATGCTTATGAATATATGCACAAAATCCAGAAAAGGGGCTATGTTCTGAAGCACTTCCCCGCTCCAGCAGAGACGCACAACCACTTGGTTGGACTCTGTGATCTCAAAGGTCCCTTCCAACCATGAAGATTCTATGATTCGTAACCTCTGAAGTTCCTAGCAGATTCCTCATCCAGCTTTGTGCCTACGGGTGGGAGATGCCTTCTCCTCCTGAGACTGCTGGTGGGGACAGAAAGCTGCAGCACTGCCTGGCCGTTAACTTTGGCCACCAGCACAGTGACAAGATCAGTCTGGAGGATGCGCAGAGGGCAGGAGAAGGCTTGACATTACAGAGAAGTAGACGGACACCTGGTGAAGCACTGTGGAGTAACGGCTCCCCCTGAACCAGCACTTTTTTTCAGAGAAGCACCAGTACCTTTTGGCCTTTAAAGGATATTTGACAATATCCTAAAATTCTGAAATCTGAGATGGAAATGAAAGCAGATCTGAAAAGTTCCCATTAACTTTGGATAAGGAAATGTGAAACAGAGAGGCTTTCCACGCCGCAAACTGCAACCAAAACCCCAACAAAGTGGGGTGACTATGGGATGCAGGGGTGTTTACCCAGTTTGAAAGCTCAAAGCAGCTGGCACCCTTTTTTTATTATTATTTATTTTTTTGCGCAGAATATGCCCTGCTTTTACAGCCAGTTCTTGTATTTGTAACGTTAACTCACCAAGGGTACAAGAGGCGATGGACTACTTGAGCTTAGGCACTGGGTGCACAGATGTTGGGGGCAGAGCAGGCAAGGATGACAGCTACGACCTCCACTGAGGCTTTTGGGGCAGAACAGCACTGATTTAGGGAACAGACCCACGGCTGCTCTCCTTGGCTTTTCAACCAGCCTGGAGCATGAGTTGCTTTTCCTCTGCTACCTCCTACCTTTAAACCTCAACCCACTCAGGCCGTAAGAGCGGCACGGGAGGTTCCTCTTTCCTGTGTGGTTTTATCGTACCTCGCACAAAAGACTTTTGATCCCACCCAGTGCAAATCTTTCTGGAAAGCCCAGACCAAAGCTCGCTCACCACCAGCACCAGGCAGCAAAGGAGCCCCCTGCCCTCCTGCTGCAGCTTCAAGACAGAAAAAATAACTCACCTCTCCGTTTCTTAACGGGGACGGCACGGAAATAATGAAGAACTCGCACATATGGGTAACCAATATCTAATCTGGAAAATTCTTTCTGCAGTCCATTAAAAAAAAAAAATCCATTTTAATTAAATACTTTTATTTTACCCACTGCTGTGCGCTAAATTAAACTGTTTCAGCATTAATATATAAAACCATTCTTCTGTGCATGCATGAGTGAGTTTATGCACGTGTCCGTGTATAAAAGCTATACAATTAAGCACTGCTTAAAATGCAAATGACAGATGATAAAAAATCCATCCTGACTGTATTAAGTCTTGACTTGGGATGTTGCATTTAGATCCTCGGTCATTTAAAACTAGTGCAAACTCAGTGAAGTCAATGGAGCTAGTAATAATTTACATCAGTGGAAAATCTGGACCTTTGATTTTTAAATACTTACTACTGGCAAGAATTGAAAAACAAGCAACAAAAATCCACTTCGCAACACGGAGCCAGATACTATTTTTCTTCTTTTACAGTAATAGCTCAAAAATAACAAATTTAAAACAGAAAGTCTAATAAAGACTTATCCTGGGACAGATCTTGGAGTTACATCAGCTTTTACCCCTGAAGGCACTGGAATTTAAATTGAGGCTTGAGGCCCTCGTTTACACATTCATGTTCAATCTGCAAAATACCACGGACACGCCGAAATTTAAATCACTTGCTTATAACCATTCGCCCTGATTTTCTCCATTCTCAAGCTTGCTCCTTCTACCCTTCTGGCAGCACAAAGAGACTTTAAAACAGGATAAAAAATTTATATCTTTATACCGTGGAAGCCTCCTCAACAGGCCTAAAGTTGTAGGAAGGGGTCTTGGCAGGAGAGCTGCTGCCCGCTGCCCAAGCCTCAGCCACGGGTGGGCAGCTTGCTGGTGGGCTCCCTTTGGCAGAACCCAGCTGAGGTGGTCATGCCTGTCCTGGGCAGGGACAGTGAGACTGTGATGGTGGCAGAGCTGGTCCAGACAGAGGGCAACAGCCCCCAGGGCTGATGGTCCCTGTGCTCAGCTCTCTCCTGCGTTGCATCCTGTTTAGAATCATAGAATTGTTTAGGTTCAAAGGGACCTTTCAGATCATCGAGTTCAACCATCAACTTTACACTGCCAAGTCCACCACTAAACCATGTCCCTCACCGCCACATTGACACATCTTTTAAATACCTCCAGGGATGGTGACTCCACCACTTCCCTGGGCAGCATGTTCCAATGCTTGATAACCCTTTCAGTGATGAAATTTTTCCTAATATCCAATCGAAACCTCTCCTGGTGCAACTTGAGGCCATTTCCTCTTGTCCTATTGCCTGCTACTCGGGAGAAGAGATGACCCCCATCTCGCTACATCCTCCTTTCGGGCAGTTGCAGAGAGCAAGAAAGTCTCCCCTCAGGCTCGTGTTCTCCAGGCTGAACATCTCCATTTCCCTCAGCCTCTCCTCATTTTTAAGTTTAAGCAGCTCTGGCTGCCAGCTTCAGCCCAGGCCACCTTCCTGAGGTCTGCCCGAGTGTGGCCCCACTTCTCAGCTTGGGCCAAGCTCTCTCCATCACCTCCTTTCCATCATATTGGCGTTTTCATCCCTGGTGACATCTTGCAAATGAGCAACCTCGCCAACACTGCTTCCCACACTTTGCAAGTGATCGGTGTTAAACAAAAGGCCACCCAGCACTGATAAGCCTTTAATCTCCTGGAGGCAATGTCTTTCAGGCATGGCGAACAGGGACCAGGTCAAAGAATCACAGAATGATGTGGGGTTGGAAGGGACCTCTGGAGATCATCCAGTCCAACCCCCTGCCAAAGCAGGTCCACCCAGAGCAGATTGCACAGGAACATCTCCAGGTGGGTTTTGAATGTCTCCAGAGAAGGAGACTCCACCACCTCCCTGGGCAGCCTCTGCCAGGGCTCCGTCACCCTCAAAGGAAAAAAGCTCCTCCTCATGTTTAGGTGGACCTTGTTATATTCCCATTTGTGCCCACTTCCTCTTGCCCTGTCCCTGAACACCACGGAAAAAAGTCCTGCCCCATCCTCTTGACCCCCTCCCTTTAAGTATTTATAAGCATTGATCAGATCCCCCCTCAGCCTTCTCTTCTCCAGACTAAAAAGACCCAAGTTCCTCAGCCACTTCTCGTAAGAGAGATGTTCCAGGCCCCAGAGAGATGCCCCAGGTTCCTGGGCTGTGCCAGCACCAGCTCCCTAGGATGCTCGTAGCCCCTCTCCATGGAAGTGCCTGCTTTGGAAACAGCCATACCTGTTTCCAAAGGTATGGCTGCCCCGAGTTGACTTTCCTGTTGGAACAAAGTCACACTTGTAAAAGACAGAGCATCCAATCAGACCGGAGCACACACAGCCACCTGTCCCCATCAAGTCCTGATCCCTTTGGTGTGCACCAGCAGCAACAAGTATGTTCAGTGCTCACGTGGGACTCATAGCTCTTCCCTGTCTGGCGCCTGAGCTCAATTCCTCTACCCATTATTTGGGTTCGGAAAGATAACCGTCATCCACATGCTTTGATCCCAAACTTCATGCTCTGGTTCAAACATAAGCAAGCCACTGTAACAAGAAGCGTCAAAGCAGGCTCTCTTGTAGGTCTTTCTGGAATACCTAACCCTGTGTAACCCAAACCAGAATTTGAGGGGTTTCAGCCTTTGATGTACCAATATAAAGCCAAACTTGAAAATTACCATTCAAGGTACGTAAATACCCATAATATTTTAAATGAGAAGAGGAAAAGCACAGCCTGCCCCAAGGAGAGTGGATTTTACAAGGCTTGGGGTCAACAGGAGACACTAAGACAAATGACTTCATTCCCAAATTCCTTGGTATCACAAGTACAAAATTTTTAACACCCAAAAAATTACAGTAGAATCATAGAACCATAGAATGGTTAGAGTTGGAAGGGCCCTTAAAGATCACCCAGTTCCAACCCCCCTGCCATGGGCAGGGACACCTCCCACCAGACCAGGTTGCTCCAAGCCCCTTCCAGCCTGGCCTTGAACCCCTCCAGGGATGGGGCAGCCACAGCTTCTCTGGGCAACCTCTTCCAGTGTCTCACCACCCTCACAGCAAAGAATTTCTCTCTGGTATCTAATCTAAATCTCCCCTCTTCCAATGTAAAACCGTTCCCCCTTGTCCTGTCACTCCACTCCCTGACAAAGAGTCCCTCCCCAGCTCTCCTGGAGCTCCCTTCAGATCTTGGAAGGCTGCTCCAAGGTCTCCCCGGAGCCTTCTCTTCTCCAGACTGAACAATCCCAGCTCTCCCAGCCTGTCTTCATAGACTTCCCTCTCTTTTTTTAAAAAAAAAACAAACACCAATCTGTTACTGGTTTCACTAAAGGCAATATCAGTATGGCCCATACCAAGTGGTCTTCAATGAAATTAGTTAATTACTAGAAAGGCTGATCTTACTGTCAAATCTCAAACTGGCAATTTCTACCTCTGCCCTGATATATGGGGCTGATTTCATGGTACTGCACAACTATGAGGATTTGCTTCTTTTGACAAGCGTGAAAGTGTAAGCCAGTACACAAATGTCTCCAAGTCACACGTCATCCCTTACTGTCAGGGGGACCACAAACTGGAGGAGCTGCTGGAAGGCATGTGGGGCAAGCAAACCATCGAAAGCCTGACCAACACGTCAAAGAGCACTGAACCTCAGTTGCTGGCCACTAGGTGCTCTGGGTTCTTGACAGACTGACCAAGAGGATGGGCTAAGTGGAGGACGCACAAAAGCCCCACAACGGCAAAGTCCAGAGGCATCACCACACGCCAGAGCTGCAGATGCTGCTGCCGTGTCCCTCCCCTGCATTAGGAAGGGGAAAATGACACATCGGCCCAGAATACATGTTACGAACCCACAGAAACCCCTCCTTGCTCCAGTTTTGCACAAAGGACCTGGATCTGTCTTACTGCCACAAGCGAACGCTGAAAAGCGTGTCATCAAGGGTCAAACCATCACTTGATGTAAGCCAACAGTGTGTTCACAGAATCTTCATGGTTGGAAGAGACCTTTGAGATTATCGAGTCCAACCACAAAAAAAACAACCCACAAACAAACCAAAAAACCTGAAAAAAACCCAACCAGCCACACAACAAAATCCACAAACAGACACAACCCATCAATCTTGGGCACTAGAGCATGCCCTCAAGGGCCACCTCTACACGGTTCTGAAATACCTCCAGGGATGGTGACTCCACCACCTCCCTGGGCAGGCTCTTCCAGGGCCTGACCACCCTCTCAGCAAAGTCATTCTTCCCAATATCTCATCTAAACCTCCCCTGCCCCAACTTCAGACCATTTCCTCTGCTCCTGTCCTTATTCCCTTGGGAGAAGAGGCCAACCCCCACCTCTCTACACCCTCCTCTCAGGGAGTTGTAGAGGGCAATGAGGTCTCCCCTCAGCCTCCTCTTCTCCAAACTAAACATGCCCAGCTCCCTCAGCCTCTCCTCGTAGGATTTGTTCTCCAGACCCCTCACCAGCTTGGTGGCTCTCCTCTGGACACGCTCCAGCACCTCAATGTCCTTCTTGTAGTGAGAGGCCCAAAACTGAACCCAGCCCTCGAGGTGAGGCCTCACCAGTGCCCAGGACAGAGGCACCATCACTGCCCTGCTCCTCCTGGCCACGCTGCTCCTGACACAGGCCAGGATGCTCTTGGCCTTCTTGGGCACCTGGGCACACTGCTGGCTCCTGTTCAACCAGCTGTCCACCAGCACCCCCAGGTCCTTTTCTGCTGGGCAACTTCCCAGCCACTAAAACAGAGCCTGTCAGACTTACACCACCTAATAATTTGCCCAGAGGATGCCCACAGGTGGACAACTTAATCTCTCTACTGCCAAGAGACAGGAAACGTAATTTAAAGGATTCAGAAGTCCTCCTCCCAGAATCTGTTTGCGCTACAGCATAGCCATGGCTTGCAGACTTCTGCAGCCCTGTGAGATCTTGCATCTGTTCTGAGCTCTGAAAGGGTTTAAAAAGCCAGCTGTCATTCGTTCTGGGAGAAACCAGCAGCATAATAAAACATCGCAGGAAGTTATGTTCACAAAATAGGAGCCTGGTGGAAATAGGATGCTGGGGAGAATTATGACATTTTACAAAAATGCACCAATATATTTTTAAATGCTTAAGTGGACAATTTGCATTTGCCATGACAGAAGAATAATTCAGGTATGTAAAAAAAAAATAAAAAATAAAAAAAAATTAACTGTTCTGGTATCTGGCCAATCTAGAACATCTACATCTGGTCCACATTTACTTTCATTACAGCTGCGAGCCGTTATTTGTACAGCAGTGCCTCGAGGCCACGCTGCACCAAGCAGCTCCCATCTGCTAAGTAAGCGTCGGTCACTGGTTTGATCAGAAAGATGGTCCAAAAAAAGTATCACGAACACAATCGCTTGCAATTCGCAGATTTTTGACTTGGTAATAACTCCTCGCGGGGCACTTTTCAGCAGCACAGTCCAGCCATGCCCTATACGCTGCCAGTCAGCATTAGCTGTGCCACCTTGCTGCCAGGGCACAGGGAGGACCCGACCCACATCTCCCAGCAGACCCAAGAAGAGAAAACACCTCTCTTGCACTTTCAGTTTGCTGCTGCATTCCACAGCCCCCTTTCAGCATAAGGACCAGGAGGCAGAAGGCTGCCCACCTTCCCCCAGGGAGCCTGCGGTAGACCAAGCAGTCCAAGAGGCCACCACTGGCATAGAATCATAGAATCATTCAGGTTGGATGGTAATAACTCCTCGCGGTGCACTTTTCAGCAGCACAGTCCAGCCATGCCCTATACGCTGCCAGTCAGCATTAGCTGTGCCACCTTGCTGCCAGGGCACAGGGAGGACCCGACCCACATCTCCCAGCAGACCCAAGAAGAGAAAACACCTCTCTTGCACTTTCAGTTTGCTGCTGCATTCCACAGCCCCCTTTCAGCATAAGGACCAGGAGGCAGAAGGCTGCCCACCTTCCCCCAGTGAGCCTGCGGTAGACCAAGCAGTCCAAGAGGCCACCACTGGCACAGAATCATAGAATCATTCAGGTTGGAAGAGACCCTTGGGATCATCGAGTCCAACCATCTACCCTACTCTACAAAGTTCTCCCCTACACCATATCCCCCAACACCACATCTAAACATCCCTTAAACACATCCAGGGATGGTGACTCCACCCCCTCCCTGGGCAGCCTGTTCCAATGCCCGACCACTCTCTCTGTGAAAAATTCCTTCCTAATGTTCAGTCTAAACCTACCCTGTTGGAGCTTGAAGCCGTTCCCTCTCGTTCTATTGTTAATTACCTGTGAGAAGAGACTAGCATCAACATCTCTACAGCGTCCTTTCAAGTAGCTGTAGAGTTCCTTCTCATTCTGTCATTAATTACCCATGAGAAGAGACCAGCATCAACATCTCTACAGCATCCTTACAAGTAGCTGTAGAGAGTGGCATGGACCAGCATCACCAAACAAGAGGACTGCAATGGTTCTTCCCAGCTACTGACCCCAAAACCTACAACAGTCCTGGCTTTCCATCCTTGGCATAGAAAAATCCAAGTAAGTTTTCTTCCAAGAGAAAGGACTAAGTCTGACTTGACAGTTTTTTGGGTTTTTTTCCACTCCTTAGAAATTCAGGTCTGGGGCTTCACGCAAGACTTCTTGGATTACTAGAGCCACGCACTACAGCAGCCTGGCATCCTCAGGTGTCAGAGAAGTAAAACCCAGCTCAGAAAGGTACAACGTGATATTTATTCACGTCTGAAGACCTGCCTTGCTTCTTAGCACCTTTTAAATGCAAAGATTAGGAAGCAATGGTCCCTCTTCAGTATTTTAAACCTCTCTGCTGCCTTTTCCACAACACACACTAACCAAAGGAGTAATGCAAGCTTGGTTAAAGTCCTAGGAAGCAAGTCTCATTCCTCTAGACATAAAGAGCAAAAAAACCCAAACAAACAAACAAAAACCCCAAAACACAAATCGTTGAAGATTTCTGGGCATTCTGAAGTCATTTCAGAGGGGAAAAAATAATCCTAAAAAGGGACACAGGGTTCCCCCTGCTCCATTGCTGTTACTCCAAACATGGGTTCTTGCTATAAAACTGTATTAACTGGTTGGTGATGTACTTAGGAAAATACTTCCCCTCCTCTTTGTGCTGAAGAATGTTGATATTCGCTACCTGCATTTTTTTTCCAGAGATAAAGTAGGCAGCTCCTTTAGAGATGATGTAACTGAAAAAAATGTGTTTGTCCCTCATGAAGTTATGTATGCAAATGCAATCCATTGGATCGTCCAAGGAATATTTGGGTTTGATTGCAAAACCGCTGTGCTCCACCTCATGTTTCCTTTCTTCTTAAAAACACATTTATTTGTATTGTGACCCACTCAATCACATAAACTGGAATACCAAAAGCTTGTCGTTTGAAAGCTGTGTTTTATCCAGGCTGATCTCTGTCTTTGAGAAGGAAACAAGAACTTAAGACGGGGATAAAAGAGAACAGCTTTACGTTGGATAAGCACTCTGCCACATCTATTTTTTATTTGTTTGGCAAGCCCACATGAACAGCAAAACAAATTTCAAGCTCTTCGCACACTCCAGAGCAGACCGTGACCAGGATACTCACAGGCAGAGCATTTCAGCATGCAGGTCCTTGGGCACCAGAGGCTTGAATCCAGGGATGACCACCAGGCATCTTTGGTCCCTGACAGAGATAAGAAGCTCCTGCAGGCACACATCACGAGGATCCATGTCACTTCAGCAGAGAAACCAGCTTGCCAGCACAGTGCTCTCCCATACCAAGCATTTCCTCCTCTGGGTTTACATGGGCATGACCAAAACCTCCCTTGGTGGTTGCAGCAGGGATGCATCCCAGTGCCCACACTGGCCGTGCTCGGGTCACGGGCCTGAAAGGATCTTTAGTAAAAGCACGAGGAAAAGCCTTCTCACTATGGTTGGTAGCGTCATTTCACACCCAGACAATATTTAGCACGTAGGTTGCAGGCAGGTCATTTCATTGCAGTCCAAATGAAGACCAGAAAGCGAAGAGATCAGAAGCTGTAGCCCTATCTATGCCTGTCTTACACGGTTCATAGCTTTTAGTTAACCGAGTATATCTCTCTCTCTCCCCTATGTACGTCAAAAAATAAATAACTAATTAGTCATAGAATCATAAAATCATTCAGGTTGGAAAAGACCCTTGGGATCACCAAGTCCAACCATCAACCCTACTCTACAAAGTTCTCCCATACATGACAGCCCCCTAAACAACTCTTAAACACGTTCAGGGATGGTGACACAACCACCACCCTGGGCAGCCTATTCCAGTCTCTGACTGTGAAGACTTTTTTCCTAATGTTGTTAGCAAAACACTGTGAAATACAAGAGGTTAGGATTTGGGTTTTGGCAAATCTACTTGGCTGTGGAAGCACCTGGAGGGGCAGGGATGAAAAGGGCAAGAAGGGGTTGAAGCAATAAAGACTGATCTGCACCAAACTATCTCTTCATGCGGACCTTACAGGGGTAGTGCAGCTGTGTGCTCCCTATTATTGCTACCACTGTGCTACCACTATTACTGCTAAATTCCCCTGGCCAGCAATTCCATGGCCAGCATTCCCTATTTCAGGTTTCGTCAGTAAAGCCCACTGGCAGCCTAAAGCAAAACACTGACTTGATAAATGGGATACTAAGAAGAGCAAATTGGGTTGCACTTCTGACTGGCTCTCAAATGATGTCCCCCTGTGTGTCTTTGATAGCAGCAGGTGTACAGGTTAAGATCTGTTTCCTGTTCCTTACAGGATTATTCCTTTTCTTCTTTTTTTTTTTTTTCCCCTCTTGTCATCGTTTCTCAAGACTATTAACATGCTTCTTGGGTAGCAACAGTCAATTATCCTTTGGCATTCTTCACTCAACACCCAGCATGACATACAAGTCTTCCATAAACACTCTGCAAGGCCCCTATTGCATAGCTAGCATATGACAATACAGTAATTTCCACTGGAAACAACAATTAGAACAGGAACATGCTAATCACAAGTATCACCAATTAAGCAAATGAGTCCCAGTAGGTGAGATTTTGCAGACTACGGGTGCACATCTCAGCCACATTGCAATGCAGGAGGCTGAGTACTCATAAGCCAGGAGCCAAGGGGTCTAAACGAGATTCTTTTCTATTTGAACAAGTAGTTGTTTAATTACAACTGTTTGATTCATATCCAATGATGTATTCTGCAAAAATACACAACAGCTTTCTGGCGAGGGCACTATGGGCTCGCAGGAGTCCAGTACCTTTCCTCTGCCTACAAACCACAGACGTGATGCTGGTTTCAGAACTGGGCTTTTACTTTGTTGTTTTGCCACCTGGAACCCCTCTCTTTTATAATTATTTTGCTTTATCAATGTAAGAGAACGCACGGAGGATAAGCTGGGAAATAGCACTGCCACCTCTTGATTTTAATCACAGAGCTTGAATTATTTTTCTCCCTAAAGCTTCAGCCCCTGGAGTCGCACACGCAATCACGTGGAAACACTGGCAAAATTTCAGCAGAAGAAGAATGCTACCGGCCTCCTGCGTGTGCAGAGAGGGCCTTGTTTTCCAGGAAACTGCAGGATTTTGGAGATCAGTTCAGAGTTTTTGAGTGCCCAGCACGAAGCAATTGTTCTGAGCTTCCCCGTTGGCGTGTGATCCAGGTACAGTCAAGTCACGTTGTGAGTACACACCAGGTCCTGCTTTGGGGTGGCTGGTGCTAAGGAATCTGCTCCCCTGTTTACTGGTGTTCACTCCACGACACCTGAGCTCTTGCCCCCTTAGATGACTAAAAGTCATCCGGCCACCATCTCACAGCTGAATGTCCTCCACGTGACAGGGGAGTATTATTGAGAAAGACACCCTCCTCCTTCTGAAGGGGGGGAAGAGATGCCGTATTTTCCACTTCCTCGGCCAGCTCTTGCAATGTAAATGGCTCCTCCCTGTTTAAAAACATTTCTTGGCATAATCTCTCCCCTGCAATGTTCATGGGTCTGCTAGTCCCTGGTCGTTCCCTCCAATGTCACCCGTTTGGTGGCACTCTGACATTGGAACTGCCACCAGGAAGGCTAAACTCATTCTAGTTCATTGCAAGATTAAAAAAAAAACAAACAACAAAACAAACCAGAACACACACAAAAAATAACTACCAAAAACAAATAAACAAAAAAACCCTAACTCCACTGAGAGAAGAGAAAAACGTTATTCAAAAGTTTGCAGAAAATTTTTGGAGCCCAAGAAATCATTCCAAAGACCGGATAGGTGGAAAATATCCTCCAAAAAAAACAGCTGCATGAACAGCAGAGCAGAACACATTCCACCACCTGCAAGTTATCTTTATGTAATCCCTGCAGTTTCTTACAACTTTCCTAGACCAACTTCTTGAGATGTTCCAATGAGAACACTGATCAAAGTAAAGTGGTGCTCTCCCCCCGAGTCCAACAAGGTCTGTCTGACCTGAAACACGGGACAAGAGGCTTGTAAACAGGGAAGACATTGTGTGCACGTGTCTCTGCTGACCCACTTTCACCTGAATCTGAACTTGGCTCTGGTCACACACACTCCAGCTGCCAAAAAAAACACCAACCCAAACACCCAACCAACCCACCCCCAAAAAAAGATAATTACAGGTGAGCGAGCTGGGCACACCCATTTTCAGATCAACACTGGAACAGCCTGCACTTAGGACTTGGGGGTGTTGGTGGCTGAGAAGCTCACCATGAGCAGGCAGTGTGCGCTGGCAGCCCAGAAAGCCAACCCCATCCTGGGCTGCATCAAGAGAAGTGTGGCCAGCAGGGCCAGGGAGGGGATTCTACCCCTCTGCTCTGCTCTGGTGAGACCCCACCTGGAGTCCTGTGTCCAGCTCTGGAGTCCTCAGCACAGGAAGGCCCTGTTGAATGGGTCCAGAGAAGGGCCACAAAGATGATCAGAGGGCTGGAGCCCTTCTCCTACAAAGACAGGCTGAGGGAGCTGAGGTTGTTCAGCCTGGAGAAGAGAAGGCTCCGGGGAGACCTTGGAGCAGCCTTCCAAGATCTGAAGGGAGCTCCAGGAGAGCTGGGGAGGGACTCTTTATCAGGGAGTGGAGTGACAGGACAAGGGGTAACGGTTTTAAATTGGAAGAGGGGAGACTTAGATATTAGGAAGAAATTCTTTCCGTCCCTTCATCCAGGTCATTGATGAATATATTGAAGAGGACTGGACCCAGTCCTGACCCCTGGGGAACTCCACGTTTTACAGACCTCCAACTTGATTCTGTGCCACTAATCACGATCCTCTGAGCTCTGTCTTTCAGCCAGTTTTCAGGCCACCTCACTGTCCATTCATCTAAGCCACACTTCCTAAGCTTATCTGTGAGCATGCTGTGGGAGACCGTGTCAAAAGCCTTGCTGAAGTCAAGGTAGACAACATCCACCACCTTCCCCTCATCTATCCATCCAGTCATGCCATCACAGAAGGCTATCGGGTTAGTCAGATACGACTTCCCTTGGTGAATCCGTGTTGACTACTTCTGATGGCTTTCTTTTCCTCCATATGCTTTGAGATGATGCCCAGAACGAGTCATTCCATCATCTTTCCATCTGTAGTAATGGACCACCAGGTCTCGTGCTTTGAGAGCAGGGGGTCACAAATGATATGCCGTTGCCTTGGAAGGCTCCTCACACCAGGCAGCACCAAAAGACATTGTCAGCTCCACACCTAAAGCATTAGAAAACTGCAACGTTGGGGTTTAAAAACTCAGAAATAAAAACCAAGCTTGTTTCTTCCAGGTCTTTGCGCTGGGATGGAGTTATCTTTTTCCTACAGTCAGGAAGGAGAGATGTTCTCTAGATGAGAACAAGAGCTGGAGCTGCGATGCTGTCCCCTGGTCCCAGGAGGTGAGGGTTGAAGAGCCAAACACCACCACTGGCAAAGCTCCATCTCTCACACACACTTTTTAACTAAATATCTTTTTTAACTGGGCTGGGTGCCCCTACAGTCTGTATCCCCGGCTGAGGGGAAAACGTGAGTGAGATAACTATTGGGTTTGGAAGAGTTGCCTTGCTGAGTCTGCCTGCTTGGTTTGTTGGAAATGCTGATTTTCCTTTTCACCCATGTTTACCATGGGCCACTCACAAATACATTATCATAGAACGGTTAGAGTTGGAAGGGACCTTAAAGGTCATCGAGTTCCAGCCCCCCTGCCCTGGGCAGGGACACCTCCCACCAGACCAGGTTGCTCCAAGCCCCATCCAGCCTGGCCTTGAACCCCTCCAGGGATGGGGCAGCCACAGCTTCTCTGAGCAACCTCTTCCAGTGCCTCACCACCCTGCCTTGGTGGGTGGATGACCCTTTCCATTGGGAAAGCAATCTCCTCCCATCCGGTGGGAGAGACCAGCACCTGGTGGATGGTTCTCACACCTCTTCCCTCTCAGCCTTCACTCAAGAGGGATCAACGCTCCCAACTTCTGTCAAGTCTTCTCTATTTGTGGGGGAGGGTGGAAGAGAGCAATCAACAGACAGGAGACAAGAGTGTGGGAGCAGAAGTTCGAGCAAATTTCTGTCAAATTCACAAAACAGTTATGATTGAAGGAGGGAAGAACGCCTTTTTTATATTCCTTGAGGACACTTTGTTACTAAACTTTCAGCAATTTATTTTTCTGATGTTTCCAGAAGTGAAGGCAAGGTTTTGCAACTTGCTAGGCATAAACAAATTTTTACTTTCCATTTTGCTAGGAAAAAATTAATTTTGCTTGAGGGAAGGTGACTTTTTTTTTTTTTTAATTGCATTTTCGTTCAGAAAGGAGAAAAAAAAAAAAAAAGAGAAAAAAAACCCAAACAAACAAAATCACTCTTCACATAGCGTATTATGTCAGCCTGTGAAGAAGACCTTCCTGAAGTTGGCAGTGGTGGAGCAAGAGCAGTCTTGCTCGCTCTGCCAGCAGCTGCTTCCAGCCCCTTCGCAAAGGAATTCCATTTTCTGTCTTCCCATTTCCCACCCACAAGCCCACTCCACTCAAGCAAAACCCAGGCCTGTGAAGATGCCACTCCTTGTGTCCTATAGAGGCGAAAAGCAGAAGGATGCTCAGAAAGGAAAGAGCCCAAGCCTGGCACCGTATCTCCAGGTACAAAGGCCAAGAGGCTAGAAGACCTCCACACCCAAAGACCAAGGCTCCGCTAAAAGGGTGAGGACATCTTACCCCACAATTAATTTCTGTGTCTTCTCCAGCCTTAATGAGAATGGGTATCAGTCCTATAACTTGAACTCTGCCGACCAGACACGCATATCCCCAACCGCTGGTGGACACACAGAAGCATGAACATGAGTTGGAATCTCGCAACTGCACTCATTAAAATACTTCAACGCTTGATTATTTTATTTAATACATCTTGTTTCTAGCACACGGGCCCATCTTAGGCTGTGCTACCATTTTAGGATCTGCTAGGCACTTCTGCCACTGCCGTAATCTTCTGCGCAGTTTTATCTAGATGACATTGACAATCAACCAAAAGATGACAACACACAACCCAGAGAAAACCAAGGAACATCAGAAGCCCTGAATTTCATCCCGCTGCAGTGAGTTTTACAGCTGTGTGGATGCATTAACTTCTCCAGCATTCCCATCTCTATTCTGATGAAAGACCGTCTTTAGGGCAGGGATGCTTGTGCTAGAGCTCCTCTTCTAGCACCAGCAATGCGTTTATAGGTAAAGACACTGGTCTTGTGCATTGCATATGTTCCCTGAATGTCATTTGAGATCATCAACTCCAACCATACACACACGAACAAAAAAACCCAATGCAACAATCTTGGGCACTAGAGCATGCCCTCAAGGGCCACGTCTACACATCTTTTAAATACCTCCCAGGGATTGTGACTCCACCACCTCCCTGGGCAGGCTCTTCCAGTGCCTGACCACCCTCTCAGCAAAGTCATTCTTCCCAATATCTCATCTAAACCTCCCCTGCCCCAACTTCAGACCATTTCCTCTGCTCCTGGCATTATTCCCTTGGGAGAAGAGGCCAACCCCCACCTCTCTACACCCTCCTCTCAGGGAGTTGTAGAGGGCAATGAGGTCTCCCCTCAGCCTCCTCTTCTCCAAACTAAACATGCCCAGCTCCCTCAGCCTCTCCTCCTATGACTTGCTCTCCAGACCCCTCACCAGCTTGGTGGCTCTCCTCTGGACACGCTCCAGCACCTCAATATCCTTCTTGTAGTCAGGGGCCCAGAACTGAACCCAGCCCTCAAGGTCAGGCCTCACCAGTGCCCAGGACAGAGGCACCATCACTGCCCTGCTCCTCCTGGCCACGATGCTCCTGACACAGGCCAGGATGCTCTTGGCCTTCTTGGGCACCTGGGCACACTGCTGGCTCCTGTTCAGCCAGCTGTCCACCAACACCCCCAGGTCCTTTTCTACTGGGCAGCTCCAGCCACTCTGCCCCCAGCCTGTAGCTCTGCCTGGGGCTGTTGTGACCGAAATGCTGGACCCAGCACTTGGCCTTATTGAACCTCATCCCATTGGCTTTGGCCCATTGATCCAACCTGTCCAGGTCCTCTGTGGAGCTTTCTGACCCTCAAGCAGATCAACACTCCCATCTAGTTTGGTGTCATCTGCAAACTTACTGAGGGTGCACTCATAGTACAGTACAAGATGGTACAGACCACATCTTCCTCTCCTTCCACCCTTGGGCCATGCCACGCACCAGGCATAGCTGGGTCACCAAACTGTTCCCCAAGAAACCCCTGGTGGTTTGGGGTAATCCCACTGCCCGGGTACCCAAAACAGAGGGGAGCAAGTGTTTAACAGGAATGAGATCTGAAAGCACAAATTCATGGGAGGTGGGTTTGGGTTTTGTGGGTTGAGGTTTGTGGTTCAACACAAAAAAGGGCTCTAAAGAAACAGTAAGGACCGTAAGCAAGCAGTCTGGAAGAGTTACCTACTTCATAGCCAAGTGCTACAAATTACATTATCATAATCTATGACTCACTGGAGAAATATGGATAAAAGAGAAAGTTGCTTTTGAAATAAGAGGAGGAAATGTAAGAAATAATTGCGTAAAAACTTCTTTGGCTGTTTAAATTAAACACTTTTGTGCCTGAGGGTTTAAATGAATATATGAAGATCTTTTAGTTTCTGCCAGTAATCACGTATTTCCTGCTATTACTGATAATGACTTTCAAACGGCACGCTTAAGCAGAGCTGTTATTTTATTTGCAGCCTTTTCCGAGGCAGGAGCACACGTGGGAAGCGGTAACACCGGGGGAGGAACACGATGACAGCTTGTCAAAGGAAACATATGTCAGTCTGGTGAGGAGCTAATGAGGGGTAGCACCAGGACCTCAGCATGCCACAAGCCAGCAGCATCTAACATCCATTTCTAGACACATCCCGTCCCATCCTGACGCAGCCTTTGAGCTTGTCACCTCCCTGACAGCTGATAAACCAAGTCTGAGTTAACAGCAAGTTTCTCCCAATTTCTCCAGTGCAAACCCAGCTCTGAATTTGGTAGCACATGGACCTGACCCTGAGCCCAACATTAAATCCACTTAAACCTTTCTGTTTGCTTTCAATAGGCGAGTCATATTTCTAAAAACAGGACTAGGCGGTTAAGTGATACTTTGGCCTGAGGTAACACGAGTATTTCTCACTCTTTCCTCATCATCTTTTGAATTAGCTAAAACTATTTGCCAAACCCAGCCAAAAAAAAAAAAATAAAAAAAAATATCAACAAGTGTTTTATTTAAACAGTATCACTTTTTTTGTGAATAAAAACTCTGTCCAATTTTTTTGTCCATCTCTAGTTCCACACATCCTTCACGTGGATACAAAGACAAGAGGATGGCAGGAGAGGCCAGAAGAACATCTGCTGCATGACAGCACAGTCAGATACTCCTATGAAGAGCCATCAGGGATCCAAGAGGGATGGGCTAAGCACGTATGATTACTGGACTGGAAAATAAGGGAAGGGGAGACACAAGACCTCTTTAGAAAGGAAAGTGGGGTTTTTTTTGTTGTTCTGCCTCCAAGCTGAACCCAAACCAAGGCATGGGCACAAGGGCAAACTAACTCCATCAGTGCTGAGAGGGCAAGGGAGCTAGAAAAAAGGTTACCAGATCATTATTCCATCAGCTATATTCAACAGATTTTCAAAAGGAAATATAGTCTCTTATTTGCCACCGCTGCTACAGAAGCAGCCATCCTCCAGATCGAGCCTGGCAGGATTTATTTCCAAGTGCCAGACAGCAGGGCTCAAAAATTCCCTGGGGTTCAGTGAATCAGGGTTACACAGCACAGAACAAGCAGTGCCTTTTAAAGGTAACTGCTCAAGAAGAGCACACCATCAATCCAATTGCAACAGCTTCAAAGTGAAAAATTACAAAAGGAACAACAAAAAAAAAACTAAAAAAAAAAAAAAAAAAAAAGAAGGTCTTTGGACTGGATCCTGTCCGTTTCACCCCGTTAATATTTCTACAATGTATGTTTTAAAGGAAAAGTGAGCAAAAATCCCACTACTTAGAGCAGTTCTGATGATAAAATGCTATTAGATAGCCCACTAGATAAACCATTAGAAAAATAAAAATAGCAGTTTGCAATCATGCCAGGCTTTCAAATGAGCCTGAAAATACATGTGCAGTTAAAGAAAAAAAAGAAGATATTTCCTTTAGTGTGTAAAAATGTGTTTACTGCCAACAGACTACAAAAGCCCAGCATTACAAAAAAAAAACAAACACACAACACAAAACACTTCAAAATGAGGCATTTTATTTCCCTCCCCCAACAGATGAGGGGAAAACTGCTTTTTTTTAAACGCTCGCTTTTTGCCTAGCTGTAGGTGTTTATACAACTTAATTTTGGAAGTAGGCAGGCAAAAGAAAATTTGTCTTTTCAGGTGATGATTCGTACCAATAATCACCAAAGGGAAGGAGAAGCACCTGAAGGCCAAATACACATAAGTGCACATCCCGTGGGGATGCTAAGGAGGTTTAAGCTCTGCTGATTCCCAAGTAACAACAGACGCCTGAGGGTCAGGTTATGCACCACACGTGAATTATGCTCGGCAACATCACAATTTTAGCCAAATTGCCTCAATTTCTTTGAGCAGCACTGTATAAGCGAGCACTTAGAGAAGGCCTGAATGCTACACAATGTACTCGGTAATTACCATTTTATCTTCTGGAAAGGGGGGAGGGGAAAAAAAACAACCAACAACCCACCCACCACAAATAAAATCCCACCCATTTCCTATAGGGCACTTGGTGAAGGCAGCAGAAATATCTGAGGATGGTGAGAGAGCAGGTGCTGATGTACCAAGAGCGGTGGGGGGAAAAGACTACTACAGATGCTGATGTGAGGCTGCTAAGATTGGATCCGCACTATATGGGAGACAGGCAAACAAGTGAAAAATTGAGTAAGAAGAATTTTTATATTAGTTTTTGCTGTCTAAAAAGACTATAATCATCCATCTGTCCAGAAATGTTAATAAGGATTACCATGGGGGAAAAATTGTAGGCAGAGAAGTGCAGCAAGAACTGTATTTATTAGAATTTCTCCTGGGACAAGTAACCTACATAAGTCCTGAAGAATGGAGAAACACCTTTCCTTTCCCCACCCCTCCTCTCCCTTTGAGGAAACCACATCCAAGACCTGCTGTGGAAAAAAAAAATAATAAAAAAACCCCAAAGGACTAAACAGCTTATAAAGCCTACTCTTTTAATATAATATATTAAGTGATATATTATGACGACTTCTATTTAGATAGAAATAAAAACAATGCAATTATTTGGATGAAAATTGAAGACTCCCCACCTTGTTCTTTTTTCTATCACCCACGGAAAGTTTTTTTGTACAAGGTTGTAAGTGATTTATCCTTTCAACTAGGGGAGAGGAAACTGCCCCTCTAAATAGAGGGGGGCTTTCAGAACGAGGACAAGAAATTGCCAAAAAGCCCCAAACAGCTCAGGGAAGGCAACTTCAAAAAGCACATCAGCTCATCTCCTACAGTCAAATACCACCCCCAACCCAATCATCCTGGCTGCAGGTGGATCCCTGAGGAAGCGGGACACATGAAGCATAATGAACACAGCTGATGTGTTTGTGCCCACCTCTCCCCTGAAAAGCTTCTCAGATATGCCAACCGACTTCAACAAAATATAACAGAGCAGCAGTTTCAATGACGTTAAGCTCCTACGAGGTCCATAAAAACAGAAGTCGAGGAGATGAGGAGGACCCTGCTAAGGTCCCTCCCTGAGAACTTTATGAACTGAACTCTATTTCTCATTAGATCAACTCAGCCTCAAGCTACAGAAGACTAGGTTTCTTTGGATCCACTGCTGGCGAAGTACTTGTACTAAATATATGACTACCTAGTAATGCCTCAGATAATAACCCTACTAGCACACACTGTCACTATGTACATCCCCCCTGCTAGAACCGCACGCAATGTTTACACAAGCTCCACAGAAGACATGCTGCTTCTTATGATCTCAGCACTTGGCTATTAGCATATATTAAACATCGTCTTGTACTCTAGCTGACAGCAGGTCCTCCTCTTCTTAACCCTAGTCGCTGAGAGAGTTTGCAATACCTATCTGGTACACACCATACAAGGATAACAACCAGCTTTATAGTAAGTAGAAGTTTTTGGCAACGAAGATGACACCCATACGGATATCTGAAGGTAAGAAAGCCACATGTGAGACCAAGGAGCTGGAAGCAACTTTCATTCCTACCTGGTTCAGTGCAATTTCTGACGTAGGGCTGTCCCCCACCCCCTGGGACATCAGTCGTGTTCTCCTCATTTGCTTGCAGGAGCTGTCTCCCACTCCATTTGTCATTACTTTCCACGGAATAGCTCAGGGCATCATAACCTAAGGGAAAAAAGCAGTAGATACATGAGACTGCACAGGAAAGGCAACTCCTGCTTCTGTTCCTGAATGCCTGAAGCAGCCAAAACATTTGCATTTCAAACCCAGTGTCCCTTGGGTTAGAAACAGGGATGTTTCTAATCCCACTGGGAAGGTACACTGCCATTAGTTCCACATCCCAGTTAGTCCCAAAACCATCAGGAGGCAGGTTCATTCCTCTAGAACTTCAAAGCTTCATACTTGAAGAGCATCTATGCTTTCATCAGAAGTTCTAAACTTCAGTCAGTTTAAAACCAGAGTACCAGCCACCGTTTTGATTTGAAAACTGATCACAAACAATCAAACAAAAAAAACCCCCACAAAAACCACCCAAAACCTCAACTTATTAGTTCTGTAGGCATTTCACTGCTGTTAAGTACCAGCAAAACTCTGCTGCTAAATGAGGCCTCAGAAATACAGCGTTTGAAACACAAGTTATGTAGGTTTCTTTGTGAATACCCCACAAACCACCACGCACGACAACAAAAACCACCCAAAACCTCAACTTATTAGTTCTGTAGGCATTTCACTGCTGTTAAGCAAAACTCTGCTGCTAAATGAGGCCTCAGAAATACAGCGTTTGAAACACAAGTTATGCAGGTTTCTTTGTGAATCAATAAAAAGCTACCAGGTGTAGGGCTAGAAAGAGGATGAGGGGCCTGGAGCATCTCTCCTAGGTTTCTTTGTGAATCATTAAAAAGCTACCAGGTGTAGGGCTACAAAGATGATGAGGGGCCTGGAGCATCTCTCCTATGAGAAGAGGCTGAGGGACTTGGGGCTTTTTAGTCTGGAGAAGAGAAGGCTGAGGGGGGATCTGATCAATGCTTATAAATACTTAAAGGGAAGGTGTCAAGAGGATGGGGCCAGTCTTTTTTCAGTGGTGCCCAGGGACAGGAGCACACACTTGAGTATAAGAAGTTCCACCTAAAAATGAGGAGGAACTTCTTTCCTTTGAGGGTGGCAGAGCCCTGGCAGAGGCTGCCCAGGGAGGGGGTGGAGTCTCCTTCTCTGGAGACATTCAAACCCCACCTGGACACGTTCCTGTGCAACCTGCTCTGGGTGGACCTGCTCTGGCAGGGGGTTGGACTGGATGATCTCCAGAGGTCCCTTCCAACCCCATATCATTCTGTGATTCTGTGTTAGGAAAGCTCTGCCCCAACAGAGCGTGAGGTTCCTTGGTGACTGCAAAGAGCAGAGCTGGGCAGCCCACGCTGCGTCAGGAACAGTCTTGGAGAGGCTGCACTGCAGGGGAGACCGAGCCAGCGGAGCAATCGCCATTTTCAAATTACATTTTGTAATCCAAGTCCAAACAATTTTTTTCCCCCAAGGAGTCAATGGGGATCCATTTCAGTATCTTGTGCCCTAGGTCTAATGACATCGGTGGACAGGCTCCTGAAGGTGTTCACTGTGGGCCAGGAGCTAGGAAACATTCATTTATAAACATGACATCTAGGGCTTCTTTCAGGTTCTGCTCACGGAGCACAAAGCAACCAGTAGAAACATCTTTATGAGAGTATAGCCGTATTCATTCTCAAAATGGCTCTTTTTAAGCCCAACTGCACTGTTATTCCCATCCAACACCATCTCACTGAAGGCAGAACGTGCCTCCGAGTCACTTCAGTAGCTCTCCCTACTTCCAGTCTACAAACATCAGGCATCACATATACTTCTTGTAAAAATGGGGAAAAAAAAAAAAAAAAATGGGGAGTTCAGTGGGAACCTGTAGATGCCCCATCCCTGGAGGTGTTCAAGACCAGGCTGGACGGGGCTTTGAGGTTGGGAGGTTTCACAGAATTGCCTAGGTTGGAAGGGACCTTGAAGATCATCTAGTCCAACCACAAAAAAAAAAACCAAACCAAAAAAACCCCAAAAAACCTACCACCACCACACCCACACACCACCAACCAACACTAAACCATATCCCCGAGCACCATGTCAACTCGTCTTTTGAACACCTCCAGGGATGGTGCCTCAACCACCTCCCTGGGCAGCCCATTTCAATGCTTGATAACCCTTTCCATGAAGAAATTTTTCCTGACATCCAACCTGAACCTCCCCTGGTGCAACTTGAGGCCATTTCCTCTTGTCCTTTCGCCTGTAACTTGGGAGAAGAGACCTACCCCCAGCTCTCACATCCTCCTTTCAGGGAGTTGTAAAGAGTGATAAGGTCTCCCCTCAGCCTCTTCTTCTCTAGACTGAACAACCCCAGCTCCCTCAGCCTCTCCTCATAAGATTTATTCCCCAGACCACTCACCAGGTGTCCTTGTCCATGGCAAGAGGGTTGGAACAAGATGATCTTTAAGGTCCCTTCCAACTCTAACCATTCTATGATTCTAAGATTTTAGACCCAAGGGTCTGTGTGTACCCTTTACCATGCCCTGGCCTCCTAACAGGAGGTGTGTGCACATTTACTGACTCCTCATTTTTTCAACACTGGCCATACGGCCATTGCTCACCAATTTCTTTGTTGGCAAGACCCACACCTGGTTGCAAAACAGCAGCACACTGTCAAACGAAGTTTCAGTGCTATGCGATTGCTGCTGAGAACACCAGGCAAATCCCCAATACTGTCCTCCCAGGCCATCACAAGAATCACCACCTGGAAGTAGCAAAGAGTAATAAATGTTCAGTCTGGAGAAGAGGAGGCTGAGGGGAGACCTCATTGCCCTCTACAACTCCCTGAGAGGAGGGTGTAGAGAGGTGGGGGTTGGCCTCTTCTCCCAAGGGAATAAGGACAGGAGCAGAGGAAATGGTCTGAAGTTGGGGCAGGGGAGGTTTAGATGAGATATTGGGAAGAATGACTTTGCTGAGAGGGTGGTCAGGCACTGGAAGAGCCTGCCCAGGGAGGTGGTGGAGTCACCATCCCTGGAGGTATTGAAGAAACGTATAGATGTGGCACCTCAGGGCATGCTCTAGTCCCCCAAAATGTTGGGTTGTGTCTGTTTGTGGGGGTTTTTTTTGCGTGTTGTGGATTTTTGGGGGTTTTCTGGGTGGGTTTTTTTTTTTGTGGTTGGATTCTATGATCTCAAGGGTCCCTTCCAACCATGAAGATTCTGTGACTTACAAAGACACACCGTGCTTTCAGGTACGAGTGTGCACCAGACAACCCAACAAAAGGCCACACACTACCTAGTCTCATTACTCCTGGCCCCCTCCTTTCTTTACTCACCCCCTTCAGCTTTGCCTTGGTGCTGGCAAGTTAAACTCTATTTCAGCAGCATCAACAAAAACAGCTGGCCAATTTCCATGATATTCTTGGCACCATGCTGGTCAGCCTTGGACATGTCATATCTGCCTAATTAGCTGAAAGCACATGCTCATGTGTCAGTTCCACACATCCCACGTAGTTTTAGAATCGAGGGAGCAATTAAAAAAAACCAACCTATTGTTTTTTTAAGCCACCAAGGCATCCACTTCAAGCAGGCACACACACCAAATCAGCTATCTTGCAACAGAGACCTTGAGCCTACCTAATGACAGACAGCATTTGAGAGAGATTTCCACCCACCCATCTATCTTCTTCCCACCAAGCAGAAATACAGACTCTCTCACAAGGACTTGGCTCCTCAAGTGCCTGTCACTGATACTGCTGTGGCTTTTCTCCTGGAAAAGCCAGGTTGTGGCAGGGTCTGGCTGTTCTGTCTGCTGGGAAGACCATGCCTGTCAAGCATCTCGGGTGTTTCCATCAGGAGACAACAGGCTTTACAGATGCCAACACTTGATGCTTCAAAACCGAACTATTCCCGGTTTTGTCCAGCACTTTGGAGACAGATGGCAAGCAAAGAGCGGTGGAACAGAGATTCAAATCTTGGGGCAATGCCCCAGAGTGTGCCTACGGAGAAAGAAAAAGGTTCTCTGCGGGTCCCAACCCTTTTGTTAGGTTTTCTGACTCATCCCACTGAGAGAGATGGTCAACCTCTCCCATCACAGTCTGCTCAGGGCAGCTCTCACGTCACGTCCGCTACCAGCAGGGAGGCAATTTCTGAGAAGGGGCTGCCTGGAAATTTTGCATCCCAAGCAAATGGTAGTGCCTGGGACCAACACTCCAAAGACACACAGGAGTAAACCTGTGTCCATGTCTGGGGGAAGAACCACGGCTGCACAGGCAGCCTTAAGCATCCCAGTTTTCTAAGGAAAAAGTGTTCGAATTGGAAAACTAAGTATCACCATTCAAAGCTTCAAGCACTTTGTGCTTGCTATGCTTTACACCTTTTAGACAATGCTGTTTGTTTAGTCCGTGAGCACGGGTGAGAGCTTAAGCTGCGAGTTAAACACAGACAAATATCACTGATAGACGTGGACTGCGTTTCTCAGAAGGACCGCATGCAATAATGCAACATCAAGCATCCCCCACCATAATACAGATACCCTGGCAATCTGAGCTAAGCAGCTTCAGTTCCATGTACAAGCTGCTTTCAAAGCAGAGAGGGTCTTCTCCAAGCAGTTGATGTTTCACCGGGCACGGAGGAAAGGCACGAGGGAGAACCTGCAAAGATTGCAATGGCTCAGAAGTTCCTGCAGAAACCTCTCCTGCTGCCTCCCCACCCACACGGCCTTTCTCCGTCCGACTGCAAACTCTTCCAAGTGAGGGGTAGAGAAGAAGAAAGTCATTTGAGGTTACTTTGGAAGGGGAAAAGCTTAATTTGGCAATAAAAGTGTTTATAAAGGCTACATTCAGCATTCACACAAATCAGCGTAAATAGCAGCAGAACTGGTCCACAGCTGAACTTGAGGGGACGGCTGTGACTTACACCAGTAAAAGCTCTCCTCTCCTACCTCCAGGTTGGAGCAGGGTCAGCTGTCCCCACGGCAGGACTCGTTGACCCCCAAACCCCGCCTTGGGTATCTCCACTCTAAAGCACATTTTGGCTCAACAGCGCAATATAAAAATAAAAGTTATAGGCGAAGGGAGATGCTCTCTTCAAAGGTCTGGCCTTCCAAGGATTTCCCTGTGAAAACAGGGACACATCAAGATTTTAACCTTGCTAACAAGGACATTTTATGACAATTGAATGGGGCCCACGTTCCCCCGCTTGCTGGCACCAGCCTCCCCGTGGCATAGCTGGAGGCAGCTCGACGCCTGCCCTACAGGCACAGGTCACACTCCTATCAGCCCTCGTGGAAAACAACACAGAAACTTGGATTCTGTGTTTTGGCAGCAAAAGAGGAACTGTCAGCTGCAGTTTAACCCTTCACACATGGATGCCTATGAAACAGGGACCTCACCCATCCCGTCGGATGCAGGGAGCACCACCCCTTTGGCCTGGCAAGCATCTCTCCCTGCTTCAGGTGCTGGCACGAGGTAGAACCACCTACTCCAAGAAGCGCTGCAGCCCCCAGCACCAGGGACTCACCTCGGCCATGGCATCCCCACCACGACAGGGCTGCACAAACAGCGTGCCACCACCACGGCCAGCTGGACAAACCCGCTCTGGCTTCCATGGCCCCTTCCCCATCTGCACCAGGGAGGTCCCACCTTGGGTTGCCACATATTCTGCAAAGGGGCTATGAGAACAGCAAGGAAAAAGTAAAACTCTTCTTTCCAAGTAGAATAGACTATGAAAAGAGAGCTAACAGTTTTCTTTCTGAAAAAGCAGGTATCCAGAATCGGATAATTTTTAATAGGAAATATGTCAAAGTAATTTTTTTTCATTTTCTCAGCAGATGTAAGGACTACTAAACATCTTGCATTAGCTACATTGTCATTTTTTTTTCAGGCCAGTGTATAAGATTAGACATTTTTCTTATTGATGCTCTAACTGCTGGTTTTATGATAAAATAATACTGTGACATCTTAAAAAACTTTGCTACCAAAAAAATAGAGGTTTTCCAAAGCTGCGTACCATAACGTGTTTCAAAGTGGGTGAATTTTTATTTTTTTTTTTACTGAACGTCACCACCACAAGGTATTTTCCACAACTCCAATTACCCAGCACCGGTTTTACATTACAGACTCAGAAATCAGGTTCTGGAGAGTTTCCTCCCAGAAATATTCCCACGGAGGACAAAAAAAAAAAAAAAAAAGAAGAAAAAATGTGTAAGAGTCATTTTTTCCCTGTCCTTGCGCCTGTACTGCATTTCATAATGCAAATAAGACAATACAGACAGTGCATTTCCACTGGCCGTGTCTCTTTAAATAAGACAGGGAGCACATTAGTGTGTGTTTGCTGGGAGCTCCTGTTCCTGCCAAGTCGGGGCGGCAGTCTGGTGAGAACAGGCTCTCTAGCAAAATTGCTGATCTGTTCTACTTACGATGGTGAAAACGCAACAGGGTGGAAAGAAGAACTGATCAAATTGCTCAGAACTTCTGAAAATGCTCGGTGTGAGACCCGGATCCCCACGTGGGAACTCGAGAGATCCCTATGCTATTTCCAGATGGCTCTGGCTGGAGTTTACAACCTCCCGCGCCGCAGAAACCCAGTTAAACACATCCTGATCCGCGCTTTCCAGCGTGAAGAATACTACTTCATAATGCTATACAACAAACTGATGCTTCTCAAGTGCCCACTGATCTTGGAAAAGTGTATATATTTTCAGCACCAAGGCACAGGAACCCCAACAAGCCAGAAACGCAGCAGGACCTCAGTGGGGACATCCGGTTTCTAGATGGGACAAAGCAACCTGGGATGGAGCTTGGGGTCCACCCAACGCGCCTTAGACAACCGAGTGAGAGGAGAACACCCAAACTCACCTCTGGAAGGTGGGATACAGGTTAGGGGAGACAACTATTGTACACAGATGTGAAGTTACCTGTCCTGCATCTTTCTCTCCATGTTGCTGATTCAAAAACAAACACAACCCACGCCCAACTCCACCCTCCACGTGCCCATCATTGAGATCAGAAGTTTATTTCATGAACCTGGCCATGAAACAACCACGTCATTTTATCCAACTGTACAAAACCATCTGTTACCCCATAATATCCAGTTCTGGGCTCCTCAGTTCCAGAAGGACAGGGAACTGCTGGAGAGGGGACAGCAGAGGGCTACAAAGATGATGAGGGGCCTGGAGCATCTCCCTTATGAGGAGAGACTGAGGGACTTGGGGCTTTTTGGTCTGGAGAAGAGAAGGCTGAGGGGGGATCTGATCAATGCTTATAAATACTTAAAGGGAGGGTGTCAAGAGGATGGTGCCGGTCTTTTTTCAGTGGTGCCCAGGGGCAGGACAAGAGGAAATGGGCACCAACTTGAACACAAGAAGTTCCACCTAAAGTTAAGGAGGAACTTCTTTCCTGTGAGGGTGGCAGAGCCCTGGCAGAGGCTGCCCAGGGAGGTGGTGGAGTCTCCTTCTCTGGAGACATTCAAACCCCACCTGGACACGTTCCTGTGCAACCTGCTCTGGGTGGACCTGCTTTGGCAGGGGGTTGGACTAGATGATCTCCAGAGGTCCCTTCCAACCCCATGTGATTCTGTGATTAGTGGAAAAAGACAAAACAAAAAGAGGAAGATGAATAGCAAAATCAGGCTCTTCAGGTTTGCTAAGGAAAGGTGACGGTGGTGTATGGTGGTTACTCCACATGAGTGTATCACATCCAAGACAGGGCTGATTCAGCAGACAACACAACTTCAGATTAATGGGGGAAGGGAGGGATTAAAAAAAAAAATAATACCCTGGCATGATGTTCAGCTGGGGGAAACTGGGACAAGTCTTTAAAACTTTGGTGCAGAAACTGATTTCCAGCAGTGAAGGGTTTGGTGCAGAAACACAAGGAAGATGAAAGGTGCTCGGGAGCAGCAAGTTGGAGCAGGGAAGAGCTGAGAGGCCCGAGGCTGTCCCAGCCAAAGGGACCGACCTGTCACCACGGCCCTTCACAAGCATTATGCATTGCTGCTAATGGCCTCGCAGAGCTGGCAAGGGTCCTCGGCTCTCCCTGACAATCGACTACTTTCTATGCAAACTGCTAGACCCTGCTGGCTAAAGCCAAAAACAGCACAGCTCTTCTGAAACATGCCTGCCCTCCCTCCTCTCTTGTCCGTCCCTTTTATCTATTGTTTTGATGGTGGCGTTTTTGGAGGGCTGGTTTCACACACCCGCCTTCCAGCTTAGCTGAATTGTCTCCCTTCTCCCTGAAATTTTCCTACAGTGTTTAAATGCAGGATCATGGAATTGTCAGAGTTGGAAGGGACCCTTCTAGGGATCATCCAGCCCAACTCCCCTGCCAAAGCAGGGTTGCCCAGAGCACATCACTCAGGAGGGCATCCAGGCGGGGCTTGAAGATCTCCAGAGAAGGGGACTCCACACCCTCCCTGGGCAGCCTCTGCCAGGGCTCTGCCACCCTCACCCCAAACAAGTTCTTCCTCAGATTGGAGTGGAACTTCCCATGGTCCAGCTTGTGCCCGTTGCCCCTTGTCCTGTCACTGGGAACCACTGGAAAGAGTCCAGCTCCATCCTCCTTCAACCCACCCTTTAGATCCTTGTCAGCATTAATAAGGATTAATAATAACATGTATAATATACAATATCATATGATTAATAATAACTTGTAAGCATTAATAACAACAACAAGGAAGTATTTCTGGGAAAGAAAAAAGCTGGAACAACCAAGCACGTGAAGCCAACAGCAGAGATGGGGACCAGTGGCCTGGTTACTCCAAAACAGAAGAGGCAAGTCCTCTCGGCAGAAGACGACTCAGCTAAATTAACCAGAGCATCACTCCAGAGCCCCCCCCCCATCATGCACAGGTTCCATCCCAGCGCAATCAGATCTGCCGCAGATCGTCACAGCGTAATCCGAGCTCAGGATTGCACAAGCCTTTCATAAATGGATTATCTTTCTTTGTAGGCTGATTTGGGAGACGCTTCCCTTTCAACATCAGCAGCAAAGACCATAAATAGAGCATCCTCAGGGGGGAAAAAAAAACCAAACAGAAACCAAAAACCAAAAACCAAAAAAACCCACCCCCCCCAAAACAAAACAAAAAGCCAGAAATGGTACACCTGGCTTTGAAGAGCAGCCTGTTCCTCACGTCTGATATCACAACTGCATTTCCACGCGTACCGACCTACGTGGAAAGGTGCAGAAGGGCTGGGGAGGTGCACCTGGCAACCCACTACCACTGGTAATATTTGTATAACAAAGGCCAAGTCCGGCACCTAATACCTAGGAGAGGGCCCCTGGATGAAAGGTCTCCAAACCTAACGAGATGGCAGAGCAGGAGAAGATGCAGGTGCAGCATGGAGGAGCAGCTTGCTCGAGGAAGGATGGTGAGCAGCACCGCAGGAGAAGCAGCAGAGCTGGGTACAGGGAGCTCTCCACTCCCACAACACCCCATCCCTGCCTCCACAGGCTGCCCAGCCCCGAGATCCACCACCAAGTCAAGGGCAGCAAGAGACCTCACAGTCCTGCAGACTGAGACCTTTCCTGTGAGGGTGGTGAGACACTGGAAGAGGTTGCCCAGAGAAGCTGTGGCTGCCCCATCCCTGGAGGGGTTCAAGGCCAGGCTGGATGGGGCTTGGAGCAACCTGGGCTGGTGGGAGGTGTCCCTGCCCAGGGCAGGGGGGTTGGAACTGGATGATCTTTAAGGTCCCTTCCAACTCTAACCATTCTATGGTTCTATGTTGGGAGGCCGTGGCATGCCTTCTGGAGCAGGAGTCGACTGGGAAAAGGTGACATAGGGAGAAAATCCCCAAACACTGTCTGCTGTTAAAATGGAGCTGAATAAATTCAGGGTCACTGGCAATAGTGGGCAACAGGCTCGACTGGGAGCTCCTGGGTACCGTGTGCCCCAAAGGCCACATGTTTTCATCACAAACTAATGTTTACAAAGTTTCAATTATTTTTTAAAAAAAGCAATGATGCTTCTCCACCGATGCCCAGAAGGAAAAAAACCCAAACAAAACCAGGACCTCAGGACTTGGCTGGAAATTAGAACATGAATTTGAATGAAACACAACTACCAGCATGCAAACAACGCCGTGAAACTTGTGAGCAATATCTCAACACGGTGTGTATTAAATAGATAAGTTGCAAACCTTCCCAAACAGAACTGCTGTGGAAGCGAGGGGCTGACCTTTGGTGGTTGCAGAACACCACATCCCGTTCCCTGGAAATGGCGGGGGAACACACACAGTACACACTGATAAACAAAGGATCACCAAAGATTGAGATTTTTTTCAAGGTTTTGCGGCTTGGCTGGAGCACTGACACCAAAAAAACGTGGGTGGTCAGGAGGAGGAGTTTATGAAAGGGAGAAGGTGAAAGGAAAGGAGCCACGTGTGCCACTTGGACCGTGCGGTGGCATGGGACAGACTCCCCCAGGCTGCCCGGCGTACACGAGGTGGCTGCCGAAGATGTTCCCGTTGCATTTGGTGGTGCTTAGTCATTTCCATCACTTCATTTCCAGGCAGGTTGTGTGAGGTGGCCACTGTTACCCATTTTATCTCTGACTGTGGCTTCACTTGTCCCATTCTCACGCTACAGGCTCAGGGAAGCGTAGCTGGAAAACTGCCCAGCAGAAAAGGACCTGGGGGTGCTGGTGGACAGCTGGCTGAACAGGAGCCAGCCCAGGTGGCCAAGAAGGCCAACGGCATCCTGGCTTGGATCAGGACCAGCGTGGCCAGCAGGAGCGTGGCCACTGATGGTACCTCTGGACTGGGCACTGGTGAGGCCTCACCTCGAGGGCTGGGTTCAGTTCTGCGCCCCTCACTACAGGAAGGACATTGAGGTGCTGGAGCGTGTCCAGAGGAGAGCCACCAAGCTGGGGAGGGGTCTGGAGAACAAGTCCTACAAGGAGAGGCTGAGGGAACTGGGCATGTTTAGTTTGGAGAAGAGGAGGCTGAGGGGAGACCTCATTGCCCTCTACAACTCCCTGACAGGAGGGTGTAGAGAGGTGGGGGTTGGCCTCTTCTCCCAAGGGAATAACGACAGGAGCAGAGGAAATGGTCTGAAGTTGGGGCAGGGGAGGTTTAGATGAGATATTGGGAAGAATGACTTTACTGAGAGAGTGGTCAGGCACTGGAACAGCCTGCCCAGGGAGGTGGTGGAGTCACCATCTCTGGAGGTATTGAAGAACCGTGTAGACGTGGCCCTTGAGGGCATGATCTAGTGCCCAAGATTGTTGGATTGGGGTTTTTTTTGGTGTGTGTATGGTTGGACTCAATGACCTCAGATGTCCCTTCCAACCATGAAGATCCTGTGATTCTGTGACCTTAAGGAACTATTTATACAGACTGAAGGTGTTCCCTTTTTACCTATCTTTTCACTTGCCCCAAAGTTACAGATACAGCCAAAAGCAATAGTACTTTTTCCTCCAGAAAAGCAGAGGAGAAATTAGATGAAGAAGTCTTTCATTAACAAGAAAGTATGGAAGAAGACTGTTTTTTCTCTAAGTTTATGAGCTCTGTGATATTTTGTGTTCTTTAAAACAGGCATTTTGATACAGACTTTTATTTACAAATAAAAGGGATTTTTAAAAAAAAAAACCCCAAACAACCCTAACCATTAAAAAGCTAGCTCTTTTTAGGTCCATTAGTTCTCCAGGTCATTAAAATACCTCTGCCTCAGACCAATCATATGGTGTATCTCATCTTTTAGGTAGTGCACAGACTCTGTGAGAACCCACAGATTTCCACACACACTTCTCCACGATCCTGAACAGTGTCTTAAAAAGCTAGCTCTTTTTAGGTCCATTAGTTCTCCAGGTCATTAAAATACCTCTGCCTCAGACCAATCATATGGTGTATCTCATCTTTTAGGTAGTGCACAGACTCTGTGAGAACCCACAGATTTCCACACACACTTCTCCACGATCCTGAACAGTGTCGGTTGTAGGCTTAGTTAAATGAAGATAAAATTTCCTCTTTGCTGTTTTGTGCCAAAAATAGTCATTGGATATGTGATTATTCCAGGCTTCCTCGATTGTTCTTTACCAGCTTGTACAGAAATTTATGTTTTCTTTATTATTCGTATCAGCTTGACCATTAAATTGAGCGTTCCCTCTTTCTTGTTCTACACATAAGTGCAAAAGGAAGAGTTTAGCACCTGGCAAAAAATACCGCTTTTTAATTCTCCCTCCTGTGCTTCTTGTGATTCGGCTCCCCTCTAAACTAAAGAGTGTTTTTCTTCTTGCGATAATCTTTCCACAGCTCTAATAATTTCCATAGTGTTTCCTTGGACTTTCCTCTGTCCCCCTGCTTAAACCACACGGGATGCTCAAGGTGACAGTTCCCCACTGATCCACGCAGCAGCACTCAGTATTTTTAGCCCGATTCTCTCCTTTCATTTCTCAGGGGTATCATAACTCTTCGGCTGGCACTCTCATTTCGTTAACATTTCACCTGTTACAAATGGAAGGTCTGGATGGCGTTGATATTATCTCTGCTGCTGGGCAGCTGCTGACTGCCAGGCGTGATTTCCACTCTGCCCTGGCAACGTACATCTTCCCTGACAGAGCTGCTGCCCGTTTCTTCTGCCCTGTGACCTCCCAAAAAACGGGACACTCTCCTAACACTGCCCAGCAAACTCTGCTTTTACCTCCCACTGCTGCTGCAGAGTGAAAATTCAGGGGCAGCATCCTTTGCCTTACCCTGCTGTAGATGCCAGGGCATTTTTTTTCCCCTTGTAATAAATAGAGAGGGAATTTTCAGAGCCGTAACAGGAAGATGGGCAAGAAGTCCTCAGGGCAGGTCCTCTCTCTGATCCAAGCTCCTTCCAAAGCATCTCCTCTCAGTCATACTCCTTGCTCCGCTCCCTGCAGGGGACCCTGAGCAGTCCCAAAGTTCCTTCAGACTCTCTGCTCTTTCCTTTTTCCCCATTTCACCAAAACTCTCTCTGAGCTCCCTTCTTGTGTCGTCAACCTCCTCGATTCAACTTACCAAGCCTTCCTGCTCCTGAAGCCCTGCTCAAAATCTCCCCCGGCCACTGTCCAAAACAGAGATGGCCCAAAGCAAAGAAACCAAGGACAACAATCGTGATAATAAGAGTGTGGTTACAGGCAGTTGCACCACAAGTCACCCAGGTCATTCCAGGCAACTGTATCAAACTCAAGCATCACGATTTTCTTTCTTTACGGTAAGACGGCAAGGAAGAAATTAGCAACAATGAATTAAAAATATCCTAAAATCGGTTTTCCATCAGTAACAGTTCTACTTTTTATACAGTTCCAAGATTCTGTGGCTGCTTGAACCTGGAAATCAAGACCTTACGTGGCTGAAAGAGAAGTAATTGGGATCTTTGCTGTTATCAAACAGATCCTTGTTTCTTGGAAGGCTCAGGTAATGTATTGCAGCCAGAGCGTAATTTTCTGGAGGAGATACTTACCTGTTAAAAAGCAGTGCAAAATGAGTTTTCCAACTCATTCCAACTCAAATTCCAACTCATTTTGGGGTTTAATTGGGGATTTTTGTTTAGGAGCTGAACCTTCACTGTTCCTTCCCCCACATTTACGTATTTCTCTCCTAATTCTGAGCTGACACGGTAGAAGGAAAGACAGTTTTGGGTCAGACAAAATGTTTTAGTCCTCTTTTACACTCGCAGCTAAATATAATTCTGCAGAATTAAATTCGGTCTGAAAATATCATAAAGACACGCTGGGAAAAGAAACCCGATGCCCAGAGCCAGGCTCAAGGGTAGCAACCTCAGCCTCTCCACCGCAGCAGAAGAAGCTGGAAGGCTGGAGCTGGCTGCCCTGATGGACACAGCTCTTGGGCTGCCGAGAAGGAGAGAACGGCCAGAAATGGTACAGATGAGAGAAATGCACAAAGAGTAGGAGCAGAGCCCGTCCCCTTGGTGAACGTGACCCTCCCGTGGATGATGGAGGGAACAGGCCTGCTGGGTCCCTCCAGCGAGCTGGGTGTTGCACGCACTAAGAAGCAGCCAACCCTTGCAGGAAAGAAACTAAAAAAAAAAAAAAAAAGAAAGAAAAAAAAAAGAAAGAAAAACTATCATAAGTCCTGGCTCCCAGTCCGGTATCTAAATACCAGAACACTCTGATGATGGGGGAGCCATCACAAAAAGAGCAGAAGAGGGCTTTTTTTCCCATGCCTTTCTCCACAAAAGATAAAGAAAAAAATGGATCTTGCAAAAAAATAAACAAGCGAGAGGGAAAAGGGAGCTTTTGTGTCCGATTTCAATCCAAACATGTTTTTCAAGTTAAAAGACTATTTCTCCCTTCCCTTTGCCTTACAACTCTTTTCCCCTTGTGTTTCCCTGCAACAACACGACATAAATCCGCAACTGTTATTTGTTTAATGGTCATTATTTACTGCTTCCATCGTGCTGGAAACATGCTTTGCAACACGGAGACAAGATCTCAGGCCCAGAAAATACATCGTCTGTGATATTTAACTCTGCCGTACAATACTGAATCTGGATTCACTCCCTAAAAGCACTTTTTTTTACGTGCTGTGAAATTCAGGAAAACTCACCGATAGCCGGACAAAGGAATACAAAAGGAAACCCCACTGAGAGACCTGGGGAGATTCGCAGGAGGGCAGGCTGGACTTCTGCAACCCCCAGAAATCTCCCAGGCTTTAATAAAGCATCTCATTTAACTGCTCGCTACACGGGCACGGGTAAATCCGCAGTGCAGCTAGTATAAGAATGGGGGATAAAACATTATTAAATGGGGGGGGGGATTTTGTATCTGTTCAGAAAACCCACCAAACTCAACTTTTATCACCGATGAGAACGTGCTGAAGGGCAGCCGTGGGCCTCGTCATTGATGCTGTGCCTTCTTCCCTACGAAACTGAATTCCCTGCATTAACGTGTCTCTTTCAGTCCCTGTGCACAGGGATAAAATTAACACCAGATAGCAAAAGGCACAGAAAGAACCCCGTCGAGGAGCTCAAGACCGGCTGTGAAGGCTCACGCCCCACACATAGCATTTTAAATGTTTCCAGGTGCTTGTGGTCCTTCACTCAACCCTGCTCTCCGCCACCGGCCAGCAAGTGGATCTGGAGATCTGCCACACAAGCTAGCCACAGGCAAACACACTCCAAGAGCAGGAGAAAACAAGCATCAAGCGTCCTCTTGGAAAGTGTCCTCTTGTCCTGAGGACAAGAGGAAATGGGCACAAACTTGAACATAAGAAGTTCCACCTAAACATGAGGAACTTCTTTCCTGGGAGGGTGGCAGAGCCCTGGCAGAGGCTGCCCAGGGAGGTGGTGGAGTCTCCTTCTCTGGAGACATTCAAACCCCGCCTGGACACGTTCCTGTGCAACCTGCTCTGGGTGGACCTGCTTTTGCTGGGGGGTTGGACTAGATGATCTCCAGAGGTCCCTTCCAACCCCCCATGAATTCTATGAAAGCCTTGTTCTTCTCCAAAGCAGACAGAAGTATGAGGCTTCCCATGCTCCTGGATCAGCAACCCTGTCTTCAGAAAATGAGCAAAGCACTAGTTTCAACAAATACTCCGGGTGCCATCAGCACCTCCTCTCTATCAACCCTCAACACATCCCTTCTCACCAGTTCTCCAGCCACCAAACATGTTCCTACGATTCCCACAAACTGTGCCTACCAAGGGTCCCAAGCTGCATGCAGGTTTCTGCCCTCATTCAGACTGATCTATGTGTCACTAAGCCAGGCTGAAAATTACCTTAGTGACATAGAGTGTTTTCCCTATGGTACCCAGTTAATTAAATATTGAAAGAGCTATTACCTTTCAGGGATGCCTGTGCACTGGCTCTGTCCATTATTTATAACATAATGTATTCATTATGCATTTTATCCCATGTTCCTATCTGCTGATCTCATAACAGGCCCTTAAAAACAATTTCAAGCAATTAATCCTACCTTAATTACAGATAAATATATATAGAAGCCCCAGGACATCTCGTTCTTCTATTTATTAGAGGTAAATATATCTAGAAATAAATCTGGTAATCGGAAAAGAGAGGGACAAAGCCCACCAGCCATGGGAATCACAGAGCTGAGACCAACACATGTTAATCAGCCACAGTAAAACAGTAAAATCACCAGCTTCGTCTGTCTGGAAGAAGTAAGTGTCCCACTGCAGCTTCCTTCCTGTGACAGGTTCTTCTAATAAAACCCCATCATTAGATGCTGCCTCCTCTATTTCTCTTTCTGACTGATGATACGTTCCAAAGCTTATCACACCAAAATACATTGGGTTTTCCTGCCTCCCACAGTCACAGTATCATAGAACTGTCCCGGCTGGAAGACCATCTAGTCCAACCATCAACCTAACTGATGAAAAAACCCGATCACCACCAGCACACCCATCTTCCCAGTCAACAGGTGTCACCACTGAGCCATCTCAGGTTGTCCCTTGTCCTCTCCTCCTCCAGCTAGTCCTTCATTCCTGCAGATGAATTTGGCTGTAAAGCCCCAGCTCACCTTGGGTGCCAGCTTGGTCCCCTTCCCTCTGCCACATCTGTACCAACAAGATGGTCATTGAAAAAACTTTTCAAGGGCTGGGGTGGGGTGGGGGGAGAAGGGAAGAAAAATAAAATAATCTCTAGACACAATGAGGAAGCACCTTGTAGATCCCTACGTTTCGGCTCGTGTAGGAAACACACTCCATAATCCTGGAAACACTGGTTTCGGCTCTTTTCTGAAGAGCCCCTGGTAACGTACAGGGAAAAAATACAATCGTCATTAATAGTCACAGAATTATAGAATGGTTTCAGTTGGAAGGGAACCTAAAGACCATTGTGTTCCAACCCCCCTGCCCTGGGCAGGGACACCTCCCACCAGCCCAGGTTGCTCCAAGCCCCATCCAGCCTGGCCTTGAACCCCTCCAGGGATGGGGCAGCCACAGCTTCTCTGGGCAACCTCTTCCAGTGCCTCACCACCCTCATAGTGCTGAATTTCTTCCTAATATCTAATCTAAATCTCCCCTCTTTCAGTTTAAAGCCATTACACCTTCTTCTGTCACTACATGCCCATGTTAAAAGGGCATCTCCAGCTTTCTTTGGGCCCCCTTTAGGTATTGGAAGGCCTCTACAAGGTCTTCCCTTCTCCAGGCTGAATAACCTCAACTTTCTCAACCTGTCATATTTTAAGCAACTTCACTGGTTTACCAGAACTATCTTGTATGTTTTGCACCCACGCTGGCAACCTCACACTTCAGAGGGGTTATTATTCTCATCAAATACAGTGGCCACAAGTTCTCTGATGCTGAGCACACGGGTCAGCTCTTGAACCAAGGCACCACAACTCAATAAATCCTAAACTCAATAAATTTCCTAAATCCCTGGGGGTGCGATGCCCGAGCTGGGAACACGTTCCCTCTGCTCTGCCTCAGGGGCACAGCCGGCATCACAAGTGGTGGCCTTTTACGATACTGCCACAGACTTGGTAGACAAGGGCAGAGCAACTGATGTCATCTACCTGGACTTAGGCAAAGCATTTGACACTGTCCCACACGACATCCTGGTCTCAAAATTGGAAACCCACGGATTCGATGGATGGACCACTCGGTGGATAAGGAGCTGGCTGGACGGCCGCACCCAAAGGGTGGCAGTCAACGGCTCAATGTCCAGGTGGAGGCCAGTGACGAGTGGTATTCCTCAGGGGTCGGTATTGGGACCAGTACTATTTAACATCTTTGTTGGAGACATGGACAGTGGGATAGAGTGCACCCTCAGCAAGTTTGCCAACGACACCAAGCTCGGTGGCGCAGTTGACACGCTGGAGGGAAGGGATGCCATCCAGAGGGACCTGGACAGGCTGGAGAGGTGGGCTCATGCAAATCGCGTGAGGTTCAACCAAGCCAAGTGCAGGCTCCTGCACCTGGGACGTGGCAACCCCAGGCACAAATACAGGTTGGGTGGAGAATGGCTGGAGAGCAGCCCTGAGGAGAAGGACTTGGGGGTGCTCATGGATGAGAAGCTCACCATGAGCCGGCAGCGTGTGCTGGCAGCCCAGAAAGCCAACCCCATCCTGGGCTGCATCAAGAGAAGTGTGGCCAGCAGGGCCAGGGAGGGGATTCTGCCCCTCTGCTCTGCACTCGTGAGACCCCACCTGGAGCTCTGTGTCCAGCTCTGGAGTCCTCAACACAGAAAGGACATGGACCAGCTGGGACAGGTGCAGCGGAGGGCCATGAAGATGATCAGAGGGATGGAGCACCTCTGCTGTGAAGACAGGCTGAGGGAGCTGGGGTTGTTCAGCCTGGAGAAGAGAAGGCTCGGGGGAGACCTTCAAGCAGCCTTCCAAGATCTGAAGGGAGCTCCAGGAGAGCTGGGGAGGGACTCTTTGTCAGGAAGTGCAGTGACAGGACAAGGGGGAACGGTTTTAAATTGGAAGAAAAAAGATTCAGATTAGATATCAGAAAGAAATTTTTTACTATGAGGGTGGTGAGACACTGGAAGAGGTTGCCCAGGGAAGTTGTGGACGCCCCATCCCTGGAGGGGTTCAAGGCCAGGCTGGATGTGGCCTTGAGCAACCTGCTCTAGTGGGAGGTGTCCCTGCCCAGGGCAGGGGGGTTGGAACTGGATGATCTTTGAGGTCCCTTCCAACCCGAACCATTCTATGACTCTATGATTCTAAGTCGGGATGCTCTAAGGGATCTGAGAGTGGTACAAGTCCAGCATGGACCTGTAAACCTCTGCTTCACATCAGGAGCCTCTAAGTAAGGGAGGGAAATGGTGTGATGGTGTAGAGGTGTGCTGCAAACCATTGATGTAAGCCTGACCTGAAGGAATAACTCCAGATGGCCAAAGCTAGAACAGCCCTGTCTGTTCTGACCTTTCCCTTTCCTCGCCATGGAGAAAACAGTATAAGGAAGATAATGGTCTATGATGCCATCTCAATATTCAGAAACACGGAAAGCAGAGAAGAAGAAACATGTCATGCCCATCCTTGAAAAGAATTTAATGAAGACCCCATTCCAAAACCCGGCAAGGACTTGAAGAATAAGATCTTTAACACCCTTGAAATCAATATAGAAAACTGTCACTGGCTTCAATGGATTTTACAATGGCCCTTAAATGTACTCTCGGGGTGACATTAGCATATGACCTTCCTTAAACATTTAGAAGGAGGGTTTCTGTTCTAAGCCTTGACTGAAGTTTGCAGAGGTTTCTTTTCAGGTGACTGAAAAGGCAGCCTGTCCCTACAAGCAGATGATGTGAACTCACTCCCTGTCCAAACTGCTCACTACACTCTTACTCTTTTCACCTGGTGAACGTTTCCCCTCCCTGCTGGAAAAGGCAGACACCAAGGCAGACACAAGCCCAAACAGGTACCAGCCACGAGCAGTGCAGCAGCACCTCAGCCTTCCTCCTCTGGGAAATGAGCCTGGCTCACAGAATCACATGGGGTTGGAAGGGACCTCTGGAGATCATCTAGTCCACCCCCCTGCCAAAGCAGGGCCACCCAGAGCAGGTTGCACAGGAACGTCTCCAGGTGGGGTTTGAATGTCTCCAGAGAAGGAGACTCCACCACCTCCCTGGGCAGCCTCTGCCAGGGCTCTGCCACCCTCACAGGAAGGAAGTTCTGGTGGAAGTTTGGTGGAACTTCTTCTATTCCAGTTGGTGCCCATTTTCTCTTGTCCTGTCCCTGGGCACCACTGAAAAAAGACCAGCCCCATCCTCCTGACACCCTCCCTTTAAGTATTTATAAGCATTGATCAGAGGCTCAGGTCAACTCACTCACTCAGAAGAAGGACATCTTTCTAGTAAAACCCCAAACTGTAACTTTCCAAAACATTTTAAGGAAATAAATAATACTATAGGGGAAAAAAAAAAAAAAGTTTCTATTTTTAACCAGAGATCCTGGCACAAAAGGGTAGCAACTCCACATCATACCAGAATCAAGTGTTTGACACCGTCCTTCCTTTATAAGGCTTTAAGAACGGCAGGACCCTCCAAGAAGCGGTACGTAATTCTTTATTTACCCTGAAGTGAGGCTCCACAGACCCGGGGTTTAATTCACCGCTCTGCTATTAGCCCGTGAGGTGACCTTGGACAAGTTGTTCTGTCCAGATTCTCAGCTGGCGTGGGCTGGCACCGGGCCACCACAGTCGTATCTCAACAATTTGAGGCTTCCTACAACCCCCCCAGGGGGGTCCTCAGCCTCCCTATCCCAACAGCGCTGAGGATGCTGTTGGGATCCCAGCAGCCCTGCTCCTGAGATGCTTCGGAAACGTCCACCTCAGGGGCAGGTAGCGGGGACGCACGGAACTGGTGCTTCCCTTGGAAAAAAACACATGGTTTTCACCACAACGAAACAAAAAGCCTTTGTTTTTGTTGTTGTTGTTTTTTTGTTTTTTTTTTTTAATAGCCTTATGAACAAGGCTTTCAAAACAAACCCACCAAGGCTGCCATTTCATTTTACAGCCTGTTCTGCATTAGCTGATGCAAAATCCCTAAGGATTCTAACTTCAGCTCACGGCAAATGGGTGATGCTTTTTTTTTTTTTTCATTCTCTCCTTTTAAGTTTCGTTATCTTTACAAAATCTTCTCAAATTTCTCTCTCAACTTGCTTTCATCACCAGTGGCATAGCAGAGTGCTGCTCCATCACACCGAGAGGCCAAACACCCGACACCTCCCCTGCAGGAAGGCTGGATTTCAAGAAGGACTTAGGAGTCACCAGATCTTGCACTTTTCATCACGGGAAGCTCCTAAGACTAGAAAACTCTAGACAGGATCTAAATAAAGATGAAAAGGGACTAATTCCTTCATCAAGACCCATTCTAGCAAGAAACTACCTTATCTGAGAAAGCTTCCCACGGTCACACCAGCGTGACCCTCAGACCTGCCTCACCACCCCTGGGCTGGCCCTGGCCCTTTTCACTCTCACCATACCAGGTCCTGATCTGTGCCTGAGGTCCAGCCTGACCTCAAGCTGTCCTCCTCACCACAACTGGGGCCCCCGCTCACACGGCAGGGCAGGATGGGGGCCAGCAAGGCCCATCACACCAGCCATGTAGCCACACATGGCTCCTCCTTGGTCTCTTCTGACACCAACCCGCCTGGGGCCCTGCAATCCACAAGAAATCTATTTTATCCAGCCAAACACCTGATGCCCAGGAAATCTGGGAGAGGAAGGAAAACCAGAGGATCATGTCTCTTCAGGGGACACCGACAGGCCACGGGCTGCCCACAATTTGGTCCGGTGTATGGCAGAGATACCCTGGAAGGCGGCACACCTCATTCCCAAGAGGAGTCTTTAGGAAAGTACCTCTCAAGTAAGTCCCCCTACAGGTCTCCCTCATGCCAGAGGCAGCATCAGCTCTGTCTCTGCAGGCCAAACCCCCATGGGAGGCTCAACACCAGCTACAGTCCATACAATGATGGCTCCCCAGCTCTCCCAAGTCCATAGAGACCTTCCCCCTGAAACGCACTGTCTGTCTCACAGCCACAAGCACAGTCACCAAGACAGCACTCCCCCAACCTCCCTTTGGATTGCTTTTTGACTCAAGAAGCTTCTTCATCACTTGGTTATGTTCTTGGAGAACTCCACTTCTGAACAAACTTGACTGGTCACCGCCTCTGATTTAGTACAAGAATAAATCCAAAGAACATGAAACTGGTGATTTTACTTTCTTAAAATTAACTTCAGGGTTTTTTTAAAATATCAACTCTTCTCCTTCTCCCCCTCCCCTCCAACAATATTGCTTTCTGAGGAGTCCACAGCAAGCCAAGCCAGCCTTTGCCATGAGCACAACACGTTGAACAAGCGGATCAACAGCAAGCTACATGAGCCAGTTCCCCAGGGTCTTTTTAGCTCAGTTTTCACAACAGAGCTTGTGAGAACCCTAGCACCACATGAGCCAGTTCCCCAGGTTGGAAGCCCTTTGGGACAAGGGTCATTTTAGCTCAGTTTTCACAACAGAGCTTGTGAGAACCCTAGCACTAGGCAGTACACTCGGCGTTGCAGCAGGATGGTCTCTGCTCACCCAGATGTGAGAGCCAACCTGTGTTCAGTCAAAAGATCTTAACCACGGTACCATGTGTTGGTTACACCAAGGGACCCATCGGTCCACCCAGCTGTCCAGCAGTCTACGTCCTTGGAAGGACTTCACGCCACCTCACCGAGATCTCTCACTGTGCAGTTTGCTATGGCTGCTGTGCACAGGGCTCTACAGCATCCTCTGTCCCAAGCCCTGCAGGTGCAGCACCACGGCACCCTTCTGCAGGGAAGGGAGCAGAACATACACGTCAAGCAAGATCGCAGCCAGAACCCTTCAATCCTTCAATTTTCAGTTCTGGGCCCCTCACTACAAGAAGGACATTGAGGTGCTGGAGCGTGTCCAGAGGAGAGCCACCAAGCTGGGGAGGGGTCTGGAGAACAAGTCCTACGAGGAGAGGCTGAGGGAACTGGGCATGTTTAGTTTGGAGAAGAGGAGGCTGAGGGGAGACCTCATTGCCCTCTACAACTCCCTGACAGGAGGGTGTAGAGAGGTGGGGGTTGGCCTCTTCTCCCAAGGGAATAACGACAGGAGCAGAGGAAATGGTCTGAAGTTGGGGCAGGGGAGGGTTAGATGAGATATTGGGAAGAATGACTTTGCTGAGAGGGTGGTCAGGCACTGGAAGAGCCTGCCCAGGGAGGTGGTGGAGTCACCATCCCTGAAGGTATTGAAGAACCGTGTAGACATGGCACTTGAGGGCATGCTCTAGTGCCCAAGATTGTTGAGTGGGTTTTTTTGTGTTTTGTTTGGTTTTTTTCATTTTTGTTTTGGGTTTTTTTTTGTGTGTGTGTGTGTATGGTTAGACTCTATGATCTCAAAGGTCCTTTCCAAGCATGAAGACTCTGTGTGATTCTGTGATCCTCACCAGCTCCTGTACTGCATGGCGCTGACTGAACACGAAGGCCAAGTGATTAACAACTCTTTTCCACCCGCCGCCACGCTGCCGAGTTGCACATCATACATACCTACTCATTTTTAACGGCAGAAATCAAATGCTGTGAGCCTTTTAGTCCACATCATTGTGTGTGACGTCAATCGAAATGGCTTATGTTCCTGTTTCCCCTAAAATGAACTGTTCACTATCTCAGTGCGTGCGATGTTCGTTTAAAAAAACGTTTCTTTCTGTCCCGTTCTCCCTGTGAGCTGGCAACAAAATACAAATTGACTATCACAAGGAGGTGCACTGAGAACTGGAGGGCAGATCTCCTCAGAAGAGAAAGGAATGTCCATGTAAGGCTTGTTTCTCCTCCTGCTTTATGTTACAGGATGTTCTGGCCATCTTAGGGAAAAGAACCCAGCCAAGTCTATCTCTGAATGAGTATTATTTTAATAGCAGACCCTTCAGTTGTTTGTAGTTCAGTTAGCATGTTTTTGGCTTGCATATCAAAAAGATTCTTTTCCTGGACTTTAGCAGGCTCTTTCCTAATTGAGCTATTAAAATTTGCTTGCAGTTCTCGTTTGATAGGTGATGCCTGCTGCAGGAGCGAACGCTGAGGGCGAGCCCTGGCATCCCAAAGTTTTCTCTAGAAGAGCACGCTCAGCACCACCCAAACACCCAAATCTTTCTCCTCTTCCACCACTGCAACAGATGGGATCTACTGCACTTACAGGGGACACCCTGGCTGCGCTCGTTTTATCCCTCAGCCACCATGGGGCCACAAGAGACTTCCCAGGGTTGATCTGTAAGGACATGTCATAGAACCATGGAATCATCTAGGTTGGAAGGGACCTTTCAGATCATCTAATCCAACCATCGTCATAGAACCATGGAATCATAGAACCATGGAATCATCTGGGTTGGAAGGGACCTTTCAGATCATCTAATCCAACCATCAAACTAACTCTGATGAAAACCATCACTAAACCATGTCTCTAAGCACCATGTCAACCCGTCTTCTGAAAACCTCCAGGGATGGTGCCTCAACCACTTCCCTGGGCAGCCCATCCCAGTGCTTAATAACCCATTCCATGTAAAATTTTTTCCTAATATCCAATCTGAAGCTCCCCTGGCGCAAAGCATACTGACTGGACATGTCAACGTGCTGGGGACTGATGCATAAACCCACCCGCAGATCCCCACTCCATCTGGGGCTCCACAAAACTCCTATCGCACCTCCTCCCTACTTTATCATTTGAGGACACGTTCACTTGCCTCATCTCCTCCTAAAAGGCTGCGGACTGAGGATCGGCTTGAGTGAGGGAGGATCTGGTTAACCTTCTACAGGCACAAGCCCGCTTGAAGTCGACCGCACGGCTTCGCGGACGGGCAAGCTAAAGCCCCCACCCCCCTGGCTCATGGCCCAAGTGCCTATGGACACACAAACAGGGCTGTTAGCTAAAGTACCGCACACACGACTGGAGGTATAGAAAGGTCAGACCAGGCTGTGAATCTCGGCCACTCCGCACAGCTGCTCGGCTCGCAGCTCAGCGAAAGGAATGTTTCAAAACAACAAAATCTCTGCCTCCAAACGGTGGTGGGTTTTGTTTTTTTTTTTTTGACACTCCCCTGTGCATAAGAGTGTCTTTTCCTGGATGAAAGGTATATCCCCTTCTCTACACACACGCTCACGCCCACAGCATCCACAGGCAGCGTGGGGCAGGAGGTACGACAGAAGACATGCTTCCGCCCCCCTCTCCTCTTGGCTTGCAGGCAGCTTCCAGGTCCCAGGCAGGACTTGAGGCTCCATCTGGAGTCCTGGTTCCAGTTCTGGGCTTCCCAGTTCCAGAAGGACAGGGAACTGCTGGAGTGGGTGCAACAAAGGGCTACAGAGGTGAGGAGGGGCCTGGAGCATCTCCCTTAGGAGGAGAGGCTGAGGGACTTGGGGCTTTTTAGTCTGGAGAAGAGAAGGCTGAGGGGGGATCTGATCAATGCTTATAAATACTTTTAAGTGGTGTCAAGAGGATGGGGCTGTTTTTTTTTCAGTGGTGCCCAGGGACAGGACAAGAGGATATGGGCACAAACGTGAATATAACAAATTCCACCTAAAGATGAGGAGGAACTTCTTTCCTTTGAGGGTGGCAGGGCCCTGGAAGAGGCTGCCCAGGGAGGTGGTGGAGTCTCCTTCTCTGGAGACATTCAAACCCCACCTGGAGACGTTCCTGTGCAATCTGCTCTGGGTGGACCTGCTTTGGCAGGGGGGATTGGACTAGATGATCTCCAGAGGTCCCTTCCAACCCATATCATTCTGTGATTCTGTGACTTGGGGACCATCTGCTTCCCACAGGCAAGGCTAATAGGCAGATGACATTCAATCCCACCTCTTCAGCAGTCCCTGTTAGCCAAAAAGAAAGTCCATAAAAGGCAAATGAAGTCCCAGCAAGCACTGTCCCATCCAGCCTTCTCCCTGGACACCACATCTGGACTCCTCTTCAACGCCTCCCTTTCTTCAGAAGAACAAGACCCAGGACTTCTCCCCGGAGCCCTTGTGCAGTGCTTCTAGTCTCAGGGACATCGCCAAAAAACTTCAGCTTCAACATCTTCAGTCCACATCAAGCTTCAGCTTTTAATCCAGCCTAGAGTTGTCCTCAGTTACTGTGGGCTTCTATTCATTAGCCCTCATTGCTGGATGCAATATCCCACCCTGCTCCCTTTCCTTCCTTGCC
>NW_015092359.1:4950510-4957654 GCF_001431845.1 Calidris pugnax
AAAAAAAAAAAAGCTTAGCGTCTGGGCACAGATTGTACCCATTTTATTTTTAAATCTGATTTTAAGCTGAAATCCAGCCATGCTATTGTACGAACACATTGACTGCATGTATTTCATGTCTTATGGACGCACAGATGGTCCTTTGATATAGTTGGCTCCATTGCCAAAGCGATGGAGGCCTCAACACCCTCCGAAATCCCCAGGTACAGTGGGCTCATCCCATGGCCACCTCCATAGCATGCCAGCTCCATTGCTATCAATGCCCAAGCTGACAAAAATCAGAAATAAGTCTCACCTGAACACGCGCTTTTCCGACTGCTGTGGAGACGTGACCTTTTGCAGAAGGCGATGCAAGAGAAGATAATGTAAACTCTGCTGGGAGACAAGATAAAGGGAGATGGAATTGCCCCTTAGGGGTTTCAAGTAGCTAACTGCAAAATCCTGAGTCAGGATGCCCTTGGCAGTAAATAACACAAGGACAGGCTGTTCAGAGCTGGAGGAGAGTCTGACAGTCCAGCAAGGATTCCCTTGAGAGGCAGAGGTGCAGCACCTTCATCCCTTCAGGGGGAAGCCAAGAAGCCATTCACGAGCTGCAAATTACACACATTTACTGCCTTCATTTTCACTGGGTTTCCCTTTGATGCTGTCAGTGACACAGCTTTGATGCAGAATAGCCACAAAGATTTACTCACTGGGTAACCTTACTCTTGGGAGCTGCATGTCCACAGGACACGGTGATTAAAGTGGCAGGACTACAAACATCCTGCCCACACCAGGGCATGCCCACCGCTTCTTCCCATCAAGCCACAGCAGCGGAAAAAAATTAGGATGAGGTTACCAACGGCTCTTGGCATCGGTCTGACGTGACTCGTGGTGATATTAAAGGTGAAACGTAGAGCAGAACAAAGCTTGCGAAAAACCCCAGTGCTTTCTAAAATCCCATGCTCAAGACTGATCTAGAGATGGGCATGGAAGACAAGGCTGGAAAAATAAAATCAACCGCTTTTTTTTTTTTTTTTTTTTCTTTTTCCCCTTGTTGTTTTGTTTTGGTTTTCCCCCAAAATGCACCACTGCAATTCAACTCCTGGTTGCCAGCTGTAAAAAAGTAGCGTGCCTCAGATGAGGTGGGAAATCACAGCCCGGGACAGCAAGAGGCAGCTCCCACGGCAGCGCAGGAGACGAGCGCTGTGCCTGCAGAAGAAACCTGCATTTTTTGCAGAAATTGCCCTGAAGAAGCACTGGCTTCTAAGTAACGGCAGTGACAAGATGCATCCCTCAGGCTCTACGCTCCGCAAACGCCATGTGGTTTTCATTTTGAAAAAAACCCCAGAACTCCCAAGTTTTCAGTGACAGGTTTCATGAGACCTGGCTCTTCAAGTCTTATCTCCGGGAAGGCTCTATGAAAACTAAATTTTCTATGCTTCTTTCTGAACAGGAAAGTTGGAAAGGGTAACTTAAACCACTCCAAAGGTACAGAAACCAGAAGGAAGGAAAAAAAAAAAAAGGAGGTTATTTTTCCAGCTACCATGGAGTTGCCACCAATTTAAAGAGAGAACAGAGACAAAACAGAGAAAAATGCCCTGGGGCGGACTAACACTTAGAAGCAGGGTCAGCTCCAAGGGTGAGGGGAGTTTTCCAGTCACAAGGCTGGATGCTGATCTCCTGAATGACCCTCTCCGATCCCAGGACAGATTTTTTTTTTCATAGTCTCACTCCCAGGAGGCTACAAACGTTGAGTACCTGCCATATGAATACGTGACGGGTCCACCTGAGCCTTTCCTTTTGAGAATCTTTGACCAAAAATGGACAGCACGACTTGCCAGTCTTCTCAACGAGAAGGACCATTTAAGACAGCAGAAGGGAACTACTAAAAAAGGGTTTAGACACACACCAACAAACCATGCCCACCTTACCATAAGCTCCACCGTTCTGACCACAGCCACCACCAAGGGCGCTCTGTTCAGCCCTGATCTGTAAAGACCCCTCACTAAGTCATTCCAGCGTGCTAATTTGGCAGAAAGCTTCCTTCATTTGTATCCTGGGCTAGTTTTCTGCTGGGTTGGTGGGCTGAACAGACTCAGAGAAGGGCCAGAGCCCCAAAAGCATGCAGAGGAGCAGCCACAAGCAGCAGACAATGGATGATGGGGCATTTCCAGTTAGATCGGCACAGGCAGATGTGGAGCCACAAGCCCACCTTCCCCTGACGGGCACTACAGGAGTAACGACTGTTGAGCTTTTCTGCTGTTCACTGTCTCACAGCCTCACGTTTGCCCTGCTCACAAAGGGCTGGGGAGCCCAAAAACCCTTTGCCTGCCTGAAGCTGAACTCCCAAGCATCCCCACACCCGAGGACCAAGATCTTGCGATTTCAGGTGGCGTGCTGGAGTTCACCTCAGGCACCCAGCTTTGGCAAGTTGACCAGCCTGGCACGCATCCCAGCACTTCCATAACATTTTAATTAAGTGGACTCCAAACACTGGCAGGTACAGAGATTTGGGACATTTTTCACAAATCACAGAATTGTCGGAGTTGGAAGGGACCTTCTAGAGATCCTCCAGTCCAACTCCCCTGCCAAAGCAGGGTTGCCCAGAGCACATCACTCAGGGCTGCATCCAGACGGGGCTTGAAGATCTCCAGAGAAGGGGACTCCACACCCTCCCTGGGCAGCCTCTGCCAGGGCTCTGCCACCCTCACCCCAAAGAAGTTCTTCCTCAGATTGGATGGAACTTCCCATGGTCCAGCTTGTGCCCGTTGCCCCTCGTCCTGTCACTGGGAACCCCTGAAAAGAGTCCAGCTCCATCCTCCCTCAACCCACCCTTTAGATCCTTGGAAGCATTAATAAGGTCTCCCCTCAGCCTTCTCTTCTCCAGGCTCAAGAGCCCCAGCTCTCTCAGCCTTTCCTCATCAGGGAGATGCTCCAATCCCTCCATCATCTTTGTTGCCCTACGCTGGACTCTCTCCAGCAGTTCCCTGCCTCTCTCAAACTGGGGAGCCCAGAACTGGATGCAGGATTCCAGTTGTTGGCTCCCCAGTGCAGAGCAGAGGGTGGGGGGCAGTTCTTCAGGGAGACCCCTGAAGCAAGCACAAACTCACAGCCAGGTGTGCAAGCCTTGCTCTGTTGCTGCCGTGAGCAGATGCTGAAAGCGAAGCACATCCATAAGCACATCCCCCCGCCATGCTCCTTCCAGCCACACGCCGCGTCCCGGCCGCTCCCCGAGCTGTGAGCTGCTTGATGGAAGACCTCTGTCTCTGTCGGCTGGTGGTGCGGGACCTTGAACGAGTACTAAATAAATGAACAAGTCATTTCCTGCAAGGCCAAACAAGCTCCCTGCCAAAGAGGTCACATACCACGCTCTGGCCTGATGCCTCTCCCTAGTTTATGAGGGTAAATTCCCATATCCAGGGGTCCAACGATTACAGCATTACATCTGGGCTAGGATTACTCTCACTGAAGCTAGGATTACGCTTCACTGAAGAGGTGAGGAAAACAACTGCTTTCGTGCTTTCATTGCATGACCTCTAAAGTTTGGTTTGGGTTTCTTGGTTTGCGCAAACCAAAACATTCAAATGAAATCAGGGAGTTTTCACTTAATTCCCAGCTAGAGGACCAGGATCTGTCACACCAACATTCTTCAAGGCTGTTTTGGCAGTGAGGAGATCTGTAAGGAAAAGCCCTTTGAGGCAAGGCCCGTGACAAAGCGGTGAGGAGGAAACGGCCTACATGGTTCTTTCCAGCCATGTGAGCTTCTCTGATCAGCGCAGGGGTGGAAAGCAGGGATCTTTGCTCCCCATCTCCTGTCATGCCACCCAGGATGGCTTAGAGGCTTTCTGTCAGTGTGTTACTGTGATATGGATGCTCTCAGCGCCCCACAGCCCACAAGGAGGACCAGGCACCTACCAGTGCTGTAAAACAGCTAGAGCTTTGGATTTGGAGCAAGTCTTGGAGCTAGTCAAAATGCATCTGGCAGGCCTCGCTCCACCATTCCGAGTACTTCACCCCTGTCAAGTTAGAACAAGACTTAAAAGCAACCGAAATCTTCCATGCTTGAATCATGCAGGCAACTCCATTTGCTTGGATGTGCCCATCCCCATGAGTAAGGGCTGCAGAATCAGACCCGGCTTTTCCTTACCATCCTGCCAAAACAACACGCACACAGAAAGAAGACAAGAAAAATCCCACTAACTGACGCCCCTGCTATTTTTCCTGTCCATGACAGCAAACTGGTAAAAGGCCTGACTCAGAAGCCTCCCTTGAAAAACCTGAATCATCAGAGTTTGGAAGATGGTCTCGTATAATGAAGGAGTCTCTCTTCTCCTCTCCTCCCTCTCTGTAGAAGAGAGGATTTAAGAGTCGGACTGATGAGGGAAGTAAAAAAAAAAAAAAAAAAACCAAAACAAAACTAAGAAAACTTCGTGCTTTGTTTGGCTCTTTCTGCAAGGATGGCCGTCAGGTAGAGTTTTGGAAGCAACTCAAACTATTCAAGTTTATGAGATGTCTCTATAACTTTCTTCACCTGCAGTCCCCTCCAGCAGACTGAAAAGCACATGGCAGTTCAGCGGTCGGCGGCTGTATTGTCAGTCTGCAGAGCTGTGTCTGATCTCAGTTACACCCCATATTTGCCAGCCTGATTTCCCTGATGTCAGAGCACAACCGTGGACAACCATGGAAGAGAGAAAGAGGCACCCCAGCTGTACATTCACTCCCCGGGTGAACTTTGCAAACTTGGATTTCTTCTTCATTTGCACTGTATCCATTTTTGAAAGCCTGAACCTTGCGGAATAGAAAGATCTTTGGAATGACCTTCGCATAAACATTATTAAATATGTTATAACGCTTTGTTATTATGCATCATTTAGCAACAGGAGATCTCAAAGAGACTCGAAAAGGAGGCCTCACATTAGAGACCCAGCCAAATGAGACAAGGAGAGATTAAGTCACCCAGAAGAGCAGCGGGAGCCACCAGAACAGAAATCCAGATGTTGTGCCCTGTCCTCTAGAGTTGCCCACTACAGCTGGTTTATCAATTATAACACGGTGGTCACCTGCCTTTTCAGGAAGAGCTCTAGCCTACTTCTTGTGGGTAGATGCAAGTACATACACCTTCTGAATGAGGCTTTGGCACCTCACACCCCTCCGCAAACACAGGTCACCTCTGATTCAAAAAACCAGGCTTCTCTGGGTCCAGGTGGTGGCAAGAGACAAGCAGCTGAGGGGAAGGGGACTTAACTAAGAAAACCAGCAGCCTGGAAAGCGAGAACGTAACACCTCCGACGTTGAGTGGAGCCGAGGGTTGCTGGGCTGGATCGCACCTTGATGCGAAGGCTCTGCAGGAGCAGCAATTGCTCCAGCGTCTCCACTGCACCCTGTGCCCAGTCTCACACCACCAGCAGCATCCCTGGCATGAAGGATGGGAGAGCTGAGGCAGCCTTCCCGTACCCCGAGGGATAAAAACCCCTCCAGAAAGGCAGGGTAAGGGCTGCCGCCTCTCACCACCCAACCAGGAGAGTGGGAAGGGAGATGCCGTTTGATATAAAGGCACTGCAGTCGAGTCAAAAGTTTGCATTTGACCTGAAACCACGTTTTTTTTTTTTTCTTTTTTTTAATTACACGGGAGGAATATTTAAATTGCTAATTCGAACCGCATCTTTCCATCTCCTATCTGATCACGACACAAAAACGCAAACTGCAGAGAGCATCAGGCTGTCGGGGAGGGTCCCCAGAGAGCCCGGTCGCTGGGGTCCCATGGAGAGACAGTGGATGCAGTGGGCACCGTGGAAAATTTCCACCCGTGAAACGCTTCTTCTCATTGTGGCTCCCGGCTCTGCAGGGCAGCAGACACACGGGGTGCCCCCTCTGTTGCGCCACACGCTATTTCTCATCCCTCGGATTAATTTTAAGCTCACTCTGATGGCAGACAAGGCGAGTGGCTCTCCTGAACTGAAGCGAAATGAGCGAGACTCTTGACAAAAGTTAGCAGTGCTGGCTGGGGAACACTGTGGGCAATTCAAACACAGCGCGGACAAATTTATCCGCAGCACCTTTACAGCCTGGGCCACCTTTACTCAGCGGGCAGAGCTCCCTTCCACACCAGTAGGAAAACCACGTTCAAGAGAGACAAACACGGGATAGGAATCCCACACACCACCCATGAGAGAGAGAAGAACGCGCACCGTGCACCGTTTAGAACAGGTCAGAAATTCGCCTTTCCCCACATAATCGACAATTTATCACGTGGCCAAAGGCGAGCAGCCAGTCCGCTGGGCTGGAGAACAGGCTGGAGATGGGTTTCCCACCATCAGAAAGCAGGGAGAAGAGCACGGGTCTGCCCCCCCGCCCCGTCACGAGAGGCAAAGTACACGGGAGGACGCACCTTCTCACCCACAGCCTTCGGAGTTTACGTAAAAGAAGAGCTGGTATTAATGTCACACAGCGGCGTATCCTGCGTGGGCAGACTTCAATATACTGAAGTAGATGCATACACCCCTGTTTACTTACAACGATGCTCATGTCTGTCTTTCCTGGCCTTAGCAATCACCACGTTCATGAAAAACAAGCACAACTTTTAGAATACAAAATAATAATTATATATATATATATATATAAATGGGATTGATTTAAGGACATCAAAGTTCCAAATCTTAAAAAACCCACCCAAGCGCTGTTATACTCCATAAGAAAAACTGCGTTCAAGTCTTAGCTGGTGTTTGTGCTCTTTCCTAAACATCAGAGCATTCCTTACACCATGCTGGACACCGCGAAACCCTTAAGACGCGTCTGTTTATTTAAAAAGCAAATTCAAGTCACGGAGGGGTACGCTCTCCGTCACTTAAAGGAAAATAAGCCTTGCGTAAATTCTGCTTACACTCACAGATTTGCAATGCAAAATACAAATTGCTTCCTATCACCCTCTTCCTACCGCCGGCTGCCAAGCCAAGCACCAAGGCGCCCACCCAGCACCCGAGACCCGCTGTCACCCTCCCCAAAAACCCTTTTCCTCTCAAAATGGCACACGGGGAATGCCCATTCAAACCGCTCCGAGCTCTCCCCACGCCGGGAGGGCAGCCTCAGCCCCGCGGGCACCGGGAGCCCCAGGAGGCGGCGGCTGCGGGGGGGAGACCCGCGGGCAGCCCCCCCGACCCCACCG
>NW_015092359.1:4957788-5032892 GCF_001431845.1 Calidris pugnax
CCCCCCGGGACCCCCGCAGCGGGGGGGGGGGACGAGCCGTGCATCCCGGCGGAGGGGCGCTGGTGGTCGCAGGGTGTCTCCCCCCCTCAACCCCGCGGGAGGTTGGGGGGTGGGAGAGGTGGTCCTGCCGGCGGGGGGGCACGGGGGGCAGGCCCCCTGGGAATAGATGCGGGGGTTCGCACGCGCTCGTGGGGGGATTGGGGGCGTCTGACCCTCTCCAGCAGCACGCTTCTGTGGGGGTTCGCCCATGGAACCCCGAATGCACCCGCCACAGCTGCCAGACCCACCACTGCCACCAGACCTTCCAATGCCACCAGACCCTCCACTGCCACCAGACCCTCCACTGCCACCAGACCCTGCTGCCAGACCCACCACTGCCACCAGACCTTCCAATGCCACCAGACCCACCACTGCCACCAGACCTTCCAATGCCACCAGAACCTCCACTGCCACCAGACCTTCCACTGCCACCAGATCTTCCACTGCCACCAGAACCTCCACTGCCACCAGATCTTCCAATGCCACCAGAACCTCCACTGCCACCAGACCCTCCTCACCCACCAAACCTTCCACTGCCACCAGACCCATCACAGCCCACCAGACCCACCACTGCCACCAGACCCTCCTCACCCGCCAAACCTTCCAATGCCACCAGACCCATCACAGCCACCAGACCCTCCACTACCACCAGACCCATCACTGCCACCAGACCCATCACAGCCCACCAGACCCTCCAGTGCCACCAGACCCTCCTCACCCGCCAAACCTTCCAATGCCACCAGACCCATCACAGCCACCAGACCCATCACTACCACCAGACCCATCACAGCCCACCAGACCCACCACTGCCACCAGACCCTCCACTGCCACCAGACCCTCCAGTGCCACCAGACCCTCCTCATCCACCAAACCTTCCAATGCCACCAGACCCATCGCTGCCACCAGACCCATCACAGCCACCAGACCCTCCAGTGCCACAACTGCAGCCCCCACTTCGGCTTCCCTTTCTGGAGGTAAAAGGGGGACTCCCAGCATCATCTTCTGGGCTAAAGCCTTTACCTGCTGTTATGCTGTTCAAAACAAAATAAAAAAAAAAACAAATCAAAAAAACCCCAAGAAACCCATGCACCCCAGTGCCCTCTCCCCTTTCACCAGTAATTCCCCAGTCTGACCAGGAAGCAGTCTTTCCTGCAACTCCTTTGCATTTCATATGCTCTGGGGGATTCTAGCTGTGTCTGGGGGGTGGTGTTCATCCCCTTCCTCACACTCTGCTCTGAACATTTTTGCTGGGTGAGCTACTGCCCACTCCACCTGCCCTTCACAGAATCACAGAATCCAAACCACAAGGTTGGAAGGGACCTCTGGAGGTCATCCAGTCCAACCCCCCTGCCAGAGCAGGTCCACCCAGAGCAGGTTGCACAGGAACGTGTCCAGGCGGGGTTTGAATGTCTCCAGAGAAGGAGACTCCACCACCTCCCTGGGCAGCCTCTGCCAGGGCTCTGCCACCCTCCCAGGAAAGAAGTTCCTCCTCATCTTTAGGTGGAACTTCTTAAGTTCAAGTTTGTGCCCATTTCCTCTTGCCCTGTCACTGACCACCACTGAAAAAGACCGGCCCCATCCTCTTGACACCCTCCCTCTAAGTATTTATAGGAATTGATCAGATTCCCCAGGTCCAGCAGAGGGCCACGAAGATGCTCAGAGGGATGGAGCACCTCTGCTGTGAGGACAGGCTGAGAGAGCTGGGGTTGTTCAGCCTGGAGAAGAGAAGGCTTCGGGGAGACCTTCGAGCCGCCTTCCAATATCTGAAGGGAGCTCCAGGAGAGCTGGGGAGGGACTCTTTGTCAGGGAGTGTAGTGACAGGACAAGGGGTGACAGTTTTAAATTGGAAGAGGGGAGATTTAGATTAGATATTAGGAAGAAATTCTTTGCTGTGAGGGTGGTGAGACACTGGAAGAGGTTGCCCAGAGAAGCTGTGGCTGCCCCATCCCTGGAGGGGTTCAAGGCCAGGCTGGATGGGGCTTGGAGCAACCTGGTCTGGTGGGAGGTGTCCCTGCCCAGGGCAGGGGGGTTGGAACTGGATGATCTTTAAGGTCCCTTCCAACTCTGACCATTCTGTGGTTCTATGATTCTTCGGGAAGGGCACTGGAGTTAACGTGACATATCCGCCCGAGGCAGTAAGATGACCCTCTGGCAGAGTCTGGGTTTGAACCCTGAAAACCAGAGCCACTGCTTGGGACCTTTCCTGGTGCCAACCCCCTGCCAGCAGCACCAGCCAGCGAGCTGGCGACGGAGAGAGGCGCTGGCTGAGATCAATGGGAGGAGAGAGTGTGAAAGCATGGGCAGCTCTGTCTTCAGCGCGAACGCGCTGAATCAAATCAAAGGAGATTGATGCGACGACAGAACAGAAACCTTCCAAAAAATATTTCAGAGGTTTCATCATTTCAAGTTAAAATGCTTCTGACTAAAAATCCCAAGCCTCAGACAGCCGTGTGGAGGGCGCTTTCTGGTCCTTGCCCATCCCAGCTCTGCGGTGCTCACAACACACACACACACACGCAGTGCTCTGCTCCTTCTGCACCAACCCAGGGCTGCCCTTCACCCAGGGGAGGCTCTTCCACACCATGTGTGCCCGAAGAACTCACGAGCTGGCTTTGGCAGGCACGGCTGCATGTTGGGGCTTCAATAGGCACCCCCATATTACTCTGCCCGCAGCAACCCCTCACTTTTTGAACTCTACCCTGGGCTGCATCAAAAGAAGCGTGGTCAGAAGGTTGGGAGTGGTGGTTCTGCCCCTCTACCCTGCTCTGGTGAGACCCCACTTGAAGTAGTGCGTCCAGCCCTGAGACCCCCCCAACATCAGAAGGACATGGACCTCTTGGGGCGAGTCCAGAGGAGAGCCACAAAGATGATCTGGCTGGAGCACCTCTGCTATGAGGACAGATGGAGAGAGCTGGGGTTGTTCAGCTGGAGAAGAGAAGGCTCCAGGGACACCTTACAGTGGCCTTCCAGTACTTCAAGGGGGCCTACAGGAAAAATGGAGACAAACATTTTAGCAGAGCCTCTTGTCATAGAATGAGGCATAATGGCTTTAAACTGAAAGAGGGAAGATTTAGACTAGATATAAGGAAGAAATGTTTTACGTTAAATGTTTGTGGTTCTATGATTCTTCAGGAAGGGCACTGGAGTTAACGTGACATATCCGCCCGAGGCAGTAAGATGACCCTCTGGCAGAGTCTGGGTTTGAACCCTGAAAACCAGAGCCACTGCTTGGGACCTTTCCTGGTGCCAACCCCCTGCCAGCAGCACCAGCCAGCGAGCTGGCGACGGAGAGAGGCGCTGGCTGAGATCAATGGGAGGAGAGAGTGTGAAAGCATGGGCAGCTCTGTCTTCAGCGCGAACGCGCTGAATCAAATCAAAGGAGATTGATGCGACGACAGAACAGAAACCTTCCAAAAAATATTTCAGAGGTTTCATCATTTCAAGTTAAAATGCTTCTGACTAAAAATCCCAAGCCTCAGACAGCCGTGTGGAGGGCGCTTTCTGGTCCTTGCCCATCCCAGCTCTGCGGTGCTCACAACACACACACACACACGCAGTGCTCTGCTCCTTCTGCACCAACCCAGGGCTGCCCTTCACCCAGGGGAGGCTCTTCCACACCATGTGTGCCCGAAGAACTCACGAGCTGGCTTTGGCAGGCACGGCTGTGTGTTGGGGCTTCAATAGGCACCCCCATATTACTCTGCCCGCAGCAACCCCTCACTTTTTGAACTCTACCCTGGGCTGCATCAAAAGAAGCGTGGTCAGAAGGTTGGGAGTGGTGGTTCTGCCCCTCTACCCTGCTCTGGTGAGACCCCACTTGAAGTAGTGCGTCCAGCCCTGAGACCCCCCCAACATCAGAAGGACATGGACCTCTTGGGGCGAGTCCAGAGGAGAGCCACAAAGATGATCTGGCTGGAGCACCTCTGCTATGAGGACAGATGGAGAGAGCTGGGGTTGTTCAGCTGGAGAAGAGAAGGCTCCAGGGACACCTTACAGTGGCCTTCCAGTACTTCAAGGGGGCCTACAGGAAAAATGGAGACAAACATTTTAGCAGAGCCTCTTGTCATAGAATGAGGCATAATGGCTTTAAACTGAAAGAGGGAAGATTTAGACTAGATATAAGGAAGAAATGTTTTACGTTAAATGTTTACGTTTACATTACACCACCAGTGAGGGTGGTGAAACAGTGGACCAGCTTGCCCAGAGAGGTGGTAGATGCCCCATCCCTGGAAACATTCAAGGTCAGGGTGGAAGGGGATCTGAGCAACCTGAGCTAGTTGAAGATGTCCCTGCTCATTGCAGGGGAGGTTGGACTAGATGACCTTTGAAGGTCCCTTCCAACCCAAACTATTCTATGATTCTATGACTGGAGAGCCACCTTCAGATAAGGAATATACCTGCTCCTGTATTCTAAATATTATCCAAGAATTGCTATGGCTGGCTCCACACAGACACAGAAATAAAAGAAAACATCGCTCTCAATATTTTTGATTAGTTACTAACCGCTCTCATTAGAGAGGGTCTCATTCTGGGGCTCGCTTGTCATTATGCGCTCAGCTTCCAACCTCTCCTCCAAGGGTTTCTTGCAATTCTGAACTTAATCAGGATGTCAGTTTTCAGGGCTGCTCGATTTATTGATCGTGCTCCTACACACAACTTTAGAAACACTGGTGTCCCTGTTGGCCCCAGGCAGGCAGAGCCGGTTCCCATCCAGGCAGTAGAGAGAGTAAGTTAAAGGATGTAACTATGGAAGAAATGTTTTGGTTTGTTTTGATTTGGTTTGGTTTGGGTTTTTTTTTTGTTTTGTTTTGTTTTGTTTTTTTTCCTGGGTAGGATACACTCCCTTCCCCCTGGCAGGGCAGGTTTTATCCCATGGTAAACAACTCTGAAACCTGTAGCACTGTCAAATGCTGCAATAAGTCACTGCAATTTATAAAAGAGACCATGCTCTTGATCAATACCATCTGACAGCAATCAGCCACCTTTTGGGGGGAGAGGGGTTTGGGGGTGAGTGTCCCCATTGCTGACATGACGGAGCGCTATGACAGTACTCCCAAAGTATTCCTTTTAAACCCAAACGTCCTTTTGAAGTCTGCAACTGCTTAAAAATGTGACCCCGAGAGTCATTGCAAAATCGTTATTCACCCCTCCATCATAAGCTTCCTTTCCGTCCCATTGCAACCCTGCTCACGAATACCAAGCTCTTGATGTTGAGAACTGAGGCTGGGAATATCTAGGAAGCCTATGGAGCTCAGGAACAGATTTACCACTCAGAGACACAAAGTAATTTCACAAATTCCTTGCTAGCATAGTAAGTTCTAGCTTATGAAACATTCCGGGGTGCGTAAGACAGTGGAGAATCCCCTCTTGTCTCCCACTGATAAACAAGCATGTGGGTGGAGCAGGCTTCGAGCAGATCTGTCTGCAGGAGGAAACAGAAGGAAGGGAATCGCTGTGAATGTTACTCTTCTGAGAGAAAAGCTCTTATCTTCTATAGAAGCCATCTGCAAGAGATGGAAAAAAAAAAAAAAAGAGCTGCTAAAGAAAGAACAGACGAGACTAACGAGCTGCTGAGTATAGTTTGCTTTGTGTCACCTCTTCCACTCTATTCCTTTCACTCTTGTTCCTCTTCTAACCCTTTCAGCACTCTTCAAGGAGCACCTCTTGATCGTGTAATATACGAACGGTGTGGGAATTTAATAATGTGTCGTATTTAGGCCATCAGATCATAGCTATCACCCGATTCCACCTCTTGGCACTTTTTGAATGCCGTTCAGCAAAGATGCACGGTAGAGGCATTGTGACTGTTGGAGATGGGTTGCAAGTAGCAGAACCCCTACGTGTGCTTTGGAGTTCCTTCTGCAATTCAAGGGAGGGAATCCTAGTGAGCTGGCTTGAGCATCAGCTGGGCTGAGGAGGGGAGGTAGCAGATGCACAAACATCTCCTCTTATACGATTACAGTCTTTGCAGGACGCTAAGTGGCTGCTTCTTTCAGCAGTTGCTCACAGGTTCCAGCCAGTGTCTGGGTACCTGCGCATGGTGGGATCCTTCCTAAAACAACAACTGAAGGCCTGCCTGGCTGAAAGTCTTGTTGGACGAATCAGGCCAGGAAACAGTCTTAATGCAGACAAAACTTATCGAGACTGATTTATAAGCCCCGATCAGTGTAATGGTGTCCAAGTATGCATCGAACCTCACCTGGGGCAGAAAAAGAACAGAGGTGCTCAGGAAAGCCTTCCTTTTCCAGATGCGTCCTGCAATGCTTTAGTGATGTGTGGGGGTGTTCCCCACAAATCACTGCTTGCATCTCTGTTTGCTGCTGTGTAGACTGTTCTCCTGGGAGGGCCATGGAAATGGTTTGCTGCAGACTCCAGAGGAGGTCCCGTTAGCTTTGCAAGAACCCTAGGAAGGTTCCCAGTGAGCTGGCTCTTGGAGGGGTAGAAAGATGCGCTTTTGTTCTTTCCAGAGCCTCATCACAAGCATAAAAACCACATAAAGCATCGAGAGAAAACCGTGTAAACCACAGGATACAGATGTGCAGAGATGACAGCCAGATGTGCCTTAGTGGAGCTAAGGAACAGTCATGACTGTTTCAAGGAGAGCAAACAGCCTCATGTACTTGGCATTTTCCCCTGCAAACCATGCCAAGTTCTGCTCTTCAGACCAAATAGAGATTTTCTTCTGTTTGGACTGGCAGATTACAAGGAGTTTTCAACTCTGGAGGAAAATATTTAGGATTAATGTGGAGGAGCATCTTTAGGTAGATGTTAGCCAGCCAGAATCCAGGCTGCCAGCTGTAGTGATCTCTGACTGGTGGGCAGCATCCCCAGCCAGTTCAGAGGGTGGAACGGGGGGTGGACACCAGCCCTTGAGAGCTGCCCTGGAGCCTTGCCCAGTCACCTGCAAGGGTCAAGGGACACCATGAGGTTGGGACTGGGAAGTATTTTCCATGCGGAGACCAGCTCAGGGCAGGATGGTGGTGGCTGAGCAAGGTTGCTTCTCTCCTGTGAAGTAAGAGGGGCTGGCTCAAACCAGCTGCTTAACCCACAAGCCTTAGACACATATCCTCTTGGCGAACCGCAAAGAGGATGCAATTAAATACGCTGCTGATTACCACTGATGGTTGCTCCCTCCTTCCTGCATGGGATCCCCTGGTGAGCAGAAACCTTGTGTGAGCGTTCCCCCTCTGCTCCCATGCGAAGTTGGCCATCTTCATGACGTCTGCTGGTGATGCTGGTTTCAGTGACTCCGGCCGATGTTGAGCTGAAGCAGGTCAGGGGGGTGGGTGTGCACCCCCAACTTTGGCCGAGCTGCAGGGACATCACGGCAAAGCTGATGGCCAGCAGATGAAGGGTGCGACGTCTGCGGCCAGCTGATGGGCAACGCCATACCAAGAGGTGACAAACGACTTATTTTCAGTCATGCACTCCTACCCGGGGTTCAAAGTGGTTCAAAAGGCTGCCCGGCTGATATGATTTCCATGTAAGAACAGTTTACAGTAGTTTAGGCTGTGCCTGGCCCCATTTGATTTAAGAGCATTTAAATAGGTTTGCATCTGCTTAGATAAACAGCTTGAGGTCATACCCTTGAATAAAGCTGAGCGTCTTCCTTATGACGGCTGGCGGTTCTCCCCTATCTGCAAAGCTTGAGCCAAAGCGTTTGCACTTGGGGGAATTCAGAGTTTTAGAGAGGCATCAGAATGACCCCAAAGTCTTCCTGCATCTCCACCACGGGGCTAAGACAACCGCCGTCTCGTACTCCCCGAGCAGATGGAGGCAATACCTCTGGCAGACCCCTCAGCTCTCCTAGGCCAGCAAAGAACTTCTCTGGATACACCCAAACCCCGCCAGCACCGTGCAGAGAGAGGGGCTGAGCAGGCAAGGGCTGGAGAGAGCCAGGGAGGGCAGGAGGGCTCAGGGGAGCTGGATCACACCAACAGAAGGGCTTTGCTGGATAAAAACATCTGCTTGACCATGGAGTCCACAGAAATCCAGGAGCCCCCCCAAGCTCTGCCAGAGGCAGGAGGGTCAGCGTTGGGGTGTCACAGAGCCATCTTTGCTCAGCCAAGCACGGAGGCTGCGTGCTGAGGACAAGGAATTTTGTCTTTTTCTGGGTTTTGGGCCACTGAATAGAGGGAAATGGCCACAGGAAAAGTGAAGAGAATGACTCCAGACAGCAGTGTGAAAACAGGGCACCAGGACTGCTCCCACAACATGCCCACACACGCGTCCGTAGCATCTGTGTTGTTTCTCCCTCCCATGGGTGACGGGGGGTGCCTGTTGTACAGGAGGGGGCAGAGGGGATGAGCTCTCAGTCTTTCAGCTGTTTGGGAAAACAAACAAGGCTGTGACTGAGATTTCTGGCTCGCCTTCTCCCAGAAGGGCTTTTTTTTTTTTTGGTGGTGGTTAAAGGAGGGCAGTGTCATCTGGCTGTCGTACTCCATTTCTTTTCTGCACTCTCTCTCAGACAGACTTTTCTCAAGATTTCCGTGTCCTCTCTCTTTCTTGACCGAAGATTCATGATTTAAATACATACACGGGCAAACACACGAAAGAAAATATATACTGTATTTTTTTTTATGTATATACTTACTTGTTCCTTTTTGCGGCTTGGCAATATTTTCTTCTCCAGCCCCCATCCCCCTTCTAAGATGCTTTTCCCCCCTCACTGAGGCCAGCCAGGGTGGGAGCTGGACAGGCAGGACGGAGCAGGAAAGCCCTCCATTATCAGAGCGTCCCGTGAGCCATTCCCAGGCTGGGGCACCCAGGTTCCTGCCTGGCTGAGGTCCTTCCTCCTCTGCCTTCTGATGGACACAGGGCCACTTCCCAGGGCCACTGCTGAGGTCCTCCTCTGCCTTCTGATGGACACAGGGCCACTTCCCAGGGCCACTGCAGAGGCTCGTCCCTGTGGTTAAGCCTCTGCTGTCGGCATATCTTTGGGAATATCTTATATTTCGGTGGCAAGGAGAAGTAATTACTGAATTGAGTCTGCAAAGCGCAAAAGCCAAGTAGGGTTCTTTCAGGATGAAAGAGGCAATAAAAACGCTGGTATTAATAGAAAAATATTTGTTACTTCATGGGATATCAGGGCTTCCTGTGGTTTGAGGTTATGTCTTGCATAGCTCGTGGCTGAACGCCTCGGGATGAGACTCTGCTTTCCATTTTTTTCTTTTTTTTTTTTTTTTCCCTTTCGGCAGCCAGCTTGTTCGCTCTCAGATCAATGATCCTCTGGTTCACAAATAGAGCAATCCTGCTTCTCCTGATCGGATGTCCTCTCGTGCTCTGCGCCGCTTCCGCCAGCACCCGCGGGTGCAGAGGAGGCCGGTGGTACCTCTGTCTGCATCACGCCTTGCTGAAAGGCTGGAGAATAACAAATGGCCTCTAGGAAAGCACGTTGAGAGCTGCTATTCTACCTGCCTGATAGCACTGGAAAACAGCCACATTTAACAAAATTAAAGGGCAGAAAATTCAAAACAAATGCAAACAAAATCCCATTACACGCAGTGAAAATTACCCTGGAGGATCCTTTGCCACAGGAAGTTGTTTCTGAGGCCAAAAAAAAAAAAATCTGAAATGCAAAAGAAGGCTGGGTAATTGTGTAAATATTGAGAATAGCAGTGTCAGAATTAATCCTAACATTGGCATAGCCAGAGTTCACAGTTTACAGCTTGTAAAAGTCCTAGAAAAAAAAAAACAACAAACCAAAACCCAAGGAATTTGATATAAAACTCAAATCCCCACTGATCCACCTGCACCTTTGGCAGGTGGGCTGCCTGTGAGGGATGCTGTCCTCCAAAAAGCATCATGGGTCAGAGACGCTGGAGGGATGCCAGGCTCTGCCCCATCTTCCTCATGTGTCACTGTCCCCTCGAGACCTGCTCTTGCAGACAACAGCTCTGAGATTTCTCATAAGGTTTTTTTTTTTGTTTGTTTGTTTGTTTGTTTTTTTCTCCAATGGCCTGTATGAAAGCACCTTCTGTTTTGCTGCCTTTCCCCCCAACTCTCCTGCTGCTTCTTTGTTGAAGGCAAGGACTCGATAAGCTCCTTTAGGACACAAACTCTCTCCTCTGCCTCTCTGGCCGGGTCTCAAGCTGCTAAAGCAATACTGGTCAGTGTGGCAGGCAAAGCACAAAGCATCCCAGCACTCAGGATATGGGTTATGAGTAAGACACGTCTGAATCCCGCTGATGCAGCAGGCCTGATGGCATGCTGATGGGTCAGAAGGCAGGTGAGGACCTGCCCTGGGAATTGTGACTTCCCACTGCACACCTCTTGGCAGCGGCGCAGCTCAGCAAACTTTGTCCTCTTCCCGAGCTGTGTGTACCCCGGGGCGGCCGCAGAGCTGCTCTGGGGAAACACAAAGTGAAGATGTCACCCCAGGCTCACGGGAGAGGGGTCTGCATCAGCTGGCAGAGAGGACCACGATATCGTTTCCAGCGACAGGACAAGGGGCAACATGCTCAAGCTGGAACATAGAAAGTTCCATTCAAATATGAGAAAATTTTTTTTTTTTATGGTGAGGGTGGCAGAGCTCTGGAACAGGCTGCCCAGACGGGGTGTGGAGTCTCCTTCTCTGGAGATCTTCAAGACCCACCTGGATGCAGTCCTGAGTGATGTGCTCTAGGCATTCCTGGTTTAGCAGAGGAGTTGGACCAGATGTGCTCCAGAGGTCCTTTCCAACTCTGACAATTCCATGATTCCGTGACCAAGTGTAGCACACCTTTCCCTTCCCTGGCACTTTGCTCCACTTCATGTAGTCCCTGCCAGCCCACTTCTCCTCATCCTGGTCCCTCTGGACAGCAGCCCTGCCACCTTCCAGCACTTTGGTTGCTCCCCCAGCTTGGGAACATCCTCCAGCTTGCTGAGGGTGCTCACTGGCTCTCACCTGGGTCTTTCATCAAGACACTGATCTCCACCAACCTGTGAGGAGTGTCTCTTTCAGCAGCTTCCAGCTGGACTCCACGCTGCTGATGGCATCTCTCCGGGCCCAGTTCCCTGCCCTCCTTTGAGCCCACGCACCGAGCAGCCGCTGCAGCAAGGCGAGGGTAAGGAAGAGCAGCTCTCTTCATACAGGCTCAAACTGTGCCCTCCCCACTGATCTGGTGACGCTGGGCAGTGGTTTTCTTGTTATTCTGCAGAGGTAAGAGAAAGCAAAGAGCCACGACTAGTTCAGCATGTGCTGAGCCCCGGGTGCAGCAGCATCTGTTGCTCAGCTTGGCATCTCCAGCATGCCCCGTCAGAGGGTCCCTCCTGGGGTCCTTATTGCCTTGGTGCTGCAGAAGTGGTGTCACCCTGGTGGCCTCTCCCAGACCTCTCCATGTGAATTTCCTTCAGGCAGCAGGTAAATCTTCCCTTCCTCCTTTCCTTCCATCATCTCAGTAGTGTTCCTGGGTTTAGTGCAAGCTGGAAGAGGCTGCTGCTAGCAGCAGAGGAGCGCGTGGTCTGCAAGAGAGGTGTAAAAGCTTTCAACCCTAGGGGCTGTTTGTTCCCTTCACACTGGAAGGACCTGTACGTGGCAGAGATCCCTGGGCTAATCTATGGGTCCGTATCCGAAACCGGCTCATCAGCACTTCCCATAGGAGCTGATGCAATCAGATGACAGTGCTGCAGCTTCATCAGATAATTCCCAATTATAATAAGAAATGTTGCTGCTTGGCTGAATGAGCTAAACTTACTGGCCCAGCTGAAGCAGCTTAATTAAAGTCACTGGAAGGAAGCTGTGCTCATCTTTCCTGTGATTAGATACATGCTTCATGGCTTGTCATTTTTTTTCCCAATTCCAGATACAGGGGAAGATGGGGAAGAAGTTGATGTAGGAAGGTTCATTAGCATCCTAAAGCATGAGCGAAACACGCCCTGAGTTGACAGAAGACCAAGAGAGAGTTTCAGTAGGGATGTTACCTCCTTTCTCATGGAAGCCCTCCCTTCTCTGCATATAAACATGGTTCTTGGCAAAATTTGTCACCAGTTCTCAGCACCCAAGCACAAATATGTTCAAGTTACTATCATCAGCTCGTGACCCAACTTGCTCCGGAGTAGAGCAACGATGTTTGAAAGCCTGCCCTTGACTCACCACCCAGGGTGGTGCATCTGTGGTGCTCTGCAGAAGACCACTTGGTGCTATGGAGGTGGGCTCCTTGTTTCCAGTAAGCAGAAATAACACACAAACAGATAAACTCCTGCCCAGACTCAGTTCCAGCTCCATTTCAGTCTCTCTGATTTATCACACAATGCATCTCAGAGCGTGCACGTTGCTCTCGGAGACATCTAGTGAGTAGGCAGCATAATGCAAACTAACACAGCCACCTAAAAGCCCTTTTCCTGAGGAACTTACCTCCTATGCGACACATGAAACAGGACATGGAATTTCCAGTTTCTAACACACACCTCTGCCAACTTTGTGACAAAAAAAAAATCTTTCATTTGCTGTGGTGAACATCAGGTTTGCTAATCCTGGGCACTGGTGAGGCCTCACCTCGAGGGCTGGGTTCAGTTCTGGGCCCCTCACTACAAGAAGGACATTGAGGTGCTGGAGCGTGTCCAGAGGAGAGCCACCAAGCTGGGGAGGGGTCTGGAGAACAAGTCACACGAGGAGAGGCTGAGGGAACTGGGCATGTTCAGTTTGGAGAAGAGGAGGCTGAGGGGAGACCTCGTTGCCCTCTATAACTCCCTGCAAGGAGGGTGTGGAGAGGTGGGGGTTGGCCTCTTCTCCCAAGGGAATAATGCCAGGAGCAGAGGAAATGGTCTGAAGTTGGGGCAGGGGAGGTTTAGATGAGATATTGGGAAGAATGACTTTGCTGAGAGGGTGGTCAGGCACTGGAAGAGCCTGCCCAGGGAGGTGGTGGAGTCACCATCCCTGGAGGGATTTCAGAAACATGTAGACGTGGCACTTCAGGGCATGCTCTAGTGCCCGAGATTGTTGGGTTGTGTCTGTCTGTGGGTGGGTGTGGGGTGTGGGTTTGTTTTGGTTTGGTTTTTTTTGTGTGTGGTTGGACTCAATGATCTCAAAGGTCCCTTCCAACCATGAAGATTCTGTGATATAGGGATCCATGTTCTTTCTTTCAGCCAGAATTCCATTCATTTGCACTAACAAATGGAACTCCTTACATGAAAGACAATGCTTTTACCATTTACCATGTGAGCAATCACTCCTGGAACAGAAGGCAGTCGCACCACAAAATGTACCCGTGCTCTCATTTGTTTCAGTGGTGAATTAGCCCTAAATTATTTTTGGTAATACTGGACAGCCTGCCATGCAAATGCCACACACATTAAGTTAACTCACATCAAGACACTGTATTTTGTAAAAACAAATAAAGAAGTAATGGGTTTTGAAGTCAGGTGGGACCGTGAAATCATCTTGAGAACCTTATCCAGCTGCTCTTGTGCAAAGCCCAGCAAGTAGGGGCTCCCTGGGGTTTGCTCCTGGGACTACTCATGCCCCAAGCACGGAGTAGCAGCATGTCTACTCCCAGGCCAGAAAGCCAAGCACTGCTGTCATCCCAACAGCCCCAGCAAGAAGACAAAGTCCTCAAATTACTCCCAGGCCAGAAAGCCAAGCACTGCGGTCATCCCAAAAGCCCCAGCAAGAAGACAAAGTCCTCAAATTATATGTATTAAGTAGAGCTTCAGGGATAACAAAGCAAGTTTCCGCTGGGTGTGCTTCTAATTCTTGTCCAATATACAGTATTTTTTCCCCTCAATAGATATGTGCTGTATTTCTGCTGGCTATTTAGAAAGGAAAGAAATAAAACCTCATCCAGACCATCATTTCCCTCCTCCTAGTATTTTTTTTTTGTTTTTAATTTCACACTTCAGGACCTAGCACTCAGCTGGTGTAAATGGCTTTAATTCTGCTGGCTCATAAAGCAGTGTACTGTCTTACCTAGACAGACACACTAGGAAAAATAATCTAAATTAAGTCACTGCTTGACTTTAAGTGGATTAGTTAAACTGCATTCAATCCCTCAGTGCAAGTTCTTGTTCAGAAGCAAAATTACCTAAATTTGATTTACCTCTAGTCATTTCCAAACTTAAATAACATTAAGGCCGCTTTAAACCAGAGTAGGACTTACCCCCTGGAAGTTAAATGTGGTTTAAGCAATCCACTTATGTAGACCAAAAAAATCAAAGAAAATATTCAAAAGCTACTGGCTTCAAACCGCTAATTGATAAGACTGTTTTTCCATTAGTTCATTAGTTAATGCCAGCTGCTAACTGCAAACATTTTTGTGCTCCTAATTGCCTTTAAACAGAACTTGAATGTAGGCAAAGAAAACCAGGAGAGAAAATTAAAGTTCTGGTTGGCATCAGATTTTTTTTCTAATTCAAATAAAAATAAACAAGCAGGCTCATCTCTGTTCCCCATGCTCAGGTACTTAATTAGCAGAGCAATTGTCCATTAGCTGATGTGGCTATGCCAGGTACCACCAGCGAAGTGTCTGCTTCCAAAGAAGACAAACAGAGATGGAGACAGCACCAGCCATGGAAGAGCTGAACCGTCAATAAAAATGGAATATTCTTGGTTGAGGAAAACCATAGCCTACAGATTGCTTCAAGGTTTAGTCCATGAAGCTGCACTGTGGCCTTCTGGGCGAGGTTTTTCCAGACAGAACCGTGTTTCTACCGGGGGTCCAAGCGGGTGGGTGTCCTCAAACTCACACCCAGCTGAGCTGCTGTGGTGCTATTACTGCAGGCACCTCCAAGAGCCTAATGAACCTCCCCGGCCTTTGGAGCTGGCTTATGTCCTGCTGGTACCCAGGCAGCTGCCACAAGCGCAGAACTCCCCCTTGCACGGGCTCGTGGCGTCACTGCAAACTGCAGAAGGGAGGCAGGTCACCCCCATTTCATAAAAGCCACGGACAACAGCTGAGTCCCTCATACTGGCTTCACACGGCCTGGACAGGCATACGATCTGTTGGATCAAGCACTGGCTGACTGGAAGGTCCCAAAGAGTGGTGCTCAATGGATTCAAATCCAGCTGGCGGCCGGTCACTAGTGGTGTGCCTCAGGGCTCAGTGCTAGGACCATTTCTATTTAACGTCTTTATTGATGATCTCGATAAGGACATAGGGTGTATCATCAGCAAGTTTGCAGATGATACCAAGCAAAGCAGGAGTGTTGACTCCCAGGAGGATAGGGAAGCCCTACAGAGGGACCTAGATAGATTGGATCACTGGGCCAAGATCAATGGCATGAGTTTCAACAAGGGCAAGTGCCAGGTCCTGCACTTGGGCCACAACAACCCCCTGCAGCGCTACAGGCTGGGGGAAGTGTGGCTGGAGCTGCCTGGAGGAAAGAGACCTGGGGGTTCGAGTTGAGAGGAGCGGCTGAAGGAGCTGGGGCTGTTTAGTGTGAGGAAGAGGAGGCTGAGGGGAGACCTCATCACTCTCTACAACTACTTGAAAGGACACTGTAGAGAGGTTGGGGCTGGTCTCTTCTCACAGGTAATTAGTAACAGAACGAGAGGGAACGGCTTCAAGCTCCAACAGGGGAGGTTTAGACTGAACATTAGGAAGGAATTTTTCACAGAAAGAGTGGTCGGGCATTGGAACAGGCTGCCCAGGGAGGGGGTGGAGTCCCCATCCCTGGCTGTGTTTAAGGGCCGTTTAGATGCAGTGCTGAGGGACATGGTGTAGGGGAGGACTTTGTAGAGTAGGGGAGATGGTTGGACTCGATGATCCCAAGGGTCTCTTCCAACCTCAATGATTCTATGATTCTATGTGCTGAGACTCCTGTGAAAGAGGAATGGCATCTTTCCTCAGGCAGGTGCCCATCTTCCTGCCCATCACCTTCCCTGCCCATCACCAGTGTCACTCTCTGCCTGCTTGGTGATATTATAGTGATGGCACTATATTTTCACACTTCCATAGGCGTCCGTGGTGTGACAATGTCACGGTACAGAACTGGGCCATCCGGGCTGCGTTCCTATAGAAATCACTTTGGTGTCACCAAAATCCACCTCGCCTGTCCGAAGCTATCGGATGAGCAGTCAGGTATCCAGTCAGCTGCTTCTAATGCGTTTTGCAGTGAACTTCCATAACGTTTTGGACAATTACAGGCTATGTCATTAATTAGGGAAGTAAATGAGCCCTTGGTTTCTGCACCTAGCGAAGCTGTGGAGTTTCAAAGGCAACAATATTTTAAGTAAATAGCCAACCTTCGAAAGGACACTCTGCTGCTCAAGATACCGTTTTAGCGAGTTAATTATCCAGCATGCCACCCTTTCATCATCTGGTAATTCAACAGTTTCGTTAAATCCTTAGGCAAGGGCTCTCTCCCCCTCCTTAATACTCAGCCAGCTCTGCAGGGATGGTTGCTGCTGAGGAGCAGAGCCCCAGAGCCCGGCCATCTGACAGCCCAGCTGCTGGCGCGGAGACGGCTGCTCTTCTCCTCATCTCCACATCCCAGAGGTTCTCCTTGAGTGAGAGAAAAAAACCCACTCTTGGAGACCCGAGAGCAAGATGGAGCAATTGGGCCAGTTTTCCCTGGTTGCTTCCCCACAGCCTTCCACGGCAGAGGACCTATGTTTGTGACAGCTGGAGAGCAAAGCATCCATCCTCCGAAACCTGCATAGAAGGCAGGCTGGATGGCGAGCGGACAGGGAGCTGTACAAAGAATTTCATTTTGCTAATCAGCTAATGTGCTGTTCCCAGCATTACAGCCGTGCTGTATAAATAGCAATCCCCATTGTTTGCTTTGAATAAAACCCCCACGTATATTCTTCTAGCACCTCTATTTATTTTCTTTGACACAGCCTTAATAATGCAAAATCAACATTACTCCACCACTCTCTAGAAATAACTTCCCTGTAATTTAGTCTTATGCTCTTTTTTTTTTTTTTTTTGCAGTGAACTTTTCATCAGAAGTTTAGAAAGCTCATATGCAAAAATTTCTACTATTTTTTTTTCAGTGCATAAACTGCACTGTATTACTCAGCAGCTTACCAGGATAGCTAAAGGATCTTGGCTTACAATAATATCAACTGAATCAGAAGAACAGACAAATCAGTGCACCTCACTGATTGGTAAAGGTAAATCTTTTCTTTCTAAAAAGAGACCATCCACTCAACACAGATTCCAAAAACAAAATAAAAACGAGCAAGTCACCAATCACGGACGTATCTAGTTCTCAGTCTGGCATCCTGTCAGGAGATGCAATGCTACAGGCTCGGAGAAGAGCGGCTGGCAGAAAAGGACCTGAGGGTGTTGGTCAACAATTGACTGAACAGGAGCCAGCAGTGTGCCCAGGTGACCAAGAAGGCCACCAGCACCCTGGCCTGGATCAGGAATAGTGTGGCCAGCAGGAGCAGGGCAGTGATCAGAGAGCTTGGGGAAAGATAGGTGTCTCTAGGTGAAGAAAGCACTTTTTGCAAAAAGGAAGTGTCCTAGGTAAATGAAAATTCAGATAATTATATGCTTTCAGCATAAAATTCACCTTCTACATACATTTCCATCCTACAACTATTTTTCCAACATTTCTGACTTTTGGGAAATAGTTCCCCAAAACGATTCTTTGGAACGAGCAGAACATATGAAAGAACTCCATCCAGTGTTGATGCCATGACTCTCTCAAAAGCCACTAATTTTGCAACCACTGAATAGCAGCAGCACCAAGTGGTGATCCTGGCTGTTGTGCCTCTCAAAAAAGCCATTGCAATCTGGCTGGGCAGTCTAAGTGTGAAGAAACTTCTCTGCATCTCACCCAGGTAAGACTATAAAAAAAACCCAGAACTCAAACTGATTAGCAAACATGGGGTAGGGAGAGAAGAGAAATAAAAATTTAAAAAAAATTGAAAAAAAATAGCTGTACCAGATTCTGCACTGGACACAGTTAACACAACCTGTGTCAAAAGACCCATCCAGGATCAGAATGGTAGAGATTCTGGCCCTGCAGTTTTAGGCTGAAATCTCAAATTCTCAGAGAACCAGAGGTTTCTTGGACCTGCTCAGTGACACTGATGTTTCTATGTGTTTCACTGCCAGGAGATGAAGCCCTGGAGTGGAGGACTACGCTGCTCCCAGAGCCCAGGATCCTGGGGAATATACACACATGGTCATCTTGGACATTTTCTGTTTGTTTGGCTTAGGTTTGTTGAAACTGATGCGCATCAAACGATTGTCTCTGGCTCAATAAACAAACTGTTCTTTTTTTGTCCCCCCCCCAGGCAAAACTTCTCACTTTCTGAAAGCTTCCAGCTAACTGCTCAGCTCTCGCAGCACCCAGCAGTTTTAAAAAGAAACGAGTTTCTAGATTTATATCCACGTGGGAAAATCTGTCTGCAACTGTGGTTAGCGAGTGCTTGAAAGCTTAGCTTTGCCTGGAGTGCACAAGCACACCGATGGCTGGACATGACACTTCCCCAAACCACATGGAGTGGGGAAGAGTAGAAACACATGCCGCTGTTCTTAAGCAACAGGCAAAGGGAAGAGCATCCTAGACGATTACAGAGATGGAGTTTGTCAATTAAACATGAAATGGTTTTCCTCCGTTCTCATTTTTTTTTTTAATTAGGTTAATTCCCTCTGTGCTTGTTGCGCCTTAGCAGGATGGAGTCAGCCTGGACCAGGATGGGACCGGGCAGTCCCATCCATATTCCATCTCCCTCACGGGCCAGCCCTGAACACGAGTTCACAGGAGACCAGTAGTGCAGCCAGCACAGCACAGTGACATTTCACAACCCCTCTGGCAGCCGTGCAAAACCATCCCACCACGTGCAAGGCAGGGTAGAAATCAGCATTACGGTTTCCTATGGAAAGCCTGGTATGGGACCGTGGCTATCACAAGACACCAGCAGCGGAGGAGTTGCAGCAGCCGGACTGATAACAGCCCCAAAATAAACTGCCCCTCCCTCTGAGCTGTTGTCTGTATTAGCAGCAGTTTTCCTGAGAGCACAAGTCCAGAAAAAATTTACCATGTACGACAGAGTGAAACAAAAGAGCAGAAGGTGTACTGCTTGCATGGGAGAGAGAAAGGAAAAAAAAAAAAAAGCTTTTTCTTTTTTTTTTTCAACCTAAGCTAGTATCTAATTTCAATAATTTGGCTCTCAATGCCTGTTTTTGAAATCTCAAAAACATTGCAGCTTCCATGACTTCTTAGCTGTCTTTCCATCTTACACCAGAGAAGCTGCACGTCACGTTCCTCCAGTCCCACCCCTCTGCTCATGGGGCATCTCCCGGCCCTCACTGCTTCCTCATCTCCTCCTTTTTCTGCACAGAGCTGTTTAACTCTTCCCATGAACCTGGTTTGTACTGTACCCAGCACTCAGCGCTTCGTCTTGGTCATCGGAGGGACCACCAGAGCACAATCTGGGCAGGTCCCTTGCTGTCAGTACAGAAGATCAGTTTCTCCTGCTGCCACCATGGGGCCTTGGGCTGGTTGCAGGAGTCGCCTCGTTCCTCCAATGTCCTCTCTGTGGCTGGCGTGCCTCTCCTTCCTCCCCACAGGGATGAGGTCTCCAATCCTGCAGCCCATCCTATTCGGCTGCTGGCCCTACAGTCAGAGCTAAGCCTTGGTCGCTGTGACATGGGCCAGGGGCGAGGGGAGCAGTCAGCCATGTCCATCCCTGCCTTGGCCAGTGCCCTGCAGAGGCCATCCAGCCACTGCTCCAACACCAGCGGGGAGCCAACAACCCAGGAGAGAGCAGGGTGGTCGCTGACTGTCCCACCACGCTTGGGGAGAGCAGCAGTATCTCCATCGTTTTAGACAAAAGCAACCTACTTAAGTGTGATGCAAACCCAGGAACTGCTAGACATTATCAGGCCCATCTAGAAGAACGTCCTCGCTTCGATGGGGACAGTACCAGGTGTTTCAGGAAAAGATGACAAATCCCCACAAAGGTGAAGGATAATTTCCCCATCCCCAAGATGTTCCACAGAGTAGGGAGGTTTCTATCCCTTCCTCCGCCCTGTCGCTGCGTATAACGTCTCGTCTCTCTCTGGAGAGAGGATTTAGTGGACACTCTTGAACAACACACACATCTGGGTAAAATCAAAACCCACCCGGGAACTATTCTTTTGCACAGTAAAAGAGACAAATTCCATTGAATGGGATCTGCCCCCAGGCAGCGAAGTGATAATAACAGAGTCCATTTGGTTTGGGCAGCGCGATCCTTAAAAGCAGCACTGGGGAGATTCCTGGGATAGGCATTGTCTCGCCCAGGGATGAACACAGAGGGGTGTGTAGCTGTGAGCCCACAGAGCAGACCCCCATGCCTGTGTTTAAGCTTCAGGGTTTTGAACTGCAATTCCCTATAATTAACTTCTATTTATTGTTAACCTAGGACGAAAGTTCATTTTCAAGCAGCGCACATCACTGCTTAAATGCCGCTTCTAGCATTTAGGGAAAACCAATTACTAAAACAAGTCACTCAGGTCTCAGCCTTTCAGGTGGAGCTTTAAGTCGAGGAAAAATGCCAGGAGATAAGGTGAAAGCAGAAGACACCTACTGCATCCTCCAAGAGGCCAACCTCTATTTTTCAGATGCTAAGGAAAACAGAAATTTCCTGTTTTATTCTTTCCCAAGTGGAAAGGTGCAGCACAGCAGCATGAAAAAAATTGCAGGGTGTTTTGATTTTGTTTGGCTTTTTTGTTTTTTGTTGTTGTCTTCTTTTAAATTAAGCAGAGCCCTGAACCATGGCACATGGGAAAAGAAGTAAGAGCCTCTTAAAGGCAGATGTCAGATAGTCTCCCCAAGTTAAATTTTATCCTAATCTTTCAAAGTTAGAGACTATTTTAAACCCTGCTTCACGAGTTTGAGTGTCTAGCCAAAAGTGGTTTCGTCATTAATCACAGTCACTTTGTCCTTGCTATTCATGGGATTCCCACTCCCTTTTTAGGATCTCGCTAAGAGCTTTGTTGGAGGAGCGTCTCCGTTCAGCACAACCCTGCCACCCAAGAAGGCCAAGAGAATATTTATTGAGCCATTGCAATGGCAGCTACATCCTTTCCCTGGTCCAACGCAGTGACCTGGGACTGCAGGATGGGATGAGAGTTTGACACGTGCACAGCCATGGGTGTTTCTCCACACCCATCCACGCTGAACGCAGCCCTCTCTCCTGTCCCTGAGGACACCTTGGACCTCTCTGAAGAGCTTTGCTGAGTAGGGGCTCACCCTGTCACGTCCCCCATGGCTCAGCCCCTGTCCTCCTCCCATATCAGCAGTCCCTGTGCAAAGCCTTGTGGCCAAGTCTATGTAAGAACATCACACACATAGACTTGTGGCCAAGTCTATGTAAGAACATCACACCAGCTTCTGTTCCTTGTGCTGAACCTGCTCCTGGGGGCTGCCGTACCACGAATCACCTAGAATTTGGGGCTCAAATAACGTTTCGATAATATTCTGGCTTCCACAGAGACACTGTGCTATATGATAAATTCTTTCTAACAAACACAAATTCTCCCTCCTCAGCAATTCTGGATACAGCGTTTGACACTCAGGTTTAAGTTCACAGCGAGTTTCTAAAGTCCTGTGGTGAACGCAGCCAAGGGCAGTGCATGTCAACTGCTTCTGGTCTACTTAACATTCACTTCCCTTATAGAGAGGTAGAACAGAGCTGTGCACTGTGTTTCTTGAGCCCTGCAAATGCTTCCTTTTCAGATAAGCAAAGAGCTTTTGCTTGTCTTTGGTGGCCCACAAGTTACCACATGCCGTAATGTCAGCCAGGGGTACCACCTCTGCAGTGGAGGAGGAATGACATGGCTGCACACCTTTGACATGAAGCTGCACCTACCCTTCACTGGTTCATCATAGCCTTGATTGCACGATGCCAACAAACAAACAAACCCCAACCAACCAAAAAACCCAAACCCACGCAGCTTTTCCCCATGATGTTTAACAGCATGTCCACGGCAGAGTGCACTTAATGTTTAGAGCAGCATGACATGGATCTGCACACCTCACCTACACCTTGAATCAAATTGCTGGATCTATATTGGGATACCAGCACTTCTGAGGACACAAGTCTCAAGATGTCTGAATTTTAAAGTGAAATTGCCAAGTCAATACGGCACAGTAACCGCATTGCAGGCTCAGAGCAGACATCGCCAACAGCAGCCACAGCAGGTCACCTTGAGCAAGACACACCTATGTTCCTATGAAAACACCTTTGACAGCCAGGAATTACCACACCTAATGATGAATTAATGACCTGACCCCTTCAACAAACAGAGGTTTTGCTATGGTGGTTCAAAGGCAGCTAAGCGCAGCATCTGAGGTGGAAAGGTTGCAGGGCACTGGGCAGGAATCCCTCTTCCAGACTGACATTTCAAATCACTTCCAGAAGTTCTCAGCAGGAGAGGCTCTGCTGACCTCAAGTAACGTCAAAGAAAGCTTGTGGAAATTTGTGTGTAGGTCAATTTAGTGGCTGAAGGGAAAAAGTAAATTGTCTCACCTCGTGTCCAAAGTGACTGACTGAAGGGCAAGGAGCCCTTGGCATCATGGAGCCACAGTCCACCTAATGGCTCGCCAGGTTTTGCTTTATAATGAATGGGCCACTTTATTTTTGGCCACACGAATGTCGTTGCTCCGAGCTCTCAGAAGCCAAAGGTTAATAAAGGAAGACAATGTGGAAGTGGTTTCAGGCCAGTTTGTTATGGGGGTAGGAGAGGCAAGTGGTAATCATTAAGCGATTAAAGCACTTAGTCATTCCCAGTGAATGCTGCCTGTGCTAATTACGGAGAACTTCTTCCTCAAAGTACCTCCACTAATTTAATCTCCTACTATCTACTGCAAGCCAATTAAAGGAAAAAACAACAACAACCAACTGTGAAACAAATGATGAAAATATTAGTAAAATGAAGTAAGCATTAATGAAGACCTAAACCCAAATGCTTGTTCTGCAAAATGCTGCTGCCATGCAAGGACTCCCAAGGAAGAGGAGGCTGGCCTCAGCCCTGCTTCTGCACCGGGCACCCCAAGCTGCATTTCTAAGCCATGGTGCCAGCAGCAATGACAACCACCTCCAACTTTTTGTCACCTCCACCCTACCAGAAGTTGCTGTCGCATCAGGTCTGCCAGGAGAACTGCTTGTGTGACCAGCCCCTAACCCACTCCACTTGCAGTGGGAAGGGTTATTACCTCTCCCCGTTTAAACCCCAGAGGTCCATCAGCCTGCTCTGGGAACATCTCCCTGCCCCATCTCTGCAGGGTTGGGTAGGACAGGACAGGTGAACCTCATGAGGTTCAACAAGAGCAAATGCAAGGTTCTGCACCTGGGCCGGAACAATCCTCGCCACCAATACAAACTAGGGGGTGAGGTATTGGAAAGCAGCCCTGAGGAAAGGGACTTGGGGGTGCTGGTGGATGAGAAGCTGGACATGAGCAGGCAGTGGGCAGCTGCAGCCCAGAAGGCCAATCCCATCCTGGGCTGCATCAAAAGCTGCATTGCCAGCAGGTCCAGAGAGGGGATTCTGCCACTTTACTCTGCTCTGGTGAGACCTCACCTGGAGTATTGTGTGCAGGTCTGGAGCCCTCAATATAAGAAGGACATGGACCTGATGGAGAGGGTCCAGAGGAGGGCCACAAGGATGATCAGGGGGATGGAGCACCTCTGCTACGAGGACAGGCTGAGGGAGCTGGGGTTGTTCAGCCTGGAGAAGAGGAGGCTCCGGGGAGACCTAATAGCAGCCTTCCAGTACCTGAAGGGAGCCTACAGGAAGGCTGGGGAGAGCCTGTTTAGAAAGGCCTGCAGTGACAGGACGAGGGGAAATGGCTTCAAGCTGGAGGGGAACAGATTTAGATTGGAGATTAGAAGGGGGTTCTTTACTGTGAGGGTGGTGGAGCACTGGAACAGGTTGCCCAGGGAGGTGGTTGAGGCCCCATCCCTGGAGATATTCAAGGAGAGGCTTGACGAGGCCCTGGGCAACCTGGTCTAGTTGGGGGTGTCCCTGCTGACTGCGGGGAGGTCGGACTAGATGGCCTTTGGAGGTCCCTTCCGGCCTGGACAATTCTATGATTCTATAGGACAGGACAGGACAGGACAGGATAGGATAGGCAGTTTTGGGCTGAGGAGCCTGGAAAATGGGTTTCCATTCCTAGCTCTGCCGTGTCCTTGCTCTGACCCACACCACAACTCCCTCCGTGCACTCAAGAACGAGGGTGCCTGAATTGCTTTGGAGAGCTAGACATTGCCAGATCATTTGGCTTTGAAGAAACCTGTAAACCAGTTTATATGTCAGAAGTTAAGGTGATTATAAGGCCTGGCAGCCACCAGGCTGAGTAGCAGCGGTAGCTGGAGTATTCTGCAGTAATGAATAAAGCTACAGTAAAATCATAACTTTGACTTGGAAAAAATAAGTGGTTTTGATTTTTTCTTTTAAGAGAATAAGCGGATTCTTTTCTTTGCCTCCTGCCACTTGACGCTTAGTCAGTCACATTTTCAAGTGTTATTCTCTTCAGTCAGGAGTAGAAATGACTGAAAAATAGCAAGAAAATCTGACAAAAGAGAATTTAAATCCTCTTGACTACAAGAACTTGGACTTCAAAGCTCCCCGTATCTCATGAGATAGAAATGCAAGATTTAGCAAGTCTAGGAATATTTTAATAGGAAAAAAGCACTAGTTCTAATGTAAATACATACACACACATATATATACACACACAAACCAAAAACGTACATCCACTTCTCTCGCCTCATGCCAACCATCCATGGCCAAGCTCTTCTCCACTTCTCCCTAAGGGTGGAGAGCTGGTGGAGTCCTCTCTGCAGATGCCACCATGTTTTTTAGATTTGACTAAAGGAGATTTTCAGAAGAGCCTGTCACGGCAAAGCGAGTCTGCCATCCTTTCATCTCTCATTCTAAAACCACATACGCTGATGCCAACGGAGAAGAGCTCCTCAGGCTGGAAGCTGGTTTTGGTGGCTGTGCACAGCCCTGTGCTCAGCCTCACACTCATGCCATTGAGGTGTCATCAACAGAGGCCCAGAAGACATGACTTGCTCAGGGCTGATGAAGGAGCTGGGACCACTTTGTCCAGCTAAAAGGCAGCTGAGCTGCAGGAGAAGTAGAGGGGGCAGAGAAGGGAGGCTACAACAACAAGCTTTAAGTACTTCTCTTTGAGGCTGCCTCAAAGAGAAGTGAATAATTTGTTTTCCACAGCCACGGTGGACAGGGCAAGTGGTAACAGATGTTAATCATAGTGATGGAGGTGCATCCTAGACATTAGCAAAAGCTTTGCACCAGGAAAGCTAACAGAGCACTAAAATGAGATGGCCTTGGGAGGACATGGAGCCCCAGAGCAGGGAACCTACAGGAAGCTGTTGGGATGGAAGCAAGTAGAACTGGTGAGACCTTTCTGGTTGGGCCCAGACCCAGGACACATCAAGGCCCAGACCTCCAGGATACGCTGTTTAATGAAGATCTTGCTGGTCAAGCTTTCACTGGCTGCAGTCAGAGAGATCTCTGACACCTTTTTAGGGGAAAGAACCACACACGTCTCCTATGCCAAACAGCAGAATGGGCAGCTGAGCACCATGTCACCTCTTCATCTGAGCACAGCCAACTGCTGCTACCTCCCACAGGACCAACCCTCCTTCAGCCTCAGCATGCTGAGCCCAGACTGTTGTACCTGAGAGATGGTAAAAGAAAAGGAAAAAGAGAGTGTGAAGTTTCAGGCAACCTGTCAAAAGGGGTTCAAAGGGCCCCCATCTCTCATAGCCATAGCTCAAAAGGTGGGGCAGATGAAGCTGAGGAGATACTGGCTTGTGCTGCTGTCGTGGGACACATGGACAGACCACATGAAGGATGGAGGAGCTTGTTGTTGGCTGCTGCGATGGGGTCTTTCAGGCAAAGGTGAAGAAAAGCCCTGGCTATGTCCCTGGCCTGCTTTTGGCAGAAGCAAGGGAGCACAGGGAGTTGGCAGGGTCCCAGACTATCTCTCTGCCAGGAGATGGAAGGGCTGGTGGGGTGATGGGGACAGCTGATGCCAGAGGGAAATGTCACATCACTCGTGGTGCTATGACAGTTGTCCATGGCTGTGGGAGGAAGTGAAGGGTCTTGCCAGCTCTTGGACCACTGAAGGTCCTGGCAGGGCTGAAGTGTCGTGGGAGTAAGGCCATGGAGGAGAACGGAATAAAGATGAAGTGATGAAAGCAAGTGCTCCTGTGAGAAGCTCCCTGGCTGGGACCTGAAGCAGGAAACCTGGCAGAAAGCAGCAGATCGCAGGCAGGGGTGGTGCAGACCAGCAACAGGTAATCACGCCAGCTGATCTGGGGGCTCTTCAAGTCCTCACCTTAATGGTGAGCTTATTCCAACAAAGACTTCTAGCAGCAAACCATCAGTTAACCAAAGGGTCAGGCTTTGCACGAGTTTGATCTCTTCCTACATCTCTCTGACTTCTTTCTACAGCCTCATACTTGGATGAGGATGGAATGAAGCTGCATACATGTCCCACGGTGAGCCCACTGGCATAGCCTGGAAGAGGATGGGTAGCTCCTCCACCGCTGACAGCCCCAAGGCAGAGGGTCACTCCTCACCCGGGGTGCAGCTGCCTGGCACCAAAAAGTGGCCTCTCATCAGCTGGTGTCCCTCTCAGGAGGGACAGCCCGATGCTCCCAGTGCTCCTCCTGAGCCACTTGGGTCACACCTTGTGTTAGCCCGCTCTAAAACAAATAAACCTCCTGATTTTTAACTACTTCTTCACCTCATTTGTCTCAAAAGCGCATCGGCTAGGTTTTTCTTCTCTCCAAATTTTTCTTCCCAGAAAAAGTGGTAGAATTTGTTCTTTTTAAGGTACAAAAGCAGGGACTTCCTCCTAATCCCAAGAGAGATGGGACTTTTAGAAAGGCATTGAAATATCATAAGCAGCACAGTAAGATTTAGAAAGGTTTCAACAGACTTAATGGACGTATCCCTGATGTGGGGTGTGGGTTGGGGTAAGGAAAATGTAATCTGGGTCTTTCCTTTGTCTCTATTGGGGATGACAGAGGAGAGACACTGCAATTACCATATTGGGTCTGCCTAAAAACATGCTGCTGTATTTTCTGAAATAAATTATGAATGCTGCAGAAATCCAAACATGTCTTTTTATAGTTAGTCATTGGGGCAGAAAGCCAACAAAGGCAGATCTGCCAGCCCCAGCTAGTCAGAAATCACGCGTCAAACCCTCAAAATCCTAAGGCTGACTTAAGAACTGTGAGACCTCACAAAACAGGGCTCTTTCCTCCCGTCTCGCAAACTTTGAGGGAGGGGACAGAGATGGGTACTACTTTTTCAAAAATCTCGCTGCGCCCCCAAGTAGGAAATTACCCTCTATAAAAGGCAGGGGAGCACCACACTCAGTCTTATGGGTCAGGAAGCCAGGGGTTTCATAGCAGCACTGGCTGGTCAGGGGATGGAAATGCTAAGGTATGGCCATGCACTGTTCCCTCCCTTGCCATCGTGCGTGGCCGGGAAGATTCAGTCCTGGCCAGGTCTCTGGGCAGAACTCTCTTCTTCTATCTACAACATGAAGCACAGAAAGTCTTCTGTTGTGCTTTGAGCTGGTCTGTGTTCCCAGACAGCAAAGCAATGGCAATAAACTAGCGTCATGGGTTGCAACCAGAAAACAGTATCTCCTTGCAAGATGAAATCACAGAATCACAGAATCTTCTAGGTTGGAAGGGACCTTCAAGATCATCTTGTCCAACCATCAATCTAATTCTGACAAAAATAAACACCCACACAACAAACAAAAAGCAACACCATCACTAAACCATATCTCCCAGCACTACCTCAACCCATCTTTTGAACAGCTCCAGGGATGGTGCCTCAACCACCTCCCTGGGCAGCCCATTCCAATGCCTGATAACCCTTTCGGTGAAAAAATTTTTCCTAATATCCAGCCTGAACCTCCCCTGGTGCAACTTGAGGCCATTTCCTCTTGTCCTGTCGCCTGTGACTTGGGAGAAGAGACCGACCCCCACCCCTCTGCACCCTCCTTTCAGGGAGTTGTAGAGAGCAATAAGGTCTCCCCTCAGCCTCCTCTTCTCCAGGCTGAATAACCCCAGCTCCCTCAGCCTCTCCTCATAAGACTTACTCTCCAGACCCCTCACCATCTTTATTGCCCTTCTCTGGACCCGCTCCAGCACCTCGATGTCTTTTTTATGGTAGGGGGCCCAAAACTGGACACAGTAGTCGAGGTGGGGCCTCACCAGTGCCGAAATGGTGGGCACAGGGCAGTAGACGAATGAATTAAATGGCTTAGAGTTGTGTTTCAAGCCTGTCAACTCTGCCTTCTCTACCCATCACCCAGAGCCATGGCCAGGCAGTCATGGAGCTACATGCAGCAGAGGGTCAGCACAGCTTGTTCCATCTGGGAGAGGCTCCTGTGCAGCAGCAGAGGCTCGGGAGCACCGACTGCAGAGAGCAACCTGGCTGGATTTTCCCTGGGATCCGATGCAAACACTGCTCCAGCCTTCTCTTTTCACTCTTCAAAGCAGATTGCATGCAAATGGCTTGGGGTTTTTTTTGTTTGTTTGTTTGGTTTGGTTTTTTGGTTTTTTGGGTTTTTTTCCAGGCAATTTCCAGAAACATTTCTCTCCACGTGAATAAAATCCAGAGAGATGCTGTTGCAGGGAGCAGGCAGTGCAGGGACAGGGACGCCAACACCAGAAAAGAGCAGAGCTGCAGGGCTGCAGCAACAGGCACCGCATTTCCATAAGAGCTGGGCATACCTGGGGGCCAGGACAGGAAGACCCACCACTACTTTTAGGCACCGAGACCAGTCTCTGCCACCACGTCCCGCAGGGTACTGCAGCTGGCAGAGACTCAGCTGCCAGGAAGGGAATCGATGAGCCCCATCCACAGCACAATCTCTTCTACCCAGCCAGGGCGAGCAGGAGAGAGGGCTGCATCTCCCAAGCTTGCTCTCCTCTCAGCATCGCTCAGTATTTGTAGTTTAGCTGAATTGCCAAATGCCAGAATTACTTCATTCTGCACATCTGCAAGCTGTTATTTACAGAGAGGCAGCTGAGTTGCCTGCAGTGGTTTTAATAACACTTTTGGCTCTTTTCATAGTTTTGGTTTTGCTAATTCCTTGGTTTGGTTTTCCAAGACAATGCTAGCTGCATTAGAAAAGGAGGCAGGGGCTATTAATAAGGCTTCGTGTTCAGTTATTGCACAAAGCTGGGACCTGAGAAGGCATCTTCTACTGAGAGAGAATCGGGTCTGGGAAGAAGGAAGAAGAGCCCCAAGCCGTGGTGCAGCAGGTACGGTCAGGACGGTAGCATGCTGTGACCTGCCACCAGCCTGGACTAAGCTTTGCTGGCCTGGTTTTCATGTGGGCAGCTGGCTGGGGGATTTTCTATCTTAATAGGACAAATGGATCCTGGTTACAAGTCAAATGGCAGGATGCTATGACTCGACACAATCCTCAAACTCAGTCCGCTGTAACAGGGATGAATTCAGAATTGCTTGACCTCAGGGAGATCAAAAAAAAAAAAAAAAAAAAAATACTGTGGAAAATCAGCATTTTTAAGACAAATATGCAGGTCAGTATTTGTGTTAGTTTGGGTGAACTTAAGTTTTTTCCCATCTTTATTTCATGATAATTTTCTACCGAATTGAACGTAATGAGATTTCTCTTTTCTTTTTTTATCTTACTGTAGAGGAGCTATTTTCAGTGATTTGGGCAGTTTGGAGAAAAAAAAAAAAAAAAAAAATCCCATTGTGATTAAGCCTTTCGCTTTAGATAAAAAGTGTCCGTTTATGATTTATCCCTTCACCCTGCGTAGAGCTGCTTCAGCTGAGAGCCCGGCAGCGACAGAGGTGTGATGGCAGGAACAATGAGATGTGGAGAAGAAAGTCAATATCTACAATTGCCTATAAATAAGAACACACACTTAACACCTCTGGATACTGCTGTGTTTTATGGCCATTACGAAGGAGGCTGGACAAACAGAAGATGCAGAAGCAGAGCTGCCTGCTGGCCAGAAAGGACACTGTACGGTTCCCCACACTGGAGCTCAGGGTAACCCACGCTACCTCCACTCTTGCCTGCAGGACACACACACTCACACACCACCCCAGGCTGTGTTGTGGTTGCCTTCTGGGAAAGCACGCCCTGCCTGCAACCGCTGACGACGCTGCTAACGAGCAGAGACAGCACTAATGGGTTAAGCCTGCACCAGTGTGTGGTCAGAGCTGGCAGAAAGCTGCTGGAGACACCCAGCTCCAGAGCCTGCAGTCGTGGAGCTCCCGGTTCCCCCACACCGTGAGAAAGGCTGCGAGCCACAGCAGCGGCTGCCTTTGGGAAGAGCGCTGGGAAAACAGCGGATCTTAATCAAAACCACGCTCTGGGCCTCTGGATCTCCACCAGCACGCTGCCGGCTCCCCAAGGCGTGTGCCGGGATGCTGGCAGTGCCACCGTCCCCTCCTCCCTGCTGGCTCCGGGCACCCAGAGCCCCTCTGTCCCTCACCTGCAGCCAGAGGCTCTGGCTGCTCTCCGCTGATGGGAAGGTGGCACAGGGTCCACCACCCGCACCTTCATCCAAACCAGCACCATGACTTGGCTTCGTGTCTGCGCTGCCGAGGTGGAGCACGTCACCACACAATCAGGAGGAGAGCTTCCTTGCAGCTGGGGATTTCAGCCTCTTGCCTCTGCTCTGTGGGCTTCCCCGAGCGCAGCGCCTTTCTTCTCCCCTGTGGGGTTTTCCTGAGCACGGCACCTTCCTCCTCCAGCCCTGTCCCCATCCTGCCACCACTGCCCGTTGCCACTGGGAAGTGCTTCAGCATCTCCAGCTGCAGAGCACCAGGAGGAAGACGGCAGCCTGGCATCATCACTACGGACTCAGTGCTTTTAAATGGGAGGCTTCTGCCTGTATCTTAAATGAAACACTGAACATCTGCTTCTTGCTTGATCAGACATCGTTTATAGCAGTGATAACTGGAAACTGCTTCGAAATTCTCTTAAAAAACCCGGTTACAGGTACTTTTATAGTATGTATTTACCTTAGCAATACATTGGTTTTAACCAATCATGAACATAACCATAATATTATTTTTTTGTCAGCTTCTATGGTGCAAAGAGTAACAAAGTCTGAAGAATTCACAGCGTCCATAATTAATACTGAAGCCTGCTGCTCCATCCCTTTCGCCAGAGTTGTAAAGATGTCAGGACAGCTTTTGGGTTATACCAAATGCTCAGTTAAAAGTCAAGTTTCAGCCCAAGCTCGCTGTGGCTGGGCGAAGCACATCACTACACTGAATAGCCTACTATCAGATTAGAAAAAATATTTATATTTTTCTACTCATTGCAATTCAGCCCTGAAAATGTTACAAAGTTCTCAAGTGCAAGGGTAATCCAAGATCCTCCTGCAAGTCACTTCTTGGGCAATTCCACCACAAGGGTTTTTAGCAACACCAAAGGGCTCCAACGTGCCAGTTGAGCTCAGGAATTTACTGTACTAGATGCTTCGTATTCTTTGTCTTAGAATTCATAGTCTGAGTTACAAGACAGAAATAGATCATCCCCCTTCGATATGGATGTTGAGACGAATTCAGGATACTCTCCCTAATGTCACTGTGATCTTATGGTTGTCAAAATCAGAAATTATGTTATTTAAGTCCCCTGTTAGTGTTTTGACTGCAATGAGAGATGTCCCGAGGGAGAGGTTGTGTACTTGCAACTTCAAGTTACTTGAAATAAAAACAATGCAAGGAACAAAACCATTTCTATCACTTTTGTAACAGAATAGAAAAGAAGGGGTGGGCTGCCTTTTGGACATCTGACCAGCGAGAGGGTGGAGAAGTGATCAAAAGCTGTCCTGGAATGTACAGCAGCTGTAGCATTTTTCGCATTAGGGTTTTCTCGCATTTTCATAGCATTTGAGCCTACCTTTTCCAGAGGTCTCCCTGGAGCCTTGTCCTGTACAGATGTGGCCAACTGATGTTTTCAGACCTGGCTAGAGCATCTCCGAGCTCCGCTTGGTGCCAGGAGGCCAGATCCCACTTGAAACAGGGCTCCATGGATTTGTTGCACCTTGAATTCTGGTGTTATCCAGAGGAGCAGGGACACCAGTTTCAAATCACATCTAGTCATGAAGTCTTACTAGTGCTACTTTTCCTAATAAAAAAAAAAAAAAAAAAAGAGTTAGCCCATCACGAAACAAAAGCAAAGCTGTGATATACTGCCAACTTGTTTGTGATATTTAAAATGCATAGATATACAATATAAGGACAGCAAAAAGAAAAGAGAGAAGACAGGTTGTCTGAATGCCGTGGCACGTGTGAAAGAGGAGCCCTGTGAAGTGTGTCGTTGCCGTGATGAATTGGGACTTCTGCAAACGACTGCTGCTGTGGGTATGAGGTAGTTGAGTGAAGAATTAGGTTTAATTCATGTGCCAGTGCAGGCATTTCAGAAGTAAAATACAACGTGCAGTGCAGCATGTCCAAACCCAGGGCAGCCCGGGGCTCCCCTGCCCATCACATCAACTGCAGACACACCTGGCCTGGGCACAGGTAATGCACATTGATTTTTCTTCCTTTGGATTTAAGGCAGCTGAACATGGAAGGGTATATTATTATCATCATCACCACCACCCCTTGTCAACAGGACAAGGGGTAACAGTTTTAAATCGGAAGAGGGGAGATTTAGATGAGATACCAGAAAGAAATTCTTTGCTGTGAGGGTGGTGAGACACTGGAAGAGGTTGCCCAGAGAAGCTGTGGCTGCCCCATCCCTGGAGGGGTTCAAGGCCAGGCTGGATGGGGCTTGGAGCAACCTGGTCTGGTGGGAGATGGTTGGACCTAGATGATCTTTAAGGTCCCTTCCAACTCTGACCATTCTATGATTCTATGATTTTAATTACCTCTGAAGTTAGCTGGAGGAAACGAAAGACTTTTAATGAGCACAGGAATCAGTCACTCCTGAGCACATGAACCCACTCCATCGTACCTGCCCGGCTGGCCAACTCACACTCGTCAATCAGGAGGTCAATCTGCATCCTGCCCCGAGGAGTTTAGACCATGCTCTCTGGACTAAGGAAAGCTGCCGCTTGCTGCAGCCAGTCAGCAACACAATTGGCTGTGCTAGCATAGAACTTTCATGCTTTTTAAAAAAAATACAAATCCTCCCCGTGCCTTTTTTCCATTCAGAATAAACCAGTCCCTAAGGAAAGAGCAAGTCCATGGCTCAGAGCATTGTGATGGCCAGGAGTAAAACTGGAGCAAGCCATGCATAAACATTTCCCAGCTCGGGTCAGAGTCCACCCTTTGGGACAGCCCTGCCACTGCCCTTGCCACCAGTGCTGCCACCAGCCAAGTGGTGGGTGGGGACCCTGGGTGATGTCCCCTTTGTGGCTCTCTGGAGCACTTTCTGGGCTGGTGACAAGCTTTTGTAGCAGGTGAAGGAAACATCAGCACACCTGCTTGCTCACTTTTGATGCAGGTTCCAGCACTACACACGTAGGAAAATAAAAATGAAAAAGAAAAAAAAATGGCACGAGACAAAAATGTTACTTCTCAAAAGTGATAGATAGAAAGAATCCAGAAAATGAGCGACTGATTAGTACTCATTCACAGTTTGGCCCCATGAATTATGCTTATAAGTTTTCATAAGTTTCTTTTTTTCCTCTTTATCTTCTCTACTCATGTAAAACAGCCCTCGGAAAGGGCAGAGCAATTAGACACCTTTTTTGTTTGTTTTGCTGATGGCAAAAAACTGTTAAGCACCAAAGAGGAGAAAACAAATCCATTTAAGAAGTAAAAGTTTAATGACTCAAAATCTCCACTACCTCCCATCACAAACGCGCCCAGAAAACTTCATTACAGTGTTACGGATGCACCGATTTGCCCTGCAGCTCCACAATCCCACTTCACTGTCCCGTTTCCCAAGACTTAATGCACTTGTATATAAAGGAAAAACAAATTAACTCAGGCTAATGCATTTTTCCATCGCCAGTAGGCATTGCTGGAAAAGTATACGGAGGAGATCAAAGTGATAGGGTCAGAAAGGAGAGCGTAAATGTTTATACCCTGCTAAAAGGAACAAACTACATTCCTATTGCTTGGGAGCCCAGGGAGCAGGCCAAATAAGTAACCAGATCTCTACGCTAACTGTCCTCCAAAGCAAGCCTACCTCATAAGGTTATTTTTGATGCGTTTTGCACGGTTGCCATATTTGTATATGCTAGCCACCTTTGTTTCATGCCTAATGATCTCTCCAGGCCATGATGGGGCTGCAGCACTGCCCGAAGGTTCTTCCCTTTGCTCCTAGGAAGAGGGGAGAGGAGGGAAGGGCACAGAGCAGGGACCAAAGCTGTTTGAAGAGTGCCTCAGTTGGGCAGCCATCTCCCTTGCCTGTCTGTGCCACATATTCCCCAAATCAACTTTTGGACCCCTAGCAGCAGGCTTGGGAAAAACACTGCCCAAAACTGTGGTGCTTGCATAGAATAAATAAATATATATAACCACAGAATGGTTTAGCTTGGAAGGCACCTTAAAGATCATTGAGTTCCAAGCTCCCTGTGATGGGCAGAGACACCCCTCACTAGACCAAAGCCCCAACCAGCCTGGCCTTGCACCCCTCCAGGGATGGGGCAGCCACAGCTTCTCTGGGCAACCTCTTCCAGTGCCTCACCACCCTCATATTGAATAATTTCTTCCTTGCATCTAATCTAAATCTCCCCTCTTTCAGTTTAAAGCCATAACACCTTCTTCTATCACTACATGCCCATGTGAAAAGGGCATCTCCAGCTTTCTTTGGGCCCCTTTTTGGTACTGCAAGGCTGCTCGAAGGTCTTCCCAAAGCCTTCTCTTCCCCAGGCTGAATAATCCCAACTCTCTCAGCCTATCATATTTTATGCGACTTCACTGTCTTACCAAAACTAAATTGTATGTTTCACACACACTGGGAAACCTCACGCTTTAGAGGGGTTTGTCTTCTCATCAAACACAGTGACCACAAATTCTCTGATGCTGAGCACACAGGTCAGCTCTTGAACCAAGGCACCACAACTCAATAAAGTGCTTTCCTAATACCCCGGGGGTGCAGTGCCCAAGCTGGGAACATGCTCCCTCTCAACAGGTTTCCTCCCTTCAGGAACTGGAAGGACGCTGTAAGGTCTCCCCAAAGCCTTCTCTTCTCCAGGTTGAACAACCCCAACTCTCTCAGCCTGTCCTCAGGTTCTCCAGCCAGATCATCTTTGTGGCCTTCCTCTGGACCCACATACATGGTCCATGTTTAAACATACATGGACAGACAGTGGCTGTAGGAAGGGCTGTTCTCAGTCCCTCTGCACACACCACCAGCAGTTTGGAAGTACTTAAGCCTCCGTGAAGCCAGGGGAGCACCAGGGATGGGCAGGAAGCTGCATCAAGTGATGCGGCTGCCCTGAATCACCAAAATCCACTCTCTGCTGACAAAGCTCTCCAACACACTGCTGGCAGAGTGAAGCCCCATTGAATGCTGGCCTTCCAGCAGAAGCCTGTCCCATTCGCAGCCTCTCATGGCTGGTCATCAGTCAGCAGGAGGAGAGGAGTATTTTTTGCCTGTCGTCTGGTAGATCAGGCCAGGAACACTGGCAGCATTTGCAGCAGACGACGCGGATGCTGGTTGCGGATGTCAAGCCGAGGCCATCCTTCATCCCAGCATGACAGGCCTTTTGGGAGTTGGAGCCTCCCTGTCTGCTCCCCCCATCCTTTCTCGGCAGGCCTTGCTGCAGGAGGCCACTGCCACCCTCTTAAACAAGCTGGAGCTCTGCTTTTTCCCCCTTCCAACAGCTCTCTGCCAGGTCTGGACAGTGTCCCAGTCATCACAAGGACAGGTACAGGTGGTGCCCACCATCACTATCACCACCACCGCACAGGCATTTTGCAGAGGGCTTGCAATAAAAGCCCTGCATGCCCAGCTCCAGGGCCACAGCAGAGCCCCGAAGCCATGGCAGAGCACCACAACCCCACCTCCTCCCAGTGCCCACACTCACAGGTTTTCTCCCTACTCACTCAGAGAAACCCTTTGAGGCCTGCCATCTCGCTTCTCTTTTGGCAGATAAACCAGGAAAAGATCTGTCAGCTCTTGTGTACTTAGGGGCAGGTAGCAATGCGTGCACTGTGCCATCTCATCTGCTGACGCACAATTTTCCAGAACTCTGCATGGAAATGAAGAGATTTGCTGCTCTGGGTTCTTGCTAGCGTGGTTACAGACACAACCAGGGATTTGCTACACCCAGCTGGAGTCACAGAAGAGGAGGAGGGACCCATCCGCCCTCTTGCCTGAAGGCAAGGGTAACTCTATCCTAACGTTTGCAAAGGGTTACTTAATTTGCTCTTAAAAACTACCACAAGCTTTATTCCAGCACCTCACTGTCCTTTCATTTATAAATCTTCTCCTTGTGCCTAACAAACTCCCTCAAGCGAGATTCCCAACCCATCCCATTCTTTTCCTACCCACAATAAAAATTCATAGAAAACAGCGGTGTTTCTTTTTGGAACTATTTTGAAGAGGAATGTAACCCCTATTAAACTCTGAGGAACTGCAGCAATGTCAGAAAGGGACCTGAATAGCACAACAAATTATACTCTTAATTTCAAAGCCGTCTTCGGTGTTTTGCACCACAGGCACACAGAAAGAATATGCACATAAATTTGAAGAATTACAGCCCTGTTTACTTGTGTTATACAGCTCAACATCTCCGGTTGGGGAACCTGCTGCCAAGAACAACGAATGCAGCTCAAGCAAAGGAAAGGAGATAGGAGATGATGGCCGAGTCCTGCCAAAGCCCCCAGGAGGATGTCTTCCACTTTCCTTTGTGGCTGGGAGCAAGCAAACCTCTGCAGATGCAGATAACCCAGATACCCTCTTCAGCATCTGTATCCCTTGGGTTGGGTTTCTCTCCACGCCTGCTGATGCTTGACCAAAACTGAACTGCAGGAACACTCTTGGGCATAGGTTGAGCATGGTTTCAAGGTACCAGGCTTAAAAACAAACCTTCTGAGAAGCTGGAAGCGATACTGACAAAAATACTGTTCCCAAAGCTGTTATTAACACTCAAACAGCAGATTTTTCAGGCTCCTCCAGGGTAGGAGGCACACGAACGAAACAGGAGAAAACGGGGTAACCTGACTTCAGCAGACATTACCCTGGCTGTGCCCAAAGCTGTTTCTTGCAGTCTATGGTAGAGCTTTATGAAACTGAGCAACTTATTGCCAGCCTCTTCGGCACCAGCCTCACTTGGGATCACTGGACATTCCTTATTTGGCACAAGAAAGCAGCATTTATTTATTTAATCATCATAAACAGGGCCTAAGCCTCAACTTTAAATCCCTGTCTGCCTGTAGAGGAGGCCCATCCGCTGGTCAGCAAGAGGAGTCTTGCTCTAGATCCGGGACAGGCTGTCCCAGGAGCTTCCCTGCCTGGAGGACAGCTGCTCGTGTTCAGGGAGGCACCATCTGGACTAAACCCCCCCCACCAAAAAAAACAACAAATGCAGGAGAGGCTGTGACTGTGGTGAGCATTGTTTCTGCTGGATTTGGCTTGTTTGTTTGTTTCCCGGCTCCTAGAAGAAATATTAATAGCTGTATATACTCATCTTTACAAGCCCAGTCCCCCAAAGCAGCATCAGGACCTCGCGTGAACCCAAGCAATGACTCACATCTTGACGTTGGAGGAGACCGTCAGTGTTTAACCTACCGTGGCTCCAGTTTAATGTTTGAGTAATGTGCCTCCTGATGATGTGCCACTTCGTGCTTTCCCTCCTGCTGCCCACATACTACTTTTTCCCCCCTACATATTTGGGAACAGCTTTAGAAGTTACTAGAGCTCCTACTGCCCAGTGAACCTGAAGTCTCGGTACAACACCTGCTGAAGAAGCCTGGCTATTTCTGGCATGGACCACAGTTGGGACAGAGGTCCCCAAGTTAACAGCCTGTCTCAGGCAGTGGAGACAGATGCAAGGGGATGACCAAGTCCCACTTGCTCTCTGCTGCTTCCTAAAATCGACTGCCCTGCACATGGGAAAAAAATCTCCCTCTTTCTTTTTCAAATCGCTGCTGCGCTCGAGGAGATGAGAGTCATTTCCATCCATGCACAAAGTTTTCCTTAAGCCCTTTTGTTGGGAAGAGTGACTCACTGAAATATCAATCCAAAATGTTTTTTTCGGGGTATTTTTAGACAACAGTGGTGGTCCAGTGAGTCACGGCTCCAGTGCTGCCCATTCAACTGAACCCAAAGAGCAACAGGATCCGATATAATGGATTGCTTTCCAGGGCTGCTTCCACGGAGCTCTTCTTGCCCAGCAGCATGAGCTCTCATGGCCACGGTTATTTCTATTGCACCACTTTTAAACGACAGGTTTTGTTCCCTCCTCACGCACAAAAGAATCAAAGCAAGCATCCAAAAGCCTTTCACCTCCAAATTACTGTAATCCATACTTGATTTGACTACACGTACCAGTGATTATTCCAAGCGCAGGAAAACACAATACAAAAGCAATTCTGAGAAGCATTAAAGAATAAGGTACTGAGATGTGGGGGAGTGTGGAACAGCCCAGGTTTGCAGCTTCATGTTGTGTCTGTGGGATGCGCTGGCTCTGGGGTGCCCCAGGAGACCTCCCTCCACCTAAAGCACCCCCTTTTCCCCCGGTTGGCACTGGTCAGGATCCCTGAGCATCAGCACTGCCCTGCGGCTGGGTGCTCAGAGCCTTGCTCCAGCCCAGAGGGAGGGTTACCCATGGCAGGCAGCCTTGAGTTTGGCAAGGGGACAAACTGCATCTCTTGCCTACCTGGCAAGGTTAAATCCTTCAGGCGTCAGGAGCGTCGGTTCCTTTTGCAAACAAGGGAAAAAGGCAGGGTACACTTTGGAGAACTTCTGCTATTTACCTACAGCAAACCTCACACTTCAAAGGGCTGGAGGAACCTGTGGGGTGAACAAGTGAGAAGAAAGACCGCCGTGCTATCTCCTAGCACAGTATAAACATACTCTCTAATACAGCAAGTGATCCAACCAGACATTTTCGTTTGTTCGCTTCAAAAGTGCCTACAGAGAGATTTGTTCAGGTCTGGAAACCAAACAAAGGAATATCAATGGGAGCACTGCCTCTGAAAACTGCAATAGCTGCTCTTTGGAGATCCCCATTGTAATTACTGCAAGATTTCATCACCAGGCAAACTCTTCTCTCTCCACTCCCTTGCCCTAAGGTCACGCTAGGGCAAACCATCAAGTTCAGCAAGGTTGCTTTATTTATTATTTAATTTTTATACAGTGGTTGAAGTACAGCCCATCCAGCAGTGAAACGCCAGAGCCTTGTCCAAGGCAGAGGTCCATTTCATAACACAAATGTACTAATGAGCTCTGCCTCATGCCAGAACCAGCCTAAAAAGGGAAGAGAAAGAGAGGACTTTGCTGTTTTTCCTACCTGAGTATCTGCCTGACAGGGTGGCCAGAATCAGGTTCCTGCCTTCTCAGGTGGGAAGCTGCCAGGTCCTCGACACAGAAAAGCTCTACAAATCCAGTAGTTTCTTCCATCTCTGCGTACGCATTCGCAGCCCAGGGTCACTGAAGACAATACCAGGACCAGGGCAGCCAGAGCACAGGCTGTGGATGATCTCCACACTGCGATGGGTCTCTGTGCCCGGACTTGCTCCAGATCCTTGCACCCACTCGAGGCCCCAGCCCCACCACTTATTTACACACAAAATCAGGAGAACAGCAACAAAGAACAAACTGCACAGGATTATGAAGTTGTTTCCAGCTCGAACTCTTATTCCCTGGGGATCATTCATCATTCCCTGCCTTCAATCCTTAATTTGGGTCAATCACGCAACACACAAGAGTAACCCAAACAAGTCTGGCCCTGAAGGGAAGGATTAAAGCTCCAGCTAAGATTTATTTCTGTTTGCTCATCTAAAGCCACCCTGTCTGGAGAACGGGAGAAGTGCTGAAGCTTGTGAGGAGGAGTGAACAGAGGGAACACACACCCCAAGACACTCTCCATCCCCAAAGCCATGTGTGGTTTTGCTCCACTTCACTTGGAAGATAAGAGGTCAAGTCCCAGGGGCTGGCACCCGCCGTGGGGAGTTACAGGTCATTTGGGGGGAGCAGAGGAGCTAAAAAACCAAAGTGGAGGGCAGGAGATTTCTGCCCTCTCCCTCCTTGCTGACCCTGGCACAAAGCCGAGGACCCTGCAGTAACTCCCTAATTTTGGGTGCCCTTTTTCCCTGATAAATTTTAGATGTTTACCCTGGTAAATCTCCACCCAGCACTGCTTCTTTGGGCACAGAAAGTATTTATCACATTATCAGAAATCTCCTGCTTCCCCACCACATATGTGCAAGGCTACCTAGAAAGAAGCTGGTAGCCAAAGCTGCTTTGACCAACCAAAAAAGTTTCAATTACACCTTTGATTTCATACAATTGGCCAATAAGACAGCAAAGCAGAGGGAGGGGGAATCAAAAACCTGGCCACAACCAAAAATAGGATGACCATGAGCCAACAATGTGCCCTTGTGGCCAAGAAGGCCAATGGCATCCTGGGAGGCATCAGGAAGAGTGTGACCAGCAGGTGGAGGGAGGTCATCCTGCCCCTCTGCTCTGCCCTGGGGAGGCCCCATCTGGAGCACTGGGACCAGTTCTGGGCTCCCCAGTTCCAGAAGGACAGGGAACTGCTGGAGAGGGGACAGCAGACGGCTACAGAGATGATGAGGGGCCTGGAGAACCTCTCTTAGGAGGAGAGGCTGAGGGACTTGGGTCTTTTTAGTCTGGAGAAGAGAAGGCTGAAGGGGGATCTGATCAATCCTTATAAATACTTGAAGGGAGGGTGTCAAGAGCATAGGGCCGGTCTTTTTTCCGTGGTTCCCAGCGACAGGACAAGAGGAAATGGGCACCAACTTGAATAGAAGAAGTTCCCCCTAAACATGAGGAGGAACTTCTTTCCTGGGAGGGTGGCAGAGCCCTGGAAGAGGCTGCCCAGGGAGGGGGTGGAGTCTCCTTCTCTGGAAACATTCCAAACCCACCTGGACACGTTCCTGTGCAACCTGCTCTGGGTGGCCCTGCTTTGGCAGGGGGTTGGACTAGATGATCTCCAGAGGTCCCTTCCAACCCCATGGGATTCTGATTCTGTGATTACAGCCACTGTATGGCCTCTGATAGGCACCTTTATGCTCCCCGATACACTGTTATTCAGGCAATGAGTTTATCTGGGGGACTTTAGGGCTCCAGAAGGTTGACAAGCCGTTGAAGGTGTTGTTTGCTGCCCATCCAACTTCCCAGCTACCACTGTCCAACATGGCCATTGGTCCCCTCCATCCTCTCCTCAGTACCGAGCTCAGGGGCGAGCTGAGCCACATGCACCCAGGCAGGCTGTGCTTCCAACACACAAAATACAGCACATGGGCCTGGAAACCACCACTGTCAGGCTTCCTGCACATGAAGTACAGCAGGAAATTTATATTAATCCATTGCTAGTTAAGGACACACTTATCTTTAGCGGCGAAGCTTTTCAGTTAAAGTATAGAAAAACCCACAACACCCACAGACAGTGGAGATAAAAACCTGTTTTACCAGCTGAGAACAAGAGAGCAAAAATACATGGACAGAAACAGAAAAGCTCTTTGGCGGGGCAAAAGGCAAAAAAAAAAAAAAGACTATTTATTTTGGCCTCCTTGATCCCCCTTGCTGCTGACACAAGAGGCCAGGTCCCCTCAGCAGCTCAGGGGAATGCCCCAATGTGGGGATGTTCCCAGCCACAGTATGTGAAATGAGGAAAGGACTGAGAACATACCCAGCTAATCCTCAGTTCAGTGAATGCTGACAACTGTCTTGTTTCATTTGCAAGCAAAAACCCAGCATTTATGGGATGCCCCCAGCACTTCCCACAGACCATGAGGGCAATGCTGGGCAGTCCCCAGGAGCTAACCAGGGATGGGAGACTAAATATTTTGTGCAGCCCTCACGTAAGTAAAAGAACTTGGGGTTTGTCATTAAATTGATCTCACCTGTTTTGAGCAAATGTTGGCCTAGCGTCCTCCAAAATCCCTCTACAGCTGTTCTGCCCCTGTTTTGAGCAAATGTTGGGCTAGCGTCCTCCAAAATCCCTCTACAGCTGTTACTCTGTGACTGTGTTATCAACTGTTACAGAAATTTGGATTCCTGCCTCTCCAAACACCTTGTGTTTTGACATGAGCTGACTTTATTTCAGCCAGAAGCACTGGAAATGACTGAGGGGAAAGGTAGAGGAAAGGATGTGAAGGAGGCAGACGGAGTGATTCAGCTGTAGTCTCCTCTACCCCCTTGGACCAGACCATGTCCACCCACCCACTGCTGCCCTTTGAAGGAAAGAGCATTTTATTCTTGAGCAGAGAACTCCAAAACATGCAGCAGTGCCACTTGTCCAGGGTTTCTAAGTCAGGTCCAAACACCTGAATTAAATATTACACCCACAAACCCCACCAGCTGTGGGAACAACGCACTGCACAGGCTCTGTCTCACAAGCATCTCGAGACCAAAGGAGTAGAGATTATGAGAATGAACACTAAAAGCTTCCCCCAGTCCCAAGCTGGGACACAGTGAGAGCCAGTACTGGGGGAAAAGTGGGTTTTTTTTCTAACAAGTGACTCCAAAGGGCTCTGGAGAGGAGTGGGTTCCGTGCTGTTGTGTGCCTGTGGCTGCCAGGTTGGGCCAGCCTCTCCTGGCAGCACTGGGGCAGACCACCTTGGCTACCATGAGTTTAAACGCTACCTTGGGTTGAAAAGGCAGCGCTTTGCAACCAAAACCCATGTCACAGCAACAGCAGCAGAGCCTTTGCCTCCCTTGGTGCCTGGTTTTGGGGAACCCAGCTCCCACAGGCCAGAGAAAACAAACCAGGGAGACAGCAGCCTGTCAGGACCGGGATGAGAAAGTATTTGGGGTCAACTCACTGTGGGACCTGGGTAGTTTGTTCCCATGACAATATGACTATAGGTCAATTATCTCACTCCATAAATAGGGGACAGCCCCAGAGCCCTTGGAGCTCTCCCGTACGGCAGCAGCTGCAGGCCAGGATTGCCCCTTTTGTGAGGACTCTCCCTTAAGGTTCTGCCGCCCCTTTTGTGAAGATGCTCCCTTAAGGTTCTGCTCCTCGAGGTTGAGAGATTCCTTGCTGCAACAGATTATTGGTAAGCGACTAATAGCATGATAAACTTTGAAATCTTAGCTAAGTAATATAAAGGGTTGATTGCACATATATAATCCTTTAGACATAAACCGTTGACCAAGCCTGGCACTAGGATTGGATCCAGCCGCCCCCAGACTCCTCTCTGAGAAGAGGTTTAGAAAGCCAGGGGGTCCTTTCTGAACCTCGTGACTCAACGGGAGGGTCTCCCTGACAGCGTGTCTGACCGTGTCCTCTCTGCAGTAAATCACAGAGAGAGCCTTGACATCGAATCTCATAAAACACTATCGCATTTACTACTGGTTTTGTCGCACTTAATGCTGATTTTGTCATATCGCTGTTTCAGCTTAATAAGTATTTCACTAGCGAAGTTCTAGCTAGACCTCTGAAGTTGTCTCTATCCATTTCCCAAAGCCATGTTCAAAAAGCATCCAACTCAGTAAAGCTGGCCAGGAACAATAGGGCAGGATAACGAATTCTGGGGTGGCAGGTGACACTGACAGCGCCTGGTCGGCGCCCTGCATGGTGGGAGCTGCTGGCTCTGCAGGGACCAGCCAGCCCTGGAGAGTGAGCCTAAGCAGAGGTTGGGCACCTCTCTCCCTCTGTCAGTGTCGGGGCAGGGGGAGCAGCTCTTAGGTGAAAATTAGTCAAAGTGCATCATCAGCTTGCCTTGAGCAAACTCAGGTCTAGAGTCTCTCCTCCCTACGTAACTGTCATAGAATTGTCTAGGTTAGAATGGACCTTAAAAATCGTCCAGTCCAACCATCAACCTAACTCTGACAAAAAAATAAATAAGAAAACAAAAACAAAACAAAAAAGCCACAAAACAAATGAAAAAACCCCACTAAACCATATTCCTGAGGACCATGTCAACCCGTCTTTTGAACACCTCCAGGGATGGTGCCTCAACCACTGCCCTGGGCAGCCCAGTCCAACGTTTAATAACCCTTTCCGTGAAGAAATGTTTCCTAATATCCAATCTAAACCTCCCCTGGCACAACTTGAGGCCATTTCCCCTTGTCCTATCTCCTGTGACTTGGGAGATGAGACTGACCCCCGTCTCTCTACACCCTCCCTTCAGGTAGTTATAGAGCGTGATAAGGTCACCCCTCAGCCTCCTCTTCCTCAGAGTGAACACCCCCAGCTCCCTCAGCCTCTCCTCACAAGACTTGTGCTCCAGACCCCTCACCAGCTTCGTTGCCCTTCTCTGGACCCGCTCCAGCCCCTCAATGTCTTTTTTGTGGTGAAGGTCCCAAAACTGGACACAGCCCTCGAGGTGGGGCCTCACCAGTGCCCAGGACAGGGGGACGATCACCTCCTGAGTCCTACTCCCCACGCTGTTCCTGACCCAGGCCAGGATGCTGGTGGCCTTCTTGGCCACCTGGGCACACTGCTGGCTCCTGTTCAGCCCACAGGCCACCAACACCCCCAGGTCCTTTTCTGCCAGGCAGCTCCAGCCACTCTGCCCCCAGCCTGGAGCGCTGCAGGGGGTTGGTGTGACCCAAGGGCAGGACCCGGCACTTGGCCTTGTTGAACCTCATCGTGTTGGTCTCAGCCCATCCATCCAGCCTGTCCAGGTCCCTCTGCAAAGCCTCTCTACCCTCCAGCAGGTCGACACTGCCACCCAGCTTGGAGTCGTCTGCTCCTCGCCCAGAAATCTGCTAGGACTTTCGGTAAATCCCTTCATCAAAGCAGAGTTGCATCAGTCAGGAGGAGAGTCCTCTGGTGCTCTTGGCCACCAGCACTCCACACACTGTCACCTGCAACTCTAGAACCTCCACATTTCGTAGCCCTTGCGGAAGATGCAGCGTGGGCACCATGTTCAGGATGGAAGGAGCCGTGCTGCTGCTTACCCAGGCTTTGTGTTCAGGAGGCAAACTGCAGGAAACCAGGGTGCCTGCCTCTTGCAAGGAATTGGCCAGTTTCCCCAACGAGATATTTTGGAACAGGCTGTTGTCAGCAGCACATGAGCATTTGACGTTCTTTTTTGCACTGAAATACAGTGGTCTGGAAGTGGAAAGTCATCTGTCATCGGAACGGGAAGCACATTTTTGCAAGTGCAAAACAGCCTTTTTGTTTAACTCCCGGCTGAGGCGGGATTTCTGTGAGCCAAGTGTTCCCAAGCACAGCTCCCGTGTGGTTGGGGAGCCATCACCGATGGGAGAAGCTCTGACAGAAACGTTGCCACCAGATCTATAATCACAGCAGACAAGATGCAAAAAAAACCAACCAAAGAAACCCCAAACCCAACCACCTCTCTGAATAAACAACAGAACGGGGTGGCCAGTTTTAAAGGAAGGATTAGAAGAAATCAGCTTCTTGAGCGGAGCAGACCAAAGACTGGAGGTGGGACTGGTGAGGGATGAGGGTGGGAGTCTGCTCCGGGGGCTCCGGCTCCTCTTTGCCATTTCAATTCCATGCTCTAGAGCACAGCAGAGTTTTACTCTGCTCTTCAGCCTGGAAAAACTTCATTTTAGCATGACATTAAAGCCTGCTTTAAAATGGACTAAGAGCCACACTGGTTTACGGGAAAACTACGTGTAGGTGGCTTTTAGCAAAGTGCAGTAAATGATTTTGAGGCTGAAACCCGCTGTCAGGCCACCACTAACGTGGAACGGAGAGCTACAGCTAACGCTGGAAGCAGGGGTCTGCCAAGAACTCCGAGCTCTATAAATCAGACCATTTTTTAATTCATTACTCACGCTACCCTCTAAGATTGGAAACTGCAAGCTCATCCATTCAGCCTTAATTTTGACGCTCAGAGATTTTTTTTTCTTTTAGAGCACTTACGTCAATGGTCATAAGTTATTTCACTTTTAATCCATTAGTGTCTACATGTCAAATTAAAACCCTCCAATCATTTTTCTGGATACCTTTGGCCTGTCATAGTAGCATCACTTCTTTATACTATCCCACCCTGATAATTCTGCTTTTTAGAGCTATGTAGCCCTTCAATTCAGCATTTGAACTGGGACATTTGCAAGATACCTACTGATTAGGATTTTTTTTATTCTTAAAATTATCATCTTTTCTGGAAGCAAATAAAAACTAGCAGTACATTTTCGTGTGATCAGTAACATAATTTTTGGTTGCCAAGGAGATTTCCTTGGGGAATTTTCTATTGAGAAAGTAAAAATATTTTTCAAAGAAAAATAAGACCTGCAGTAAATCACTCAAGTACAAGTGTGAATTTCAATACATCATAATTTGCAGCCGGTCCATTGTTTGCCAGTACTTTATATAGAAGTTATGGAAAAATGCTTGTATTCAGATTTATATCGCGTTGATACCTGCTGGGCATTTCAAGCAGGAAAACTCAATGTGCCTTTCCAGCAGGCCTGTCTGTTACACGTGAACACGACGGGGTGCTTGCAGACACCCCACCAAGAACCATTTGCTGTAATTTTATGAGCACGTTCGCTGTAAACGCAGAACATCTTGTTAGAGCGCAGCTACGCTGGAGGTGCGGAGAGACTGCCAAAAAAATATGTTGCACTCTAAATAACCAAAGCCATAACCAAACCCAAAGACTAATGAGAGTTTCTTTGCTCGAGGGCTGAAATGTTCATTCTTACTTGCCGTATTTATTATTTCCATCCAAAGGAATGGAAAGGCTTCCTCTGCGTTTTACCGAAGGCGATGACTTTTGTGGGATGAGAGGGGTGAAGACCGGAGCGGCGCAAGGAGCACAGAGAGGCTGGCTCTGGAGCAGGGCACCTGGCCCAGAACACCTCAAGATCTGCTGGGACCAGTTTCGGGTCCCAAAATGACCACCCTGTAGGTTCTGCCCTACAGCTCTTCAGCCCAAGGGTAGCCAGCACGTGCCTGGGGATGAGACACTGCAGGGTCTCTGAAAAAGGGGCTGGTTTATAAACATCCAGTAAAAACTGCCTACAACCCTCTTTACCAGTCATCTTCACAAGGTCAGCACTGAGCAAAGCTCCCTGAATCAGGGTAGGAAAACAGAGCAGCAGCAACAAAGAAGCCTGAGTCTGTAGGAAAGGGGCTCAGTGAGCAGCAACTTACTTAATGCTCATGAATCTCATCACTCAACATTTATGAATCCACGAGAAAACCCACAGCCATACCTTTTCACTAAATGAGATCATTTGCAGCATTAGGAAAGCACAAGAAACACTCCTTTGACATAAACCTCAGTCTGTCCCGTGGAGAGATTACAAGCCTTTCAGGATGCAAAGAGGTCGCCGGACCTTCTTCAGACCACTGTGGCCTCAGGAACAAGCCACGGAGCAGACAGTGAAGTTTTGAATGAGCTGGAGCAAGCAGGAGAGCACAGTTATACGAGATGAACCTGAGAATCGTTTCCTCAGCACCTGGCTGTCTGCAACCCACTAGGCACACATTTGACAGCAGGCTATGGGGGCTGTGTTCCCAGGTAGGGATGCTCTGGGACAGGGACCAAGCACCAGAGGAGGGGCAATTCGCAGAATCACAGAATGTGCATGGATGGAAGGGACCTTTGAGATCATGGAGTCCAACCACAATAAAGACAAGAAAAAAAACAACTCACACACCACACCCACCCAAAAACAGACACTACCCAACAATCTCGGGCACTAGAGCATGCCCTCGAGTGCCACCTCTACACGGTTCGTCAATCCCTCCAGGGATGGTGACTCCCCCACCTCCCTGGGCAGGCCATTCCAGTGCCTGACCATCCCCTCAGTAAAGTCATTCTTCCCAATATCTCATCTAAACCTCCCCTGCCCCAACTTCAGACCATTTCCTCTGCTCCTGTCATTATTCCCTTGGGAGAAGATTCCCTGTTCCCTTCTTTCCCAAATGACACCACTTGTACCTGGAGGTGAAAAATCACCTGCTGCACCAAAGAAGTGACTTCATGAGGGTTAAATTGCATGCAAGGGCTGGATTTAGAATGATTTAAGTTCTAAAAGGCAAGAAACCCTTCACCCTGAGCTGGCTCCCCACAACTCGCTTTTATGTGCCAGCTGTGGTCTGCTGAATTTTCACTTGCATTTCCACATTTTAAAGAGCCAAGTAAGGGCAATTGGAACCCCTCCTGTCTTGGTACGAATGATCTTTTACCAAGGAAGTAGTTATAAGCAAAAAGCTACAAGGGGAAAACTAAAAAAAACCCCAACCTATCCGCAGTTGTCCCATATTCTGCAGCAATGTAAATATGGTGAGCATTTGGATGAAGGACAGCAAACATCAAGGGGTTAGCCTTATTGCTAGGTAATGACAGCTGTCCCATCAGCATCTTCTCAAGGGTGGCCAACAACAGAGGGCAAAGGAAAGGAAGGAGACAAGAGGCATGCCTGGCAGAGGGCCTGTCTCACCACAGCCTTTCCCAGCAGCGAGAGCTTCGTGATTGCCCAAGCTGCAAGCTGTCTCTGAACCCGGTGCAAAGCAGCCACCAATAGTTTTAAGTCACAAATACGTTTTGTCACTTTTTAAAAAGCAGGTTTTGTTTCTGGCTTTCCTAAAATGCCAAAATCTGGAATTTTGGATTTGTCTGAGTAGGGGCTGGGATCTCCCTTTGTGCATCATAAAGAGCTGGAGAAATGTCTGAGCAGCTTCATGGCTTTGAGCAGCCACTGCCTGTGGTAGGACTCCTTCTGTCCTCCTATGCCACTTCTGCTTTTAGACCTCAGAAACCAACACACCCCTGGCCTGCCCATCAGATGCCAAGCCATACATAGGCACGTGGAGATATTCAGGTGTTTTGCAGCAGTTCTGCTCATGCAGGAGACACCTCAGCAAGGATACACTTTGGCAAACACCCTTTGTAACAGGTACCACCACCTCTGAAAGAAGGCAAAGACCCAACCACCTATTGCCATCTTTCCTTTCAGCCTGCCTCACCTTGGCTGGAGTTCCCTGGGATTGAAGGCTCCCAGAGTCACAATGTTGTACCTCTGGGCTCTCATGGCCAGCGGGCAGCTTCCCAGGACTGTCAGAGAATCATAGAATTACAGAATGGTCAGAGTTGGAAAGGCCCTTGAAGATCATGAACTTCCAACCCCCCTGCCATGGGCAGGGGCACCTCCCACCAGACCAGGTTGCATGACCCCGATGCTCCTTATGGGCCACGCTGCTGCATCCCAAGGGCTGAGCAACTACGTGCAACACCCAACCAGCACTCGCCTAGCACCAGCTGTTCATTAAACTCTCCTCCTTTTTTAAAAAAAAAAGTTTACAAAATAGATGTTTTTCACATGACAAATGACTGGCAGCTGACCTTTCCCATTAACAACTTAATTCATGTGGTGTGATGGTCAAACAGTTAATGACACTGTACACAGAGGACCATGGAAACAGGCAGCACACGACACTGCTGAGCGAGGCTGGGGTGATTTTCAGAATTCAAGTGTAAGTTTAAGGAAAAACCTGGGTTTATTTTTGAAGCAGAGCATACAGTCCGACAGTCAATGTTCTGCCCCAGGGAATCCTTCAGCCAGCGGCAACCCACTCCAGCAGCCTTGCTTGGGTCATCTCAACATCCAGCTGCATGGGTTTCTCCTGTCTTGCTTCTCTTTCCCCATTTTTTCCGTCCTTTCGCGAAGTACTAGGAAAGTGGAATTGAGGGCAACGTTTTCCATGTCTCCTACGAGCCCTTCAAGAGTCCCTTGGGGTTTTTGCACAGGAAACCGCTGAAGGCAAATAAACAGAAATGTTGATCTAAACAGAGGAAAAAACAGGATTCTTTCAGATGATGGAAGGAAAAGTATCTTATTGTTACGGCATGAAAACTAGTACTGAATTATCATTTAACTTCCGTAAAAAGTTCAACTTCCGTACTTTTGAACGCTGTTGAAAAGGTGAGACTGATCAAAATGTTCTTTTCTTAGCACACATCCCAGAAATCGTGGGGGAAAACCCCAGATGCTGTTTGCCAGCAGCACAGCAGCAAGGCCAGCAAGCTGCTGAGGGGCTCTGCATTTTTTGCTTTGTTTTCCGGGGTTGTCGGCTCCTTCCCAACGTACCACTGTTGCATCCGACACTAACCCAGAAAGGTGCACTGATGAGCTTACTTGCTGTGGAGCATGAAGCCTGGGGGAGCAGGAACCCAGCTGATCCCAGCTGCTGTATTACACAACAACCTCCTTTTGACTGCAGTCCAGTTAATGAGCGGCACCGTTTCACACACGTCTGAGGCTGTTCCCCCACGAGCCCAGGGAAACCAGAAACGGGGGGGTTGAAAGTTTCTGTGGTTCCTTTTCGAGGTCCATCCTGAAAAAAAAGGTCTTGTTCCCAGAAATCTACTCAATGCTTCGTGCAAAGTCTTTCAAATTGATATCATATAGGTAATATCGACCTCTGTGAAATGGAAATCACAGCCCCATCTCTGACTACCAGGGAGGTTTGTGGATTTAAAAAGAAGTGACGAAAGAAAAGAAATAAAGAAAAAATAATAATATAAACAACAAAACAACCCCACAGCAGCTTTCCAAGCAGTTTTTGGTGTAAATCACAAACCAGACTGAACTACATATATAGGAACACAAGAGAAAGGTTAGAAATTAACTACACCTGGCTGTTAAAAAATAATAAAACAACCCCACGGCAGCTTTCCAAGCAGTTTTTGGTATAAATCACAAACCAGACTGAACTACATATATAGGAACACAAGAGAAAGGTTAGAAATTAACTACACCTGGCTGTTAACTACAGCCAGCTGAGGGACTAACTATCCAGATGAGAGAAATACTATCCTCTTAGTACCAGGGCACTATTTCCCTGTGTTTCAGGACTATTTTTGAAAAGTGTGAGGGGGCTGAAGGGATGAGGAGAATCCCCACGTGGTGCAGCGTGGCTCTGGCTGAGGTCTGCAGCGCAGCCAGGAGGTGCAGGGACCGCCTGAGGAGGCTGTGGGTCTGGTTCCTCTCCAACTTTCATAATGTTTTCCACTTCAGTTCCTGGGGATTATGTGTTATTTGGGTATTGCAACGTCCGGGGCTGCTCCGGCATGATCTGCCTGTTGTGGAACAGCAGGAAGAGACACAGCCGTCTCCCACAGCTCCAGGAAGCACAAGGCATGGCCGGGAGTTAAGTCTCTGCTGTGTCACAAGACAAAAATTTTACATCTCCTGGGCCGAGCTGAAGACAGTGGTGACAGAGCCAGGCTCACACACATTCAGGCAGGGGGAAGATGCTTTCATCCACTCCCAGGTTCTGGGCAGCATGGTATAAGGCGACGCAGCTCAGAGACTCCTACTCAGCTTTATTTTCTTCCTTCAGAGGAGGTGTTGCTGCCTGATAATCAAGTGCCAGATACAACACGGACCTCTAATTACAGCAGGGCAGGTAAGTCTGCCGAGGGAATGAGAATCATGGAATCACAGAATTGTTGGAGTTGGGAGGGACCTTCTAGGGATCCTCCAGCCCAACTCCCCTGCCAAAGCAGGGTTGCCCAGAGCACATCACTCAGGACGGCATCCAGACGGGGCTTGAAGATCTCCAGAGAAGGGGACTCCACGACCTCCTTGATGGGGGTTAGTTTATACAGGTCAGTGCCAGGCGAGCTGCAGACCCTGAGTCACAGGGACAAGCTGAGGCCAGTCCACACAGCCACATTTCACAGAACTCCTAGGAGAGGCACACCAGAGGCCACAGGGACATTTGGTAGTGATCCGTACTTGCACAGATGTTTGGGAACCTTTCTCTGAGAGGATGGAGAAGAGCTGTCTTCGTCATCTTCTCTAACTTTTAGAGGAAACACTTTCCCTGCCATCACTCTTCACGTACGACTGATGGAACAGGAGATGATACAAGCCAGCATCAGTGCAAAGCCATTTTGCAATCAAGAAAAATCTAGGAGGTCTTGCAGGAGAGGAACCTGGACATGTTACCTGCCAAAACATAAGCGATACAAAGTGCTCGAACCAACTAAAGCAAGAGGTAATTCTTGCTATCAAGAAAAGCACCAGCCCTGTTGCACAGCACACAAACATCATTCTCTTCACCCACAGATGGCAGGGGTGCAGATGAGCAACAGTTACCTCCTCAAGCTAACTCACAGAGCCTACAAATGCATCCATTAAATTAGTCTTGGGTAGTAATGACAGTTGAGTTTTAATGAGGCCACTTATGTTCTGATCAGCCTGGGGCTTTCCAGGTCTCGTTGATGGCAGTGGCAGCACCTGAGCATCATTAGTGGCTGTAACTTTTAACAATGGGGACTGAGTTGGTGAGTCTGGGTGCAGTGATCCTAAGTAAAAAACCCCTAAAAAATCACAAGATGCTGAACTCACCTGTTTGCTTTTGTACACACCAGTAGGAACACCTACATTAATGAGCATGAACAGCCTGATTCACAACAGAACCAGATACATGAGGCAAAATTTTCTTTAGAAAAGGGAAGAGGGTGTCACTGTTCATTTCTAAACATCGTATTTACATGCCTGAAGAACAAAAATATAGAGCACTCCAGGATTTGCCATATTTTTAAAGCAGCAGCACTCCAACATCCCTGGGGCTGGAATATAAACAATCTGAAATTTATTCCCAGGAGAAGTTACTGAATTGCTCTGATGAACAGTGGGTTGTTTACTGCCAGTTTTTATGAGTTTTTTACATAAAATTATCTGGCAGAATTGAAGCAAAATAAGAGAACCAATGAGTAAAAATACACAAACATTGTTGAAAAAAAATTAAAGAAAAAGAAATCAGTCTACTTCCTTCAACTTTGGGGCGCTGACAAAATAAATAAATAAACATGAAATACCCATCTCTCCTTTTCTGCCTAGGTTGATGCCACCAGCTTTCAGGGGGTGTGTTAGGGGCAGAGTATACTGAGACTTGCTTTCTACCCAGTGGAGAGGTGAGGAGCACACCCAGGGAGAGTTTCTTCTCTACTGATCACGGAAAGCAGGTAGGAGCAAGTTTAATATCTAAAATCAGGTAGGATTACAAGTGCTCTTCAAATTTCAAGTTTAAATTACATTTTGAGTGTCTGGATTTAGATGTTCTGCTTTGAGAGAAGGTCTCAGATTTGGACAACTCATTATTTCTGAGCCTGAAAAGATACCTTGAAATATGATGTTTGTACAGCTATGCTTCTGCTCGCACAGGAGCACACAGTCCTGAGGATCTCCCTCCAGACCCCTGGGAGGGAAGTTTTGAGCCAGTGTCAGCAAAGCCCTTCCCCTCCCCTCTGCGTCGTGTTCTTCAAAACTTCTTGCAAATGTGGAAAGGAAAAAACCCAAACGGCACTAAACACCTTAAAGAAAGACTGCACGCTGTCTGAGACTCTAAAATCAAAAGCTGTAATCTTCTGCCCCAGGTTACTTCAGAGCAAACCGCAGATAGAGGACCTGACCTGTCCGCAACCCCAGTGGATGCCCAGAATTAACAGGATTGTCGCAATTTCAGCTTTTGGCACTTCCTGGGCAATTCTCCTCAGGCTTCAGGTGCTGCTTCAGCAAAGAGAGGGAGACCCACCACCTGAGGGCCAATTTGAGTCTGTCCTTCCTCAAGTCACACCTGTGTCTGCTCTGCTGAGGTCACCCTTGTTACAGGGACATGGTTTCCTTCCTTTGACCCAGAGGGCACCTCCGTTCCAATCTTCTCTCCTCTTCATTACGGTTTCTCGCTTTCACCAGCTATTCACCAAGAGAAGAAAGAGAGGGGAAAGCATTTTAATGAAGAAAAAATATAATTGCAGACTATAATTTAAAAAATATATAAATTTTAGCATTTGTATAAAATTGTCGACCTGGACTCACAATGCATACATCAATAAAATAGAGAAAATGCATGAAATTTTTAGATACTTAGAGAAGGCAGTAAATTATCCTAAGCATGAACATTCCCTCAGTACGAAAAGTGCTGTTCAGAGGACTGCCCTCCGCTCTTCAGGGCTGCTTGGCCATCCAACACAACCTGCCAGCATGGGAAAGCAGAAATACAAGGACCATAAGGAGGGAGGCTGAATTCTGCCGTACTCTCATTCTTGTTGGTTTTTTTAGAGGCAGCTTTGTAATTTCAAAGTTTTCGGTCAAGAAAAGATCAAGATCAGCAATTCGGCACAAAAGGCCTTCAACAAGAATAAATCTAATTTCTCCAGTGAGAGATGCGTGTTCTGTAGCATCGCCTAGGTTTCAGAACAACCGCTTCAGGTGAGAGTGGACAAAACCCTTCTGCCTGGCCAACCTGCAGCAGAGATGATTTCCACATCCCTGAGAGATGCACCTCGCCGTCACTTTTGCCTCTCCCCACCATTTCTCAGAGGAGGAGGCTGCAGTGAGACATGGGACACTTGGGGACACTATGGATCACTAATTTCTTTGGTGACTACGGACACTCGCTTGGGCAGTTTATCAGCTTGGCTGGTGTCTGTGATCTACTGTATTTCACAACTGCTTCCACCCCAACTCCCGCAAATAAAGCACACTAGTCATGGGCATGTTTAGTTTGGAGAAGAGGAGGCTGAGGGGAGACCTCATTGCCCTCTACAACTCCCTGAAAGGAGGATGTAGAGAGGTGGGGGTTGGCCTCTTCTCCCAAGGGAATAAGGACAGGAGCAGAGGAAATGGTCTGAAGTTGGGGCAGGGGAGGTTTAGATGAGATATTGGGAAGAATGACTTTGCTGAGAGGGTGGTCAGGCACTGGAAGAGCCTGCTCAGGGAGGTGGTGCAGTCATCATCCCTGGAGGTATTGAAGAACTGTGTAGATTTGGCACTCGAGGGCATGGTCTAGTGCCCGAGATTGTTGGGTTGTGTCTGTTTGTGGGTGGGTGGTTTTTTTGTTGTTATTTTCTTTCTGTGGTTGGGCTCGATGATCTCAAAGGTCCCTTCCAACCATTAAGATTCTGTGATTCTGTGTTTGGCCTCAGCACCCCTCAAACCTGCAAAGCTGTCTTGACTAGCAGGAGTGATCAAGCCTCAAAACTTGCTAGAAAAATACATTTCAAACAAAAAGCAGCAAATGCTGATTCTTGTCACCTCAAGCAACAGTAGCCTGGAATAGCACCATGTCATGCACCACAAGCCTGGAACGAGTCAGCTGTTCAGAGAAGACGCTCGCTCCTTCGCCAGTGGCTAAAATTTGTGCTCCGCTAGTTTTGAGGTCAACAGCTGGTCAGGTGCAAGCACTGAATTGCTGGACCATGACAAGAGACAGAGGCGTCCTGAGACATCTCAAGTGTCAGAAGACTGTTCTCATCACGTTGCACAAAAAGGCTGGTCTAAGTCCCCAGAAGGCATCTTCCCACTTTTCCCACCGTAATACAGATATTTCAGCTTGCTCAGAAACTGCTGATGAGCAGAATCCGATATTAGGAAGAAATCCTCTGCTCTGAAGGTGGTGAGACACAAGCCCAGGGATGCTGTAGATGCCCCATCCCTGGAGGGGTTCAAGGCCAGGCTGGATGGGGCTTGGAGCAACCTGGTCTGGTGGGATGTGTCCCTGCCCAGGGCAGGGGGGCTGGAAGTGGATGGTCTTTAAGGTCCCTTCCAACCATTCTATGGAAACCATCTGAACTGATGGGGACACACACCGGTTCGTCCCCAGAGTGTTTGCAGAGACACAGAGAAACAGCCATTTTGAAAAAGGTCAGGATTTATGCTGGTCTAACAACTCCTCTGCCAAATTTTAGTCTGGCACCATTTAATAGAACGCAACAGCCATGAACTCTTGCCTATTGAATGCCGCCCATGGGAAGCCTGATAGCTTCCCTAATCACTTCCCTAATCAATTTGTCTTTTGTAAAAATACTCAGATTGGCAAACAGTCCCCACCTAAAAAAAAAAAAAAAATGCTAATGTTTCTCTAGGGCTTCGATGCTTAGTTTTTCCCTAGTCTGAAACTCTCCTGTGCCAAACTCCCTTCAAAGTTTCCTCTGGGATGGGCCTGGACACGGACGGGCATTTCTGTTGTAGAGATCTGTGTTTGTTGTAAAGATGAGTCTGCCAGGTCGTGAGCTCAGCCTCCAGTTTTTCAGGTTTCCCTTTTGAAGGAGATGTCATGAAGACTAAATCCATTTGAAACTCTTCTGACTTAACCTTTTGAGTCACGTCACCAAACTCACCACCGGGGCTTCGAGGGCGAGAAAAGGAACTCACCAGCCACTGTGGGATGGAGAGCTTTCCCTGCAGCAACACCTTCCTAAAGCCTTGAGAGAGAAAACCCAGAGATGCATCGCAAACTGAACGTGTTTCAGTAACACATTATTAGCTTAAACCGGGTAATAAATGCAAAAAGGTTGTACCTGATGTTGTTTGTACAGAAATGCTTTAATTTCGAACAAGTCAAAACCATCTTGAGGAGAAAAAAAGAGGGGGATTAAGTATTCTTCTGTAGTGCTCCTCTTTTGTGTTTGCTTAGATTACTGGATTAACAAAGGAACAAGATTTTATTACATGCATGAAAAAATTTAATACAAAATTAAATTAATACAACTCTTTGTATTACTGAAACAGGACAAAATGAAGAAACAGCAGCATGTTTTAAGTGGTAAATGAGAGATATATTTCTTCTTCAACTAGTGATGTTCATATTAGTAACGAAGATAGAAAGTGAGTTTTAATTCCTCTTTAAATGGAATTCACAATTTGCTGCATTCAGAAGAGCTATGAGAAGGAACAAACCTTCCCAAAGCCTATGGCAACTTAAATGTCCAAACTTGGAAAGATTATATTGGGACTTTTGAAAACGTTATGCAAGCCAGAAAATAAGCTAGTTTCTTTCTGCGCAGCTATAAACTAAAAAACCTCAGCTTTACAAGAAGGCATTTAGATAAGGCACATTCCTAATGAGAAGAGAGAAAAAAAAATTATAATTGGATGATGTGGTATTGTGGTATTACTCTGAACAGTGATGCAAAGCTGCGCAAAGATAAAACAGCTGTCAGATAATCTTCATGATTAATTCCAAAAAGCCTTTGCATTCAGCTCTATTGCTCTTACAAGACACTAAACAACAAATTAAGTCACAAACTAAAAAGCTAGAACACTTTCAGAGGACAAGCAAAGCAGTTTTGTCTTCCTCCTGTACTTCCAGGGAAAAAAAAAAAATGGGGGGGTGGGTTTCACTGCAGCTTAACCTTTGACTTCAGCAGCTACTTTGAAAGCAGACATGTGTAAAACTACAGACATTTATTTCTAAAATCCACTTAGTATGTGTTTGCTTTGACTCGAGAAGGATTAGGCAGATGATGTGTTGGACTTCCAGCTCCAAAAGCTATGCAAATCCAACTGCAGGTATTAAATTAGATCAGTTCAGTGGCTGAAGTTCAGCTCCTGGTGGAAGCAACTCCTTGATGTCTCCGTCACCCAGGAGACAGAGCCCGAGCACAAGCCCCACGGGGGAGCCCAGGGCCACCCCAGCACAAGGAGAATCTCAACCAGCCAGGAACATGATGTGCTGATGGACCCCCAGCAGATCAGCTCAGGAGGAACACGGGCAAAAATAAATGCAACTGGGATGCAAGTTGTGCTAGGAATCTTTTTCATCAGCATTTTGAAGTTCATTACAGGCAAAACACACCAAAGTGCAAAATAGTTTCTGACACTATAGAAACCCTTTGTTTCAAGGCCTGATAGCTATCAGGAAGAAATTTTTCACTCTGAGGGTTGGGAAGCCTGATAGCTTCCCTAATCACTTCCCTAATCAATTTGTCTTTTGTAAAAATACTCAGATTGGCAAACAGTCCCCACCTAAAAAAAAAAAAAAAATGCTAATGTTTCTCTAGGGCTTCGATGCTTAGTTTTTCCCTAGTCTGAAACTCTCCTGTGCCAAACTCCCTTCAAAGTTTCCTCTGGGATGGGCCTGGACACGGACGGGCATTTCTGTTGTAGAGATCTGTGTTTGTTGTAAAGATGAGTCTGCCAGGTCGTGAGCTCAGCCTCCAGTTTTTCAGGTTTCCCTTTTGAAGGAGATGTCATGAAGACTAAATCCATTTGAAACTCTTCTGACTTAACCTTTTGAGTCACGTCACCAAACTCACCACCGGGGCTTCGAGGGCGAGAAAAGGAACTCACCAGCCACTGTGGGATGGAGAGCTTTCCCTGCAGCAACACCTTCCTAAAGCCTTGAGAGAGAAAACCCAGAGATGCATCGCAAACTGAACGTGTTTCAGTAACACATTATTAGCTTAAACCGGGTAATAAATGCAAAAAGGTTGTACCTGATGTTGTTTGTACAGAAATGCTTTAATTTCGAACAAGTCAAAACCATCTTGAGGAGAAAAAAAGAGGGGGATTAAGTATTCTTCTGTAGTGCTCCTCTTTTGTGTTTGCTTAGATTACTGGATTAACAAAGGAACAAGATTTTATTACATGCATGAAAAAATTTAATACAAAATTAAATTAATACAACTCTTTGTATTACTGAAACAGGACAAAATGAAGAAACAGCAGCATGTTTTAAGTGGTAAATGAGAGATATATTTCTTCTTCAACTAGTGATGTTCATATTAGTAACGAAGATAGAAAGTGAGTTTTAATTCCTCTTTAAATGGAATTCACAATTTGCTGCATTCAGAAGAGCTATGAGAAGGAACAAACCTTCCCAAAGCCTATGGCAACTTAAATGTCCAAACTTGGAAAGATTATATTGGGACTTTTGAAAACGTTATGCAAGCCAGAAAATAAGCTAGTTTCTTTCTGCGCAGCTATAAACTAAAAAACCTCAGCTTTACAAGAAGGCATTTAGATAAGGCACATTCCTAATGAGAAGAGAGAAAAAAAAATTATAATTGGATGATGTGGTATTGTGGTATTACTCTGAACAGTGATGCAAAGCTGCGCAAAGATAAAACAGCTGTCAGATAATCTTCATGATTAATTCCAAAAAGCCTTTGCATTCAGCTCTATTGCTCTTACAAGACACTAAACAACAAATTAAGTCACAAACTAAAAAGCTAGAACACTTTCAGAGGACAAGCAAAGCAGTTTTGTCTTCCTCCTGTACTTCCAGGGAAAAAAAAAAAATGGGGGGGTGGGTTTCACTGCAGCTTAACCTTTGACTTCAGCAGCTACTTTGAAAGCAGACATGTGTAAAACTACAGACATTTATTTCTAAAATCCACTTAGTATGTGTTTGCTTTGACTCGAGAAGGATTAGGCAGATGATGTGTTGGACTTCCAGCTCCAAAAGCTATGCAAATCCAACTGCAGGTATTAAATTAGATCAGTTCAGTGGCTGAAGTTCAGCTCCTGGTGGAAGCAACTCCTTGATGTCTCCGTCACCCAGGAGACAGAGCCCGAGCACAAGCCCCACGGGGGAGCCCAGGGCCACCCCAGCACAAGGAGAATCTCAACCAGCCAGGAACATGATGTGCTGATGGACCCCCAGCAGATCAGCTCAGGAGGAACACGGGCAAAAATAAATGCAACTGGGATGCAAGTTGTGCTAGGAATCTTTTTCATCAGCATTTTGAAGTTCATTACAGGCAAAACACACCAAAGTGCAAAATAGTTTCTGACACTATAGAAACCCTTTGTTTCAAGGCCTGATAGCTATCAGGAAGAAATTTTTCACTCTGAGGGTGATGAAGCACTGGATACAGGAACAGGTTGCCCAAAGCAGCTGTGGATGCTGGCTGGATGGAATTTTGAGCAGCCTGGTGTAGTGGGACCCCCATGGCAGAGGGATTAGAAATCGACGATCTTTAAGGTCCTTTCCAACCTAAACCATTCTATGACTCTATGACACTAATATCTGCCACCTCTTCCGCAGGAGCTGTCACCATCTCTCAGCTGCAAAGGCTTTGAGTGGCTGACAGATGATGCCTCCACCCTCTCCACGTCCTGGAAACACCTCATGAACCTCTGAAGGAGCCCAGCAGCAGATGAATCAAAGCTCCTGGCAGTTCCATCACCTGCTTCCTTCAATATAACTCCCCAAAGCACCAGATTATGGAGGCCATCAGGAACAGCAATCCGACACCACCCCAGCCTGGCTTCTGTGCATCACTGAAGCGTTTGTGTTTTAAAAAAAACCTTAAGAAATATTTCTGAGAGTGAAATACTTAACATAGAAGGAAATTCACCAAGGTTGTGGTGTCGTTTTAAAATTTCCACTTGGGTCTGGAGCACAAGTCTTACGAGGAGAGGCTGAGGGAGCTGGGGTTGTTCAGTCTGGGGAAGAGGAGACTGAGGGGAGACCTTATAGCTCTGTACAAGTACCTGAAAGGAGGGTGTAGAGAGACGGGGGTTGGTCTCTTCTTCCAAGTTACAGATGATAGGACAAGGGGTAATGGCTTCAAGTTGCGCCAGGGGAAGTTCAGGTTGGATATTAGGAAACATTTCTTTACTGAAAGGGTTATCCAGCATTGGAATGGGCTGCCCAGGGAGGTGGTGGAGTCACCATCCCTGGAGGTATTTAAGAAACGTGTAGACATGGCTCTTCAGGGCATGCTCTAGTGCCCAAGATTACTGGTTTGTGGTGGGATGTTGTGTGGGTGGGTGATGGTTTTTGGTTTGGTGGTGGTTGTTGTGTGTTTAGGTGGTGGGTGCTGTTTGTTGTTGGTTTTTTTGTTTGTTTGTTTGGGGTTTTTTTTTGTGTGGTTGGACTCGATGATCTCTGAGGTCCCTTCCAACCACTACAATTCTGTGATTCTGTGATTCTGTGATTTGGCTGTGACTCGGCATGCGTCGTGCTGCGAGCCCTCTGGTTAGAGCCGTGGACTCCTTGCAGCTGAAGGATTTGGTGTTACCACATCAATCAGCTGGTATGCTGGGTTAAATTGCCTGGAATCTTCTGATTCAACTCCTGTAGACGGGGTGGACAGCGTTTGCATGGCTGTGCTTGAGTTCAGTTTGTTGCACGGGAGATGCACCTGAGCAGTAGATGGCTTGGGGACAGAAAAAGAGAGGAAGAACATGCTGCCTCACGTTGGAGGAGCCTGTCTGGGGCCAGGAGAACTGGATTTCACCTGGGTCTTGACTGGGAAGGCTGTAACACATACAGAAAAGCACATTAAGTGCTGTGTGAACTTTGCTGTAGCAGCTTCAGCAGTCACAGCGTTTGACTTCGCAGCCTTGCTTTTTCCTTCAATGTTTTCTTTTTAGTACATAATATGTTAATTAATTGAAAAGTGAATTCCATTTCAATGAAAAAATCAATTCTCATGTGAAGGTCCATGATGTCCAATAGGGTTTTTTAGGAGAGACATGGCTACCCCCAAGTGCCACTGCTCCTGCAGGGAAGCACCTGGAGAAAGCTGCCATTTACCCATCGCTGGAGCCATTTCGGGGCACTCCTGTAACTGTTCTCATCATGTGCTGATCATCACTTTGAAAAGCACCAGCCCAGAGATCTGATGGAACACATCTCCATTGCTATCCCGCGAAACAACATCTGCTATAAATAAGCATGTTTCATCAATAATACATAAAGAACGTATTCAGCGCGGGTTGTAAAACAGATGTATATATTGAACATTCAATAATTTCCATAAAGAACAAATGTACTCAAGTAGTACTGAAGCAGTAATCATGCATTCAGAGAAAGCCACCATAAATAGTCTTGTAACTTGGGAACTTTTTTTTACCCCCTTTTTAAATACGTAGTTGTCCTTGTTTTCTGTAATTATTATTGTTTTTTACTTTATCATTCTCTGTCCTTTCCACAGAAAGAATGCTTGATCACTTTTTCTAAAAGCCACCAATAAGAAAATTAAATCCCTTTGGCATCACTGCACAGGGTAGTTGCATAACAAGCTGAGTATATATAGAAATTGCATTCCAAGTGTTTACATAAGAGCTCAGAATAACACAGATGTAAAAAAAAAAATAAAAAATCCAACTCAATTTACAAACCAGCCCTGCAGTGCTTTTGTGTCTGATAACTTGGAGCAAGTGAATCAGCTTACTACTGGTACACGGTTAATATTATTCTTGCACTATTTACATAACTGGAAAAGAAAGATTAAAAATTGAACAGCAAATGTGTGTAAAAGGGTGATTTGCTTATCTTAAAGAAAATACTCTGTCTAGCCAGGAAGACAGGCACAGAAGCCGATGCTGTAAAGCGCTCCAAGCTATCTGAAATATCTTCTTGTTTCTTGTGTTCATGCTTAGATCAGATTTCCATAGACATTTTCTGCATGGTCTTCTCAACAGTCTCATCTTAAAACTTGCAGCACAGAGCTAGAAAACCCAACTTTGTTGCACAAAACTTAAAGTAACTATAAGCCCAAAAGCTGCGGGAAGGGCATGAAATCCAGGCTTCCAGTAATTTAAAGCTTCTTTACTTTCCTATCTTAAAAATCGGGATGAGTGCAGAGTATGAAGGCACCTTAAGTGACAGATCAGTGGACTGAAGGGATTATTTGGGATAAATTTATGTTGATTCAAATACATCCTGTATATCTACAGTCTGAAGGCAGGTAAATTTGTAAACACTTACAAACTAGGAAGCTCTGCTGAAGAGGTCAGCAACATCGAAAAAAAATAAATCATCTACTGTCACTGGATACTTCTACTAAGTTCCTTGCCCAATTCATCTGCAAAGACATTTGTTTTAATGTATAGCTAGATACAGGCAGCTTTTTTGCCCCAGTGTTATTTCTTTCACTAAGAAAGAGGCAGCCAATCCAACACAGCTGCCAGACAGCTTTTTCCTAGTAAAAAAAATCACTTTCTGTTGCTCGGAGTCCATGGCAGTGTGACCAAGGCTCCTTGGGACAACAGCCCCCTGGCCGTGCAGCAGGACAAGGACCAAGGTGCTCCTTGTCAAGCTGAGCTGAAGCAAAGCCTCAGCCAAACTGGAGGAGGAGGAGCAGGAGAAGGAGGTTGCCTTCCAGGAGTCCCCGATGACACCTGAAGAGGGAGGATGGCAAATGCCCACGCTGTCTTTCAGGCACTTTGCCTGAAAGTGCTGCCATGGTGAGCAGCAAGGGTGGTTCAGCCTGCAGGCAGCCAGCATCTCCAGCATCAAGCCCAGCTCCCCACGGCTTTTGCCCTCACCAGCAAGGCCAAGGGAAGATTCACAAACCTAATAAGCTGGGAGTAAGCGAAGTGAATGAGGGAGAGAAGGCCGAGGCAAGTCAGAGCTGTGAAATCACGGGATTCACTTTGAAAAGAGTCTTTTTGCCCATCTTCATGTAATATATCCCCAGGGGATGAGAACAACAACCAACACACATCGCTTCGGTAACAGCATGTGTCGTTTTTCTGAGTTAGCAAAGCCATCCCTCCGACAACGGGAGAGAAATGCCCAGAAACACAGACGAGCCCTTGGAGGGACAACCAGACATCCAGGAAAAATGCAAACCACCCATCAGCGCTCTACCAGCAACCAACAAAATCATCTTAAAGAGTGGCAAAGTGAGCAAGAGCGTGCTAAAATAAACCCCGTTTTGTTCAGCTTTTGCCAAATGAGACGTCTCTCATTTGGAAGCTCTGTCTTGCAGTTGGATACCACAAGGTGATGGAGGATGCTTCCTCCCTGCCTCTTCCGTGGTGGCAAGAGAGTCCCCAGATGCTACAGATCTGCAGGACTGGTTTGCTTCTCCAGCAAGAAATGCATCTCAAACCCTGTGGGACTTTGCACTGTGTTAAGTGTTTCAAAACAGTCTTTTATAGACAGGCACGGCTGCAGATGAACAAACCAACTCACAGACAGCGTCTTTTGTGGACCTCCTGAGGTTAACTCAGCTGAAGGATCTCTGTGAAGACAGGAGATTGAGAAGAAAAAACCCGCAAAGCTCTTCTTTCCTGAGCTAACAATAAAATACAATCAAGTTGCCCAGTCCCCAAGCAGATTTGATTTTGAAGGATAGGATAATCTCACAGCAAAAGAACAAATTCACATTTCCCATCTAGAACACTACTGTGAATAACACACAAATTAACAAATTTAAATGGGAGTAGTTTTCCTACTGGATTTCTTTGAAATCTCTATTCTAGCCCCAACTGAGGAAGTAAAACTTCAAAAACAAAGCAAGAAGTGTCACCAATCAAAAGAACAGGGCTGTGAAATCAGGAGGAGGAGCAGAGGCAACAGACATCTGGGACTGCCTCCAGAAGCAGAAAGCTGCAGTTGCACACACGTCTTCTGCTGAATATTATCCTTGTGCCAAAGTGAGCGACAGCAAGAACTGACAACCTCGTGATGTGCTTCTGCATGAAACTACATACCAAAGCCCACAGCATATCAGAGAAGTTTTCTAGTCCCAACCTCCCATCCCACAAGCTCTGAAGGCTGACTAGTGTAATCATACATCTCCAAAATATTCCTATAATCCAAAAGAAAATTATTAAATCTACTTAAAATTTCCATGCTAGTTATCTATCGGCTTCCTTATTTACTTAGAAGAGATTTGAGTAGTTATGCAAGATAGTTACTATTTTGTCCCAAGGCAATATATTATGAAATAAGAGGGAAGAAAAAAACCTCACAGTGCAGAAGGTGAGCAAAGCATTGCTAACCCCCCTCGATAACTCCAAACCAACTTTTCCATCCTCCAACCCAGAGCAACTAGTCAGATCGCTGGACAGCCAGACACCTTTGCTTTCTGGTGTGTGTTTCCTGGGACTGACCACCTCAGAGGTCCTGCAGAGGGTACTCAGCACACACAGGGTCCTGCTCAGCCTCCCAGCAATCCCCTTTTGAAAGAAAAATATCTGGACGACTTTACTAAGTGTAAATATGATTATTTTCTAAATGTGTAAATCAAATAGTCAAAGTTTTAGAAGGAATCCCTATAACCAAAAACCCAAAAGTTTATGACTAATAAGTAGCCACAAGAAGACACTAAAGCTGATGCGCAGAAGTGTTGGGGAGTTTGTTTGGGGTTTTTTTGGTGTAGTGGGTTTTGTTCGTTTGTTAAACGAGAGTTAGCATGCCGGCTAGGATTTTTACACAGAATGTTTATTTTAAAAACCAACCATCCGTCAGACTTAGTTTGCATATGAGGTCAGAGCTGACTGTTCCAGAGGAGCAGAACCTGTGACCAGACAGTATTTGAGAACAACAGGCAGAGACCTGCTTTCCAGGGACATACAGGGTCTGGTACACAAAACATGCAAGGGACTCACTACTTCATGCCAGTCAAATGTAAAGTAATCTCATTGGTAAGCTGTTACTTCTCAAAAAACTTCAAAATTAGAGTATTCATTAACCTAAATATCTTCTGCACTCTCGATGGAGAACAGCGTTCGTCTGTATCAGCTGGGTTTCATGGGTTTGGTTTTGTTTTAACTGAGCTACCTCTTGTTAATGTTAATGTTATTCCCCGAACCTGTCCCACAAAAAACAAGCATTTAAACACACCGGGAAAACAAAAATATATCTATCTTCCTTTCTTCTCCAGGATGGAGGAGGAGAATGTCAATGAAAGATCATCTCCTGGCACCTGGTGTGGCTTGCAGGTTTATTTTCTTGAGCAGAATCAAGTTAAACAAGGCAAACTTTTCCTAGCCTAACACAAAAAGCTGCAGGAGGTCAGAAGATTAAACCACGCTGGGAAATATAAGAGAAGCTCTAGCTCTGAGGAAAGGAAAAGAAAAGAGCAATTGCCAAAGAGGAGAGAGTGAGGAGCAGCAGCCCGTGCAGCACTGTGGGGGGCTGCTGATGGAAACACCGTACTTGATATTTGCATTAACAATCGAGGCACACAGCACTGTTTCAGCCACAATCACGCTTCTTAACCGCAAAACCAGAGTAAGGAAAACCTGCAGGGTGTCCAAAGAACACTACAGACCGTTTGGAAACGCAGAAGCAGCACGCTGGGTGGCACCGGTGAAATTGGTTATTAATAAGTGTAAAATAAGTATACTGTTTTATGTATATTAAGTACATGTAAGTATGCTATTTTCATATTATATGCATAAAATAGATGAATAAGAACGTGTTAAAGAGCTGTGAAGATAAGGAGGAGACAGAAACACTGCACCCGCATCTTAGAGGGCATCTACCTGCGATGGGACCAAGGTCCAGCTGCCTTGGGTAGTCCCACTTGCTTCTCTGCGTCCTGTGGGCCCAGGTCTTTCAGCTCCAAGCCCAGGAGGAGGGGAAGCTGCAGAGATATTGCCTCAGCCTGCTTCTGAGCAGACTGCTTCAGGCCCTTCCAGCAACCCCCTTACGCAGGGTGCATTTAACAAGCTCTAGTGACCGCGGCACGGTGTAAGGCAGAGAAACAAGGAAGAGAGTGGATTTAGAAAACCACTTCCTTAAAACAAGGGAGGAAACCGAGTCAGAAGGTGAGGCCCTGTGGAACCCAGCCCCAGCAGCTTCCAATATGTGACCAGCACCGCGCAGTGATCAATGTCTTTGCACATGGGGAGGAAGAAAGTTCTCTCCCCCATTCTCACTCTTTATTAATAAGGCTTCAAGTGTGATAGGTGTGCTTCTTCCCTCTGAGATACTCTGCATGTGAAATTCCAGAAACCAGAAGGCAAATCAAGATAAAATAATTTGAAATATTGAACCAAGCTTAAAATGTGGACTCCCCCTCTTTGGAGTAACATGTAATTACACCAATGGCACCAACATTGTGCTCCTGATCATACAACACCGAGATAATCTCCTGCCACCCTCAACAGGAAAGTTCAAGCTGAAGCATCTCTGGAGAGCCAAAATGCCTTCACGAGGCTTGAACTGAAAAGCGTTAGAAAAGTTAAAATACTAGATTTGGGTTTTCTTCATACTCAGGAGAGACGACAGTCTTGGTTACAGTGTTACGAGAATTTTTTTAAGCATGAGTGCTTGATAGCTGGGATTAATTCTATCAAAATCTATAATAAAAATCCTCCTACCACTTAAAATACAAATTTGTTCAATCTCTGACTTGAGAAGGTCCCATCTCATTCAAAACAGTGATCCTTCCCAGGGCCATCACGGCGTCACTTATTCCTTGTGTCCTACCAAGAACTTACACGTCTCTGCCAGCTTCTCAGGACAGATAAGGACAGGTTCAGGGACAGAGTTCTTCCTATGCTTCATTCTTCTGATCTCTCCCTCTGCAGCATCCAGATCCAAAATATGGTCTAAAATAGAATTTAATTTATTTCCTTCTGGACAGTAATGGAACAAACGGGGCCACAGAGAACTGTTCAGCCTTCTACTACTGTACATGCATTAAACATTAAAACAGTTATACTCCTTCTCCTAGTAGAGGTATTAAAAATGCACAGAACTTTTCCAATTTGAATTCCATCATTATCAGTAATGCGCTCAAAAGCTTTTATTTTTTCAGATGTCATCACATCATTTCCCCAAGCAACTTCTTAAACCTCTCCCTTCCCCACTTGTGTCTGGCAGGTTCTCACTAGGTACATATTCCTCACTACACAGACAAATTCAACTACCCCAGGTTTCCCCAAAACAGGAAAACCAAAAGGTGCCCTGGGCATAGCTAACCTTCTCTCAGCACTATGTCAAGCTTCATGGAGACACCAGAGAAGTTTGCTCCAGTCTTAGCCTTGGCCTTTAACTGCCCACTTCATCCTATAGCTGCAGCCCCAGAATGTTGGGGGTGTTGGCAGTACATATCCACAGACTAAGGCTTACACCAAGCGATCATTCCATCACAAATTGCAAAAGCCCAGTCTCTCAGGTGCTGCTCCTGGCAAGATTCGTGCCTGTTTCCATGGCAGAGGGCTGCTTTCCCAAAATAGGCCGTCACCCATGGGATCAGTAGGCTGCTCGAGCAACACAGCAATACCTGGCTGCTTAGGGAAATCTGTTCTTCTCCCCTGGCACCAGAGGGGCCCTTAGAGTTCATCAGCCATCCCTGTATTAGAGCCACAAACAAGGAATACCAGAAGCAGACTGCCTGATGTATAGTTTAAAGTTTGTGTATCAAAGAAAAAAACAAAAACAAAACAAGGAAGCAATAGGAGGACATTTATCTCTTTTCCAGCGGTGATCACAGAATGATATGGGGTTGAAAGGGACCTCTGGAGATCATCTAGTCCAAACCCCTGCCAGAAAACGTCCACCCAAAGCAGGTTGCACAGGAACGTGTCCAGGAGGGGTTTGAATGTCTCCAGAGAAGGAGACTCCCCCACCTCCCTGGGCAGCCTCTGCCAGGGCTCTGCCACCCTCAAAGGAAAGAAGTTCCTCCTCATCTTTAGCTGGATCTTCTTATACTCAAATTTGTCCCCATTTCCTCTTGCCCTTGCCCTGGGCACAACTGAAAAAAGACCTGCCCCATGCCCTTGACACCCTCCCTTTAAGTATTTATAGGCATTGATCAGATCCCCCCTCAGCCTTCTCCTCTCCAGACTGAAAAGCCCCAAGTCCCTCAGCCTCTCCTCGTAAGGGAGATGCTCCAGGGCCCTCATCATATTTGTAGCCCTAATAATCCTTATAATCATATCCACACCCAAGCAGAACATCTCTACCAGCAGCCAGGGAGTTATCCGCACATCGCCCTCCTTACAGCAGAATGAATGTGGCCTCATCTCCAGCACCATTCCCCTCCCCTTGAGACATGCAAGGGGGCACACAATCTTGTGGAGCCTGTAGGAACTTTAAAACCTTGGAGACCTTGACCTTTTATCGAATTTGGCCGAGAACAGCCTGCCAGTCCAGGCTTTACCAAGCGAAAGAGAATGGGGTGCACACATACACACGTGTATACATAGGCACATATGACTATAGAAGCCTTTGCTCAAGGAAATGGGATAAACTTTCCCTTCTTGCTCAAATTACAAGGTTAGGTGAGTGCGGGGTGAGCAGGGGAGGAACAGTATTTCTTCTGAGTCCAACTTGGTTAGATGGTACCTCACCAGGGGTGCGACCGTTGGCGTGACTTCTACTGGTCCTTTCTTTCTCCATGAAAATCAGTGTTTCCAGTATTATCCAAATGGACAGTCCTAGCTCCAACAGGAGTTATCTAAACCTGCTCCACGGGTTAAGGCTGGAAACTACAGTGCTGCTGCAGACCATTAGCAAAAATCCTGTTGGTTTTTTGTTTTCTGTACCATAACAAAGAGCAAAAAGAAACACCTGACCTAACCGCTCTCCGAAAGACTGCTCTGACCCACATTATACCAAATTCGTCCACACAGGTGCTACACATTCAGCCCATTTGCTCACAGTCCCATGAAATGACTCAGATATTTTTCTGTTTTCTATTAAAAGGAAAATTATTGTCAGTATGAATCCTGCAGTCTTGCTGCTAGGCCACAATTATTTCCAAGAGAAATGTATTATAAACTGTGGACAGAGTCAAGGCATCTTCACACTGACCCTTTGCCATTTTATGCCTTTATGTTTTCCTATTTACCTATTCCTTATGCAGTTTCTAATCCATGGCTTTATTTTGCCTTTCAAGTAAAACTTTGTGCAACAGACGTACAGAAAAGGTTCTCTGACAGTCCAGTAAAACATTGACTGCTCCTTTTCCCAATGTCCAACATTTTTCCTATTTCCTTTTCCTGTGTCCTAAAAATTCTAACACATTTACAAGTCTTTTCTTCAGAAAAAGTGGTCCGGGTACTGGTTATGTAAAAATATTTACTTCATACTTGCAAATCATTCACTTACTATTAAATAAGACCAATACAGTTCATAACAACTAATTAAACTGTAGTAGCTACTGCTGTTTACTAAGGTTTTACAAGTTGCACTACAATTTTATTGTATGTGGGCATTTATTTTTCTGGATTAATTTTGAAAGCAATTTATTTACATCTCTGTAGCACAATGAATATGTAAAATTACATTTGGATTATCTAGGCATTGCACTAATGACACCACTAACGAGGAACTATAGAGATCAGATTACCAATTACAACGAGACATAATAACCACAGTAAACCATGACTTCCCAGTGTCACATTCAGTGACATAAATGAATTAAATGGACAATTATTGTAGCAAATGCATTTCAGCACACAGGCAAGTCAGCCTCTACTTCTGCTGTTCCCACATGTGGTTGGTCTGAAACCCGCTCAGATAGCTTCTCCATCGGCCCATAAGGTCTCAGGTATGGACCCTATCAGAAGATATTTGGTGTAGCCTTCCCTTAGGAGAGAGGACAGTGCTCTAAGCACACCCTGCACATGAATGCCCATCTTTGCTGATGTAGGATGAGATCTAAGGAGGAAAGGAAGAGAGACTGAAACGCTTGCCATAACCAGGGAACTCAAGCAATGGAAAGGCTGAAACGTCTGCATCTTTCCCAGTGTTTTGCCCACACTGCAGCCACCTTGCAGGTCATCAGAGAAGAGCTGTGGGAACATCTGTGGGATGTTCATATCCACACAGAGGGCAGGGATGAAAGCTCTCTCTGCTCTTCACCTCAAAGGGAATCCTTGCCATCCTCCAGTGATTTACCCACTCTTGTGTCAGTCACTCCCACTAGACTACTTGCGAAAAACAGAAGTCTCACCAGATTTACCCAAGACCCAGACCCCATGGGACTCCTTCCCAAAGTCTCAAGCAGCAAGAGAGGGATGTGGCCATCCTCCTGCCACTGGATTCCCTCACCATGACCCACAAGTGCTGCCATTCAAAGGATGTGCTCACCGAGCCATGCAGAGAGCATTTAGAACCCATGCAGAAGACATGGGAAGGAAGTTTGCTAGGTGGCATGTCCTTACCCATCCCACCAACAGCTGGAGTGGCAAGAGCAGAGGGCCAATCCTGTCACAAGCGCCCCAGCCAAACCCCAGCCTTGGTGGCACCATCCCATCCATGTGGCACCTGACAACAGTGGTCCATGACCCCTTTGAGGTTTGGTGTGGAGTTGAGAGGGGAGAGCAGAGTGCTCTGTTCCTCTGCCATCCAGCAGACTGGGCAAACTGGGCACTGGCTCAATTCCCCTAATTGGGGACGAGAGTGCTCAAATCTGCAGATGATCCTTGTCTCGAGGACAGGGCCACCACTGCTGCTGGTTACACACCATTTGGGCTGAGGACTCTGTGCTGCAGCTATGAGGGTACGTAGAGGAAAAATGGGAGCACGCCTGATGGATGCTGTGCTGTCGGGGAGGGGGGGTAAGACACCACAGAGGGATACAGAACAGAATTTGGAGGTAAAGGGAAACCAACTCCAAAACAAAATACCTTTTCTATTTAAGGCAGCAGAAATACCAGCCACGCACTGTTTACAGCTTGTTAGTTTATATAGTTTTAATTCCAATGTGTTCTAACCTCAGATGCTTTAGTCATATGCTCCCTGTTAGCAAGGTTGGTCTGCCTGCTGATAAGCATCAGGTTTTTTTCTTCTCTCTTTTTTTAAAAAACTTTACCAACAGCCCTTTGCAGGGGTTGAAGGCGATTCTGATAAGTTCTGTTTTTTCAAACTTTTTTCTTACTGGCATTTCCACCGGGAAGGGAGTTCACAAGGTTGCTCAAGGTTACAGTTATGAAACCCCATTCATCTGATGGGATGTGGACATTCAGAGGCGTGGAGGAAAACAGAGTTTGTAGGCATGGCCCTTCGCTGTGCACTGTGCTGCTTGAGGGAGCAACAAGCCTGACCCAACTGTGGCAAGTCTTGCACCACAGGCAGGTCTCCAGCTCATCCACTCGCTCTGAAGTTTCAGAGAAACCGCTTCACCCTGCCCTACCCAAGTCATGTCCCACCCTGAACAGACCAATTCCAACAAAACTCTCCCCAGGCAGCTTTTCCAAGTGTGTAGCCAAGGGAGGAGGGAGAGACCAGCAGCCTGATGTCCAAGCACAGCCCTGCCCAGACATCAAGTCAAGCCTACCCTCTCCGGGTCACACAAAGCTGGTGTTAGGGTTGTACCAGAGCAGCCCACACATCCCAGCAGCGCTGGAGGAGCTGCCCACCATGGCCAGCATGCTCCCAAGCTTTCAGGGACCCTCCTGAGGACCACAGCAAGTCTTAGGGGAGCCCATCTGCCACATCTGTGGACAAAGACATTAAATTAATTGCCTCCTTTTCACCAAGACATTGCTCTGCAGCAATGAAACCCTTATGGCCAGCAGCAACTCCTCATCTTCCCACTCGTACAATGCTCAGCTAGGACCAAGGATGAATGTTTTCAGTATGTGGGTCTTGGTTTTATCTTGGGTTTGAGCTCTTGCGGCAGCAGATAAACTATCCAGTAATGAAATACAACTTGCAAGCACACACAAATGTTTATCTTCTTTCAAGAGCAATGTTTTATTGACTGATTCTATCTACAGAAGTGGAATGAAGGCACAAATATCATAAATCCCTCATGAAGAGGGATATTTTTGTAAAAAGCAGGTAAAAGGCAACTTCAGGAAAGATAACATGCAGAATTAAGAATCAGGAAATAATAATAAAAAAAAGCTGTCTAAAAAACAAAAAGCAGACCACAGCTTGAGAACTTCAATAATTTTCAGATCCTGAAATAACAGCAACTGTTGCTAAATTGGTGGGCCTTTCAAGGCAGCGACAGAAAGTTTAAGTTGTGCCACACAACAAGCTACAGAGCATAAAATATATTTACTCCTGACTTAATGGTGGAATCAGTCCTCTTTTAAACAAGCAATTCCATGAACAAAGCTATTTTTAAATAGCTGTTCCAGAACGAATGCATCCTAATTCCCAAAGTCTTTCCATCATGCTCCTTGTGGATCCTCCTCTGCCAGGTAAAAGGTGAACCAATTACTTTTCTACTATATGAACCCACTGTTAGGTATTCGCTTTTCTACCTGAAAATCTGATTTTTGAAAGATGTAAAGCCCAGAAGCCCCTAACCCACCACGTGCAGCCGCAAGAGATGGGACATACAACTGCAGAAGCCCTGTTTCCTTGCACGGCTGGGCAGAAAGGAGCAGGAGTTACCTGGCCCATGCAGAAGGTCAAGCAGCAGAGCCCATCCCCTCCATGGGGGCACCCCCTCCTCTCCTCAACGTGGCATAGTCACCCTGCTCCAAGCTCCTCACCCACCCGCAGGTCTTTCTCTAATACACATAACGACAGGATTAGACCAAGTGTGGGGTAGCATAAGATACTTTTGTTTGCCATGTTATTTTTCTGGTGGATATAGCTGCTCCAGGTTGACCATCAGCACAGCCATCCCCCCTGGGCATGTGGACGGGACTTGGGATTCCTGCAGGAGGTGGCCCCACCTGGGAGCAGTGCTGATTTCAGCTGGAAGCTCCTGTGCCACCCAAAACAGGGCATCTCACATGTTCTGAAGTTACCATGGAAACTGTGGTCCTATATAGGTCATTCCGTCCCATCCAAGGACTCCTGCTATGGCTCAAGATCTCACTCAACCTGGCATCAGAGCAGCTCAGGACACATCGCTGGAGGTGACTCACATCTGCAGCAGTTCCCTGCTTTTATACAGCGTGCAGATGTTGGTCACCAAGTGGTCAGAGCTACAACAACAGGGCACCAGGACTTCTTAAAGAACTATTAGTAGCCCGCTGAGCTGGGCAACCTCCAGCTGCCTAAACAAAAGGTGCTAGGTACACAGACCACACATGGAAAGTCCTTCCATATGAAAAAAAAACCCAAAAAACCTCCCAAAAAACCCAAAACCCCACATAATTCAAGTAGCAGATTTTAAGCAGAGCTTGATTAAAAAATCAATAAATATAATACCATTCCTATGTGCTAACTTGATGAGGCAGATCTCAGATACTCCAGTGACTGTGATCTGCAGCTCATTATAATTAATCTAGAAATACTCTCCTGAAAAGAAAATTTCCGAAAGTGTAACTGAAAACAGCCTACTCGACCAGCCAAAATCCTGTAAATATGCCGCGCTGCTTCTCTGCATGCCAGCTTGTGAAATTGAGGTCATGGATGCTGTGCTGATGCTCCACACCTTCCATCTCCACGAGGCTGCCTATGAGTGTCAGAAACCAGCTCTTCATGGGCAGCCTTAGCATCCCAGTATGAACGTGGTGGTGGGGAAGGCTCATCGATCAAGGGCAGGGGGTGCAGGATGGCAGAGAGCCTGCTAGGGGAGACAGCCCCCCCCCCAAACGACTGAACTCACCCCCCACCAAGAACTGCCACCCGAGGAGCTTCCAGCTCTCAGTGCTAGTCACAAAACCCACTTATTTGCCCGAAGTGACCTCAAGCACACGCCTTCCAGGCAGAAAAACACAGCGAGCCCGTAAAAGAAAGGAGAGCAACAAGGAAAAGAAAATGCTAATCAAAATAATTAAATTATGCTTCTTCTATACCGAGAAAGAAAGAAGAACAAAATCAATTATTTTCTTAAACAACTAGGAGGAGTTCAGATGCTACAGTGCCCTTTGAGTAAGGGAATGGCTGAGAGTTGGCACATCCAGACATCTATAAATAATGCAATACATCTCCAGATCTGTAATTAATTTGCCAAAAATGTATGTTACTACTAGTCTGGACATTATGTTATTTTAATTACATTAATCATATAATTATGCACAAGCAATATATTAAAATCAACGATACATTTATATAATACACAGTTATAGGTATTTTTACATGCGATATACCCAAAGCTTCCACCCTGATTCTGAAAAAGCGCTTCACAAAGCAAGAAATAGTTCTGAATATCCTAAATAGGCATCACTTTTCATTAGATCAAAGCACCAAACCAACCCCTGGCGGGTGTTTGTGGCCGATGCACCCTCCAAAAGCATCATGGATTCAGCAAAGCGTTATACCCTGCCCTCCCAAATCTCTGCAGGCCACTCCAGTGTTACCCAGTTTATTGCTCTGCTCAAACCGCTACTGCTCAACATCTCCTCCAGCAAGAAAGGGTCAGCTTTTGTGGCGACTCCAGCAGAACCAGGAAGGTAAACCCCAGTGTGTTAGGAAGTGTGCTGTCGAACCCAGCCCCCCCGAATAAAAGTTGGCCACAGGAGCTGCACGTTTGGGATGGGAACAGCCCAAGCAGCGGGCATGGCTTAGTACAGGATCAACTGCCTCGTCTTCTTGGACTTGGGGGTGCTGGTGGATGAGAAGCTGGACATGAGCAGGCAGTGTGCAGCTGCAGCCCAGAAGGCCAATCCCAGCCTGGGCTGCATCAATAGAAGCGTTGCCAGCAGGTCCAGAGAGGGGATTCTGCCACTTTACTCTGCTCTGGTGAGACCTCACCTGGAGGATTGTGTGCAGGTCTGGAGCCCTCAATACAAGAAGGACATGGACCTGATGGAGAGGGTCCAGAGGAGGGCCACAA